>NC_141004.1:79665189-80187689 GCF_052327205.1 Somniosus microcephalus
CGACCTCTGCCTGCTCCCCCTCCCCCTTAAGAATGCCCTGTAGCCGCTCAGTGACATCCCAGACCCTGGCCCCAGGGAGGCAACAAACCATCCTGGAGTCACGTTTGCGG
Organism: Somniosus microcephalus; assembly: GCF_052327205.1. NCBI lineage: Eukaryota > Metazoa > Chordata > Chondrichthyes > Squaliformes > Somniosidae > Somniosus > Somniosus microcephalus. The sequence continues at coordinate 79,665,300 of NC_141004.1, forward strand.
CCACAGAAATGCCTATCTGTTCCCCTTACGATAGAATCCCCTACCACTATTGCTCTCCCACTCTTTTTCCTCCCTTTCTGAGCAGCAGAAGCGTCCCTGGTGCCAGGAAGCTGGCTGCTGCTGCCTTCCCCTGGTGAGTCATCCCCCTCAACAGTATCCAACTTGGTATACTTGTTTGAAAGGGGGATGTCCGCAGGGGTTCCCTGCACTTCCTGCCTGCCTCTGTTGCTCCGCCTGATGGTCACCCCCTGTGCAGCCCTGCCCTGAGGCGCGAACAACTCGCTAAACGTGCTATCCACGACCCTCTCAGCATCGCGCATGCTCCAAAATTCATCCACCCGCAGCTCAAGCGCCGCAATGCGGTCTACAAGTAGCTGCAGCTGGATGCATTTCCCGCACACATGGTCGTCAGGGACACTGGCAGCGTCCCTGATTTCCCACATGGAGCAAGAGGAGCAGAACACGGGTCTGAGCTCTCCTGCCATGACTTACTCCTTTAATTAATTTAAAAATTTATTCAATACCCCAGTTACAGGAATACTCTAGGGCGCTTTATTTACCAACTGTCCCCACTACACCAGAGACCCTAGAAATTTAACACCACAGAAGTCAAGCTTGTATTGAAAAGAGAGAAATACTCACCAACCAATCACTTACCTGCTCCCTGGTGACGTCACACTCTGATTACTTTTTACCTCTCTCCTCTGCTGTTGATTTGGTATGCCTCGCTGCTCCCTCTGGTCGGGCCTCGTTGGTGGAGCCGGTTTTTAAGCCGGGCTCCGCCTCACCTCGCCTCGCTGCTCCCTCTGGTCGGGCCTCGTTGGTGGAGCCGGTTTTTAAGCCGGGCCCCGCCTCGCCTCGCTGCTCCCTCTGGTCGGGCCTCGTTGGTGGAGCCGGTTTTTAAGCCGGGCTCCGCCTCACCTCGCCTCGCTGCTCCCTCTGGTCGGGCCTCGTTGGTGGAGCCGGTTTTTAAGCCGGGCTCCGCCTCACCTCGCCTCGCTGCTCCCTCTGGTCGGGCCTCGTTGGTGGAGCCGGTTTTTAAGCCGGGCTCCGCCTCACCTCGCCTCGCTGCTCCCTCTGGTCGGGCCTCGTTGGTGGAGCCGGTTTTTAAGCCGGGCTCCGCCTCACCTCACCTCGCTGCTCCCTCTGGTCGGGCCTCGTTGGTGGAGCCGGTTTTTAAGCCGGGCTCCGCCTCACCTCGCCTCACTGCTCCCTGTGGTCGGGCCTCGTTGGTGGAGCCGGTTTTTAAGCCGGGCTCCGCCTCACCTCGCCTCGCTGCTCCCTCTGGTCGGGCCTCGTTGGTGGAGCTGGTTTTTATGCCGGGCTCCGCCTCACCTCACCTCGCTGCTCCCTCTGGTGAGGTGTTTCTCCTTGTAGACGTGGGTGAGACTTGGAGCTTGCAGTGCTGGGAATAGCGCATGTGAGTGAGCACAAGTCCCAGCATATACCATGGCACTTGGTATTAGCCCAAGAGGAGGCGATTCAGCCCATCGAGCCTGAGCTGGCTCTCTGAAAGAGCTGCCAATTACTCTTCCTCCATAGCCTTGCACATTTTTCCTTTTTTAAATGGAGATCCAATTCCCTTTAGGAAGTTACTATTGAATCTGCTTCCACCGCCCTTTCAGGCTATGCATTCCAGATCATGACAACTCGCTGTGTAAAAAAATATTTCTCCTCATCTCCCCCCTGGCTTTTTTGGCAATTATTTTAAGACTGTGACCCTCCTGCCAGTGGAAACCATTTCGCCTTATCTACTCTATCAGAACCCCTCATCATTTTGAATACCTCTATTAAATCCCCCCTTTAACCTTTTCTACTTTAAGGAGAACAATCCCAGCTTCTCTAGTCTCCAGATTACTGAAAGTGTAAGATTCGCAAAATTTCCACATTTCCCCAAGGTTATTAATAAAAGGGACTCTGTGGACAATTTAAAAAGGGTACCCAAAGATGGCGTCTGCACCTCGTGACCAAAAGCCTGTAAGATTTTAAAAGCTTGGACTCTGCAGCCCACAAGCAGCTTTGGGAAATCGAAACTTAAAATGCAGTTTCTGTGAAAGGGACTTTGTGTTTTGAAAGCCAGACAGCAAACATGGAATATGCATTACGTCAGATCTTAGACAAATCAAAACCAGGTAGGCCTATACTTGAGGCCATTAGGTTGTCTGCATAAATAATCGGAAACAGCCTATGGAAGCCATCAAGGCTGGACAGGCCGATTAGAATGCATTAATGACATTACAGCCCTGGATTCCAGCCTAGCTAGTGTAGTGGGGTTGGGAGGCCATTAGGTGCGATAAATGGCCATCTAAAACCAGTTAACTTAGATTAGTACAATCACTTAAAACAGCCCGCCAAAATTGAAACAATGAACTAACCTGATTTGGCACGCAGATAAGGGGCCATCGGAAAAGGTATAACTGTAGGCCTTTAGTACCAAGTGGGGTGGTGGGCTCTTCTCTCTGGTCACTCTGCCCTCGTCAGGCTTGGGGCTGCCGCCGCTCGCACTCGTGCCCTGGCCTCGTGGCGGGTCTCTCCTCGCTCCCCGCAGTAAAGATTCCAGCAGTCAAGGACATCCATACCAACAGCGGGGGAGGGGAACGAGACCCGAGTCCATAGTCATCCAGGACACCCAGGCCGCAGATAGGGGCGAGACAAAACTGAGCAGGTAGCCCAGGGCTTGTATAGTAGCTATACGTGACAAGACAAAGAATAGGGTAGACCCGACAAAGAGCAGAGAAGGGCAGCGGAAGATGTATTAATTAAAAAACCCGAGCGCCGAGTATAGTAATCTGGGAATGTTATGATTAAGGTTATCCACCAGGTGGCGTTGTAGCTAGTGCTGCCACTAGTTAAGGTCAGGGGGTTGCTTCCTGTCAAGGTCAGCAAAGGTGGAATGCCAGGATGCAGGCCTGTATGTTTGCTATGCAGTTGTTAATAAAGTATACAGACTAATTCTAATATCTCGCCTCTTCGAGTTCTTGTTTCACTACATGGATTTATCACATTTGGCGATGAGGTAAAAGGACACTGCATGAAAAAGTGAAGTCTGCCGGGACTTTTAAAGAACAAACTCATGAGCTAAAGTTAGCTGCAAATTGGACGGAAGCATGGCTGCCACGGTAGGAACGGTCTCAGCTTTTGATATTCGAGCACAAACCTGGGAGGAATACTGTGAAGTGTTGGGTTATTTCTTCGAAGCAAATGAAATAAATGATGCCGGAAAAAGGAAAGCCATTCTGCTTAGTTCGGTGGGAAGCCAAACCTAGTTTGATGAAGAATCTGCTCAGTCCTGAAAAGCCTGGAGACAAATCAATTGTTGAATTAGTGACCTTGCTCAAAGAACATTTCAACCCCAAGCCTAGTGAGATTGTACAGCGGTTCAAGTTTAATTCAAGGAACAGAAAAGAGGAAGAGAGTATAATGGACTATGTAGCGGTGTTGCGTAAATTGGCACAAGATTGCAATTATGGGAACAACCTGAAGGGAATGTTGAGAGATAGGCTAGTTTGTGGAATAATGGACGACCGAATGCAGCGTAGATTATTATCCGAGACTGGGCTTACTTATGAAAAAGCTTTGGAACTTGCTCAAGCCATAGAGACAGCGAACCGAGATGTAAAAGAAATACAGGGTTCAGACAGGGCTAATGCTAAGCAAGTTGCAGGTCAGGTTATTGTGCACAAGTTAAACATGCATCAGAAACCACAACATGAGCATGTGAAGGCATGTTATAGATGCAAGGGCGATCACCTGGCGAGTGAATGCCGGTTTCTGGAGGAAAAGTGCCTCAAGTGTGGGAAACAAGGACACATTAAACGAGCATGCAGGGCAAAATCACCTGTGGAGGAATCCAAACCAAAAGGGGGAGGAAAGCAAAACCAAGGAAGAGAAGTGAAAAAACATGGAGCACACCACATCAGCGGGGGAGCTGAGAAAGAAGAGGACATGTTTATAATGTAAAGCATGTTAGAGAACATTCCAAAAGCGGCTCCTATCACATTGCAACTGACAGTAAATGACTCTAAGGTGAACTTTGAAGTTGATACCGGGTGCGGTGTAACCATAATGAACAAGGCAGAGTACTCAAAATTGTGGAACCGTGCAAAAGTTCCAGAGTTAAAGTCTTGCTCTCTGCATCTTAAAACATATACAGGTGAATGAGTAGCGACATTAGGTGCAGTTAATGTGACTGTGCAGCACAGGGACACAGTGGAACAGCTACCTGTAGTTATCGTATTGGGTACCAGACCAAACCTGTTAGGTCGGGGCTGGATAAAAGAACTTAAATTAGACTGGGGAGCAGTAAATCAAATAGATGAGGGCAAACAGTTGACTTTGCAAGAAGTGTTGAGTGAATAAAGGATAGTATCCGACTGAAAACAAGGGCATATAAAGTAGCCAAATCTAGTGGGAGGATAGAAGATTGGGAAGCATTTAAAAGCAATCAAAGAATAACTAAAAGATTAATTAAGAAAGGGAAGATAGATTATGAAAGTAAACTAGCAAAAAATATAAAAACAGATAGCAAGAGTTTCTACAGCTATATAAAAAGAAAAAGGGTGGCTAAAGTGAACGTTGATCCCTTAGAGGATGAGACCGGGAAACTAGTGGTGGGGAACATGGAGATGGCAAAGACGCTGAACAAATATTTTGTATCAGTCTTTACAATAGAGGACACTAAAAATATCCCAACACTGGACAAACAGGGGGCAATGGGGGGGAGGAGCTAAACACGATTAAAATCACTAAGGCGGTGGTACTCGGTAAAATAATGGGACTTAAGGTGGATAAATCCCCCGGACCTGATGGCCTACATCCTAAGGTCTTGAGAGAAGTAGCGGTAGGGATTGTGGATGCATTGGTGATTATTTTCCAAAACTCCCTGGACTCAGGAAAGGTCCCGGCAGATTGGAAAACTGCTAATGTAACACCCTTATTTAAGAAGGGAAGTAGACAAAAGGCTGGAAACTATAGACCAGTTAGCCTAACATCTGTGGTTGGTAAAATGTTGGAGTCCATTATTAAGGAAACAGTAACAGAGCATTTGGATAAACATAATTTAATAGGACAGAGTCAGCATGGTTTTATGAAGGGGAAGTCATGTTTGACAAATTTGCTCGAATTCTTTGAGGACGTAACATACAGGGTGGATAAAGGGGAACCAGTGGATGTAGTGTATTTGGACTTCCAAAAGGCATTTGACAAGGTGCCACACAAAAGGTTACTGATCAAGATAAAAAATCACAGGATTGGGGGTAATATACTGGCATGGGTGGAAGATTGGTTATCTAACAGAAAACAAAGAGTTGGGATAAATGGTTCGTTCTCGGGCTGGCAATCAGTAACTAGTGGTGTTCCACAGGGGTCAGTGCTGGGACCCCAACTCTTTACAATCTATATTAATGATTTGGAGGAAGGGACCGAGTGCAACATATCCAAGTTTGCTGACGATACAAAGATGGGAGGGAAAGCAGTGAGTGAGGAGGACATAAAAAACCTGCAAAAGGACATAGACAGGCTAAGTGAGTGGGCAGAGATTTGGCAGATGCAATATAATGTTGGAAAGTGTGAGGTTATGCACTTTGGCAGAAAAAATCAAAGAGCAAGTTATTATCTAAATGGAGAGAAACTGCAAAGTGCTACAGTACAAAGGGATCTGGGGGTCCTGGTGCATGAAACACAAAAAGTTAGTATGCAGGTGCAGCAGGTGATCAGGAAGGCCAGTGGAATCTTGGCTTTTATTGCAAGGGGGATGGAGTATAAAAACAGGGAAGTCTTGCTGCAGTTATACAGGGTATTGGTGAGGCCATACCTGGAATACTGCGTGCAGTTTTGGTTTCCATATTTAAGAAAAGATATACTTGCTCTCGAGGCGGTTCAGAGAAGGTTCACTCGGTTGATTCCAGAGATGAGGGGGTTGATGTATGAGGAAAGGTTGAGTAGGTTGGGCCTCTACTCATTGGAGTTCAGAAGAATGAGAGGCGATCTTATCGAAACATAAGATTGTGAGGGGGCTTGATCGGGTGGATGCGGTGAGGATGTTTCCACTGATGGGTGAGACTAGAACTAGGGGGCATAATCTTAGAATAAGGGTCTGCCCTTTCAAAACTGAGATGAGGAGAAACTTCTTTACTAAGAGGGTAGTAAATCTATGGAATTTGCTACCCCAGAGAGCTGTGGAAGCTGCAACATTAAATAGATTTAAAACGGAGATAGACAGTTTCCTAGCTGATAAGGGAATTAGGGGCTATGGGGAGAAGGCAGGGAAGTGGACGTGAGTCTAGGTTCGGATCAGCCATGATCCTATTGAATGGCGGAGCAGGCCCGAGGGGCCGTATGGCCTACTCCTGCTCCTACTTCTTATGTTCTTATGTGAACATGAGAATGTGTTCAAGGAGGAACTTGGCACATTTAATGGCCCTCCAGCTAAGATTTATGTAGACAAGGAGGCACCGCCAAGGTTTTTTAAACAACGACCTGTGCCTTATGCCATGAAACCAAAGGTAGAGGGTGAGCTTGACCGTCTATTGAGAGAGAACATACTGGAGCCAGTGAAATGTTCAGAATGGGCAGCTCCCATAGTACCTGTTCTAAAACCGGACAATTCGGTAAGACTCTGTGGCGATTATAAATTGACGGTCAATTGGGTGTCCAAATTAGAGCAGTATCCTATTCCCAAAACAGAGGATCTCTTTGCAAACCTGGCTGGAGGAAAGAAATTCACAAAGTTAGATATGAGTCATGCATACTTGTAGATTACACTGGATGACGAATCAAAGAAGTATGTCACCATAAATACACACAAGGGCTTGTTTACATATAACCGCTTACCGTTTGGTGTCTCATCTAGTCCAGCTATCTTCCAGAGGACAATCGAAGGTGTACTGCAAGGGATTCCGCATGTTTCCATCTATCTGGATGACATTCTGGTGACGGGAAGAACTGACCAGGAGAATCTGAGCACTCTGAGAGAGGTACTACAGAGATTGGAGAGGGCAGGGTTATGGCTCAAGAGGAGTAAGTGCACTTTCCTGGGGAATGAGGCAGTGTTCCTGGGGCACAGAGTGGATGCCACCGGGCTCCATCCAATCAAGGAGAAGGTAGAAGCACTGCAGGATGCCCCTGCTCCTACCAATGTGGCTGAGTTAAAAGCTTACCTGGGACTGCTGAACTATTATAACAGGTTTTTACCAAACTTGTCAACAGTGTTAGCACCGCTTCACAAACTACTGCGCAAGGAGACACAGTGGCAGTGGGGAGAGGAGCAGGATGTTTCATTTGAACAGTCCAAGAAACTGATGCTGTCGTCGGATGTGCTGGTTCACTACAATGCAGAGAAAGACATCATTCTCTCTTGTGACGCTTCACCTTATGGGGTGGGGGCAGTTCTTTCACACCGCATGGAAGATGGAACTGAAAGACCAATAGGGTTTATGTCCCGAACTCTAACACCAGCGGAAAAAAACTATTCCCAGTTAGATAAAGAGGGGTTAGCAGTAATGTTTGGGTTACAGAGGTTCCACAAGTACATATATGGCAGGAAGTTCACCATATGCACCGATCATAAACCTCTTATCTCTCTTTTCAATGAAATGAAAGCAGTTCCACAGATGGTGTCACCCTGGATCCAGAGGTGGGCAGTGACGTTGAGGGCATATGAGTATGTCATCGTCTACAAGGTGGGCAAGTACCATGGGAACGCAGATGCCTTGAGCTGTCTTCCACTGCCAGGGACACCTATCCGTGCAGCTCCAGAGGACAGAGTTTTGATGTTGGAGGACACTGACATGGCACTTGTGACTGCAGAGCAAGTAAGAACATGGACAGGTAAAGATCCAGTACTGTCTAGAGTTCGAGAATATGTGGTGAGGGGATGGCCACAACATCCGGAAGGGACCGACTTCACACCCTACAGTGTCAGGAAAACAGAGCTGAGTGTGCCGGATGGTTGCGTGTTGTGGGGAGCACAAGTGATTATTCCACAGCCAGCACGACAGTCTATCCTAGAGCAACTACATCAGTGTCATCCTGGGGTCTCGCGTATGAAAGCCTTGGCTAGGAGTTACTTGTGGTGGCCAAAGCTAGATGAGGAGATAGAAAATCTAGTCAAGACATGCAGCACTTGTCAGGTACACAGAAAGGCACCAGCAGCAGCTCCTCTCCACCCTGGGAGTGGCCGGATAAACCATGGAGAAGATTGCACTTAGATTATGCGGGTCCATTCATGGGGAAGATGGTCCTCATAATCATTGATGCACATTCCAAATGGTTTATAAAAGAAATGGGTTTGCCCAGCTCAGCAGCCAGGATAAGCTGATGATACAGAAGAATTACAATCATGTCAGACAAGGAGTTTCACAAAGAGCTGAGGTCATTTACAAGGGCATAACGCAGAAACAGGCCTTCATGTAGGCATAGCTAGGCCTGATAAGAGGTTGAGCACCCCCAGATCAATCAGGAGTATTCATAAACTGCAAGGGATTCCATTTCATCAATGTGCAGCTGGTATGAAACCACAAGAAAAGATTTATGCAGGTGTGTGGCAGATTCCCAGGAGCTGCCATGATGCTTTCATCCTGTGGCAGTCCAAGCGTCCCACCCTCTGGACCGGCAAGCAGACCTGAGGGGTGGCTGCGAGGAGACAAAAGATACCCCCTTCAAACATGGCTGATGAAACCCTCGAGAAACCTAACCAATGAAGCCCAAGAATGGTACAACGAAAGCCATATGCCAACCAGATATGTCATTGAGCAAGTGATCAGCATGCACAAGGTGCACTTCAGGCACCTGGACAGATCTGGAGGCGCTCTTCAGTACTCGCCAACCAGGCTCTCCAGAATGATTGTGGTGTGCACAACATTGCGCAGCAGCGATGATTGGAGTTGCAGGAGAAACCAGGCTCTAAGCACACATGGTCTACAGACAAATCCAATGAAGAGGAGGAGGAGGAAGATGGCTGCACCAGCTGCTCATATTGTTGCCTGGGGTGCCAGGGATTCCCTTATAGCCGTAAGGTTCAGTTAGTTACCACCACTGGACTGATGTAACAATCACATCCCACGGCCACTCTCCACCCACCCTCCTCCCAATCCCACTGACACAAAACAGTCCTGTAACCAACCAACTAACCACACATTGCACACCCCCCATTGGTCCCCGTCAATTCATGTGTTCCCGTTCATCAACAAGCAACTGAAAAGACGAGTTGCCACCCTTGCCAAGGATGGGCAACGCAGTAAACTGGTGCAAGGTAATCAATTTTACATGATTCTACTAAGCAGCACAAACTTAACAGCATATCATTTTCTTATACACCCATGTGCATACCCTTGTGCAGCTGCAAAGCTTTACTCTTCCTTTTCCTAATGCTCCTACATGGTGCAACCCCTGTGGCTTCAGCAAAGAAGAGCCAGGCTGCTCTAACAGTTGAGATGGTCTTGGACGACGACCTCTGGGTGTTGGAGCCCGAGAGGGCCCGGCCTGCAGACTCGGCCATCGGGAGATGAGGCAGTATGTCGGGTCCTGGTTGAGCAGGGAGCAATGGGTGAGAAGTGGTAGCACTTTGAGTGGAGTTCGTACTTTCATGTCCCCATCATCCCTCTCGTGGGCCAGCTGCACTTTACTTCTAGCACTGTGCTGGAGAGTACCTTGGTGCAGATCAGGGACGCGCTGTAAGGCCAAGACTCAGATATCCAACATCCTTTTTAAGGCACCAGACATGTTGGCATCCAGAGTCTGCACGGCCGTGTTCAAGGCCTGCATGGACTCATTTGATTGCTGTGATTGACGTTCCACGGAGTTGACCATTCTATCCATGGAAGAAGACATCCTTGCAGTGCCCTGCGACATCAACCCACTCATTCTCTGTGCAATCATGGACAGTGTGCATGGAAGGCACATTTTCTGCTGCCTCTCAATGATTATCCTATTCATCGATGTCCCGTCAGAGTAGAGAATCTGTGTCCAGCTGAGCAGAACTTGGAGAGGCTGCACCGTGCGATGCAGACTCTCTACCGCTGTCCCTGTCTCCACTGTCTGCATCTTGCTCACTTGTGAACTGTGAGTCACCAGGTGAAAACCCAACTACAGGAAACTCTCGTTTAAATGGCACCCACATATCCGGAATTCTCTATTCACCGGCAAAATTCATACTCCGAAAACAACATCTCAATAACCGGCAATGTTGCCGAGTCCGAGTCTCCCACGGTGGCTGAGTTAGTCAGTGGGGGTAGTTCTCCAAACTGCCACTACTCGGCTTCTTGGCGCTGCCGGGAGTCCGAACACCTCAATAACGGGAGTCGGACTCTCCCGCGCTGTCGGGAGTCGGAACACCTCAATAACAGGAGTCGGACTCTCCCGTGCTGTCGGGAGTCGGAACACCTCAATAACGGGAGTCGGACTCTCCCGCGCTGCCGGGAGTCCGAACACCTCAATAACGGGAGTCGGACTCTCCCGCGCTGTCGGGAGTCGGAACACCTCAATAACAGGAGTCGGACTCTCCCGCGCTGTCGGGAGTCCGAACACCTCAATAACGGGAGTCGGACTCTCCCGCGCTGCCGGGAGTCCGAACACCTCAATAACGGGAGTCGGACTCTCCTGCGCTGTCGGGAGTCGGAACACCTCAATAACAGGAGTCGGACTCTCCCGCGCTGTCGGAAGTCCGAACACCTCAATAACGGGAGTCGGACTCTCCCGCGCTGTCGGGAGTCCGAACACCTCAATAACGGGAGCCGGACTCTCCTGCGCTGTCGGGAGTCCGAACACCTCAATAACAGGAGCCGGACTCTCCCGCGCTGTCGGAAGTCCGAACACCTCAATAACAGGAGTCGGACTCTCCCGCGCTGTCGGGAGTCCGAACACCTCAATAACAGGAGTCGGACTCTCCCGCGCTGTCGGGAGTCCGAACACCTCAATAACAGGAGTCGGACTCTCCCACGCTGCCGGTAGTCCGAACACCTCAATAATAGGAGTCGGACTCTCCCGCGCTGTATACAGTCGTTTACTGTATAAGTTTTGTTTCACTGTTAAGTAATTAAAGAGCTATGGCTTACCCTCAACTGGCAGTACTGTACTTAATCAAGCATCTTCCACCATCCATTTAACACAACATTCTGTAGGTGAGTACCCAATTACTGTATACTGCACATTTCTTGATTTTTTTATTTTTGTTTGTTAAAAATAGCCTCGGTAGATAACCCTCTCCGTCATCTGGAATTTTTAATCAACCGGCACCATCCTGGTCCCGTCGGTGTCGGATACCAAAGAGTTTCCTGTATGTCTCTAACTGAACCCACTGAAGAGCGAGTATCTGCGCTGATGCCTGGCAAGCATGTGTCCTGAAATAGTGCACCCTCGGAAGGAATCGGCGTCTGGCAGGTCCACTGACGGCTGCTGTACACCTGAAGGCCCTGACGGAGAGAAAAGATATGAATTAGTAATGACAAGGTAAGAATTTTGCAACTTAGCATGATGAAGATGACCATATTTCACCCGCTGCTGAAATCAAGTCAACATGACTGAGTGTTGTATGACATGTGGGTCACTGATATTTAATTCTGTCACCAGGTAGCTGGGAGGTCCCAATCTCTCCATCTCCAATGGCCAGGGGCGCCAAAACGCCACTGATCTCTAACGCTTTCTCCTCTGCAGTTGTCAACTGGGAAATACTGTAGAGGACCACCTCCAGTTCTCTCCCTCTCTCGAGTGTTCTGCGCGTTCTTCTCCTGGAATGGGGGAAAGAACAGAACTATGCATGACTGTAATGGCATGTGTTCACCCGATGGACGCAGTGCATTTGGTGAGGATGACTATCCGGAAGAGGCATCAAATTGCATAAGGATCAGGGTGAGTGGCAGTGGTGAATGGATAGATGGGGATGTGAGGAAGTGCATAGGAAGAGAATGATGGGTGTGCTTGCAAAGTAAGTGTGTGTGAGGAGTGATGTGATGGAGTAGGCTTGATAAGGCAGAGTGAGGAAAGGCGGGTGATGCACACAACAGGATGTAGGTGAAAGTGCAACTGTACTCACCTTTCCTGACCTGGTTAGGTCATTAAAGTGCTTCCTGCACTGAATCCAGGAGTGTGGCACTACGATCCTGCTGCTCGCCTCTTGGGCCACCTCCGCCCACGCCGCCTTTTGTGGCAGCAGTAGGTTTCTTCCTCCCATTGCTGGGGAAGGATATCTCTCTGACTCTTCACTGCAGCCAGCGGTCCATCAAGCGATGCATCGTTAGGGGATCTCATCGAAACCTATCAAATTCTGTCAGGCCTGGACAGACTAGATGCTGGAAGGATGTTCCCGATGGTTGGGGAGTCCAGAACCAGGGGTCATAGTCTAAGGATAAGGGGTAAGTCATTTAGGACTGAAATGAGGAGGAATTTCTTCACCCAGAGAGTGGTGAACCTGTGGAATTCTCTGCCACAGAGGGCGGTGGAGGCCAGTTCATTAAATATATTCAAGAAGGAGTTGGATATATTTCTTAAGGCTAAAGGGATATGGGGAGAAGGCAGGGACAGGGTACTGAATTTGGATGATCAGCCATGATCTCGTTGAATGGCGGAGCAGGCTCGAGGGGCCGAATGGCCTACTCCTGCTCCTATCTTCTATGTTTCTATGTTAAATCGAGGCGCAGCCCTTGACCGTCCAGAATCCATGATGAGACTTCATCCTCCCTTGGTTCAAACTCCTAACTCCTCCAAATTCCATCTTCGGATTGACTCTTTAAATACTCCAGTTGAAATTGCGTCACGCAGGTCTGCACCATGTCCGCTGCTGTGCATTAAAAGCCACAGACCGACGCATTGAAAGTTGTTCCAGGTTTCCCACGTGATATCACGCCCAACCCCCCTCGCCTGGTACGAACGCTCTTTGGAGTTATTATTTGTACCCTATGCCTCTGTTTATGAAGCCAAGGATCCTGTATGCCTTTTTAATAACCTTCTCAACTTGTCCTGCCACCTTCAAAGACTTGTGTACATACATCCCCAGGTCTCTCTGTTCCTGAACCACCTTTAAAATTGTACCATTTAGTTTATATTGCCTCTCCTCATTAATCCTACCAGAATGTATCACTTCACACTTCTCTTTGTTAAATTTCACCTGCCATGTGTCTGCCCCTTTCACCAGCCTGTCTATGTCCACCTGAAGTCTCTTACAATTTTCCTCACTGTTTAGTACATTTCCAAGTTTCGTGTCATTTGAAAAGAAATTATGCACTGTATACCCACGTCCAGGTCATTAATATATTATCAGAAAGAGCAGTGGTCCTAATACCAACTCCTGGGGGAGACCACTGTATACTTCCCTCCAGTCTGAAAACAACCGTTCACCACTACTCTCTGCTTTCTGTCCCTTAGCCAATTTCGTATCCACACAGCTCCTGCCCCTTTAATTCCATGGGCTTCAATTTTGCTAACAAGTTTATTATGTGGTACTTTATCAAACGCCTTTTTAAGTCCATGTACACAACATCAAATGCACTGCCCTCATCAACCTTAATGTTGTCCCAGATCAATGTCTCTAAAAGTTTCCCCACCACCGGCATTGTGCAAACTGGCCTGTAAATGCCAGGTTTATCCCTCTCCTCTTTTTTGAACAGGCGTGTAACATTTGCAATCCTCCAGTCCTCTGACACTCTTCCTATATCGAGGGAGGATTGGAAGATTGTGGCCAGAGCCTCCACGATTTCTTCCCTCAGCAACATAGGGTGCATCCCATCTGGACCGGGTAACTTATCTTCTAGGACCGGTGCCAATCTTTTAAGTACCTCTCTATCTATTTATATCCCATCCAATTTCTCTGCCACCTCCTCCGTTACTGTGACATTGGCAGCAGCTTCTTCGTCAGTGAAGACCGATGCAAACTATGTATTCAGTACCTCAGCCACACCCTCGGCCTCCAAAAGAAGATCTCATTTTTGGTTCCTAATTGGCCTTACCCTTCCTTTGACTACCTTTTTACTATCGATAAAATTATAAAAGACTTTTGGGTTCCCTTTTATGTTACCGGTTAATCTATTCTCATACACTCTCTTTGCCCTCTTATTTCGTTTTTCAGTTCTCCCCTGTACTTTTTGTATTCAGCTTGGTTCTCTACTGAATTATGAACCCGACATTTATCATAAGCCTCCTTTTTCTGTTTCACAATAGCCTGGATTTTGTGGTAAGAATAACAGTGAGGCTATTAAGGAGTAAATCGAACAGCAACTTCTGACATCCCCACATGAGCAATTAAACGTGGAAATCAGGAGGTTGCTGTCCAAGTTGCCCTGCTCCTCCAGAAGCTTTGCTATACCGGTACCTCACCAAGAGACCTGGCATTCACATACATGGAAGGGCATGAATTTGTGGTACTTACCCACTAGATACCCACCGAAGACACCAGAAAAAGTTAGGCGTTGTCCATTCAAGTGTAAGTGAATTTTTAACGGCGTGATAAGTCTTGATTAGTGCCAAACAACCTCTCTAGCACTGAAAATTTACTTTTAGTGTGGGGTCTCATTCCTTCAGATTTTAATTATTGTGGGAGATTTAACATTTTCTTTCTGTCTCTTGTACCTCTCTGTTGTAATCCCATCTTTCTTTCCCTCTTTATTTTGCTTTCTGTACATGATTTTACATTAAATTAAATCTTTGAACTTACACTTCCTGGTTTAGACTCTGTGGGGGGAATTTTAACATAGGTGAGTGGGTGGGAGCAGGTGCGGGTGGGGGATTAAATAGGGAAAAATTGGAAGCGTGTCGGGAAGCCAGCTCCAACCCGCCGACTTCCGGCGTTTACTCTGACGGAACAAGGGGCAGGCAGCCAACCCGCTGTCAGGAGGCGGGTTGGCACTTTAAATAGGTGAAGTAGGCTGGAAGCCTCGGATTTAACCTGCTTTGCAGGTTTTCCTATGGTCGGCCGGGTTTCCTGGGCTCAGGCAGCTGCAGCGAGGTGAGGACAGCCTTGGGGAGCACTCCTTATGGGCCGGGAGGAGCAACAGTGCTTCCTCGTAGTCCCCTAAACTCCCTCGCCATCAGACACCCACCCTATATAACCCCTCACCCCCAGGGTCGGGGATAGGACACCCACCCCGTCCGGGATCGGACCCTACCCCCGGGCCGGCGATTGGACCTACCTGGTCTTGTGACCTCTTCTCCAGCATTCTCCGTCCAACTGGAAACCAAGCCTGTCAATCAGGCTGACCTCCGGGCCGGGAACCTGTCAGTGATGTCAGATGCAGGCTGTGGAGTTAAAATTCCACAGCCTGCGGGGAATCCTGGACCTCCAAGAGCGGGGGTCAAAAAGTTAAAATTCCTCCCTGTGTGTCTCAGGAAGGATTCTTCAATCTGATTGGTTAAGGAGACACGCTGTGGCTTGCCCAGTTCACACAGGTCCCAGATCACCTGTAGAGGGCACTGCGCGGCTTTCACTGTCTTATACTGTAACTGCAAATCGCAGTGTAAAAGCCCACAGAAATTCTGTGGGTAAGTGTAATGAATGGCAAGCGCCGTTCATTCGCCGCTCTCCGCAAAATCCAGGCCCATCTCTTTGGTCATACCGGGAGCTGTAGCTTTGGATGCCCTTCCTTTCCCCCTCATAGGAATGTGTCTAGTCCACACCTGAACTATCTCCTCCTTGAAGGCCTCCCATTGTTCAATTACTGTTTTACCTGCCAGCGTCTGATTCCAATCCACCTGGGCCAGATCCCTTTTCAACTCACCTGAGATTAGCCCTATTCCAGTTGAGTATCTTCACCGTTGATTGTTCCTTGTCCTTTTCCATAACTGCTCTAAACCTCATAATATTGTAATCCCTGTTTCCCAAAAGCTCCCCCAGTGAAACATGCTCCACTTGCCCCACTTCATTCCCCAGAACCACATCCCGATCCAGTACTGCTTCCTCGTGGTTGGGCTGGAAACACACTGATCAAGGAAATTCTCCTGCCCACGTTTCAAGAATTCCTCCCCCTCCTTGTCCTATACACTGTTTTTTGTTCGAAAACAAAATACTGCGGATGCTGGAAATCCGAAATAACTCGGGTTTCGACCTGAAACGTTAACTCTGTTTCTCTCTCCACGGATGCTGCCTCTGATCTGTTGAGTTTTTCCAGCATTTTCTGTTGTTAGTTCACTGATTTTTGTTCTCTGTTTACATTAGGATAATTGAAGTTCCCTATTATCACTACTCTGTTGTTTTTACATCATTCTAAAATTTGCCTGCACTTTGCTCCCCTACCCCCTTCCCACTATTTGGTGGCCTGTAGTATATACCCAGCAGCATAATAGTTCCTCTATTGTTCGGTAGTTCTAACCAAATAGATTCTGTCTTTGAACCCCCAAGCGCATCATCCCTTTCCGGTGCTGTAACAATGGGCCAACATTTGTGATCGGAGGCTTTCCGCGGGCGGACGCCTCCGACCTGCAAAACGTCTAAGAATTTACCTGGTGGCCCGGGAAGAATGGCGGCTTGCGCCCCTGGGCCTCTGCGGGTCTGCGGAGACAGGGCCCCGAGTATCCCAGGGGCGCAGGCGGTTCACAGGCGCTCCTGGGATCACGTGGGCCGGCCCAACCAATGGAAGAAGGGAATCCCCATTCAAACTTTTGACAAATCTGTACGTACGGAACTGTCAAAAGTATGAATGGGGATCACCTAAAAAATACACCAACACATTAAATACATTTTTTTTTAAATTACATACTTAAAATTAATTAAAATGCCATTTAATTAAATATTTTAAACAAAAATTTTATATTTAAATTTTTTTTTTAATGTTTTTATGGGACTAATAATAAACTTATCTTTTTGAAGAGTATTTTTAATTTATAAATGAGTTATCAAATTTCACTTTTCTATTTTTTTAAACTCTTAAGCAGGCGTAAGAATTTGAGAGTCATTCAGCGGGCGGAAGTTGTGCAAAAAGCGCAACTCTCCACCCGCGGAGGCACTTTTCCCAGGCAGGCGGATGATCTGTCAAGAGAATTCTTGAGAGATAGCAAGTGCCGGGTTTTAGCGCATACGCTTCGCACGCCTGAAACCGGCACTTCCACGGCCCCGCACACCCCCCACACACACCTCGTACACACCCCGTACACACACCCTGTACACACCCCGTACACAGCCCGTACACAGCCCGCACACACCCTCCACACACACCCTGTACACACGCCGTACACACACCCTGTACACACCCCGTACACACCCCGTACACACCCTGTACACAACCCGTACACACCCCGTACACACCCTGTACACACCCTGTACACACCCCGTACACACCCTGTACACAACCCATACACACCCCGTACACACCCTGTACACAACCCGTACACACACCCCGTACACACCCCGTACACACCCTGTACACAACCCGTACACACCCCGTACACACCCCGTACACACACCCCGTACACACACCCCGTACACACCCTGTACACACCCCGTACACACCCCGTACACACCCCGTACACACCCTGTACACACCCCGTACACACCCTGTACACAACCCGTACACACCCCGTACACACCCAGTACACACCCCGCACACACCCTCTACTCACCCCGTACACACCCCGTACACACACCCTGTACACACCCCGTACACACCTCGTACACACCCCGCACACACCCTGTACACACGCCGTACACACGCCGTACACACACCCCGTACACACCCCGTACACACCCCGTACACACACCCCGCACACACCCTCTACTCACCCCGTACACACCCCGTACACACACCGCACACACCCCGTACACACACCGCACACACCCCGTACACACCCCGCACACACCCCGTACACACGCCGTACACAAACCCCGTACACACCCCGTACACACGCCGTACACAAACCCCGTACACACCCCGTACACACCCCGTACACACACCCCGTACACACCCCGTACACACACCCCATACACACCCCGCACGCACCCTCTACTCACCCCGTACACACCCCGTACACACCCTCTACTCACCCCTCGTATGCACCCTGCACACACCCCGCACACCTTGTGCGCTCCCGTAGGGGTCACAAAATCCGGCCAAGTATCTTTGATCAATACTGCCACCCTCCATCTCCTTTTTATCCTCTCTATCTTTCCTGAATATATTGTAGCCAGGAATGTTAAGTGCCCATTACTGCCCTTGTTTGAGCCAGGTCTCCATTATTGCCACTATATCATAATCCCATGTGGCTACTTGTGCCTGCAGCTCACCAACCTTATTTGTCGCGCTCCGTGCATTTACCCACATGCACTCCAAACGTGCTTTAGTCCCCTGTCCCGTCCTATTTCTGGACTACTGTTCATTCTAATACTGTTTGTCACTCTTGTAGTGTATGTGCTTTAAGTCAGAACTACTTTTTACAGCTCCTGTATACTGTAGTACCAGCAGTAACCACACCGGTATATAAGCTGTGCGCATGCCTCTGTACTCCAGTCTAGAGATTGCCCTCCTTCTGTAAAGACCTCTTATTTGTTATGTACAGCATCCGTGTAATTATTTATCCACTAAACCACGGATCTAACAGTGGCGACGAGTGTTGATGCGAATCCACCTGCAACATTAAAAAAAAAAAATAGTCGAGTCCAGGAACACGGGCATCGACCGCGAGCAACCGCCCAGCAGTCAGGCAGAGATCCAACTTCACTGGGGAGGCTGTGGAGAGACGGGCTTAGTTCCCCAGCCACAACGAGCAGTAAGAGACCGACGACAGGTCCAGAGCAGACCCTTCCCGAGCAGCGGCGGCTGGAGCCGACCGACGGCAGAGAGAGAGAGCCGGGCAGCGTCGACGGGGTAAGAAAAAGGGTGAAGAGAGCAGGGCGCAGCCGGGGGTTGATCACCGAGCGGCGTCGAGGAAAAATACTGCAAAACCGGAGAGAGAGAGGGTAAGAAACAGCCGGGTTCTTGTAGTGTCCGTGTGTTGATAAAGACACTGAAGACAGGAGTTGGTTCATAGGTGTTTACTAAGCAAAGTCTGGAGGGGTACTAACGGATATAACACAATATACAGGCTTATATAGCCCGAGTGGCCATTATCGGCATTACAGCACACCTGGGGCTCTTAAAGGCACATACACTACAATTCCTCCCCTTTTAGCTAACCAGTACATCATATTTTAAGTAATTATTAATTACATGTTATAAGAAAAATAATATACACATTGCTGTAGTTAATTAATTATAAGTCAGTCTCTCAGGAGGCTTCCTGACTCGGTCCGGATAACGCCTCGGGGGTGTAGTAGTTTCTGGTGGTGTAGTAGGTTCTTTTGGCAAGGCTGATTCGGCTTAAATGCCAGTGTCGGGTTCATCGGGTTCCAGTATCACCGGATCGGAGGTAGATATGGGTATCTCTACTTCATCGTTAGACGTAAGTTGTGGTGTAGGTTGTCCCTTTTCGGATGACTTTATGATTTGGTCAGCATGGCGCCTTATTATGCTTTCTCCGATGTCCACGGTATACATCAGTGGTCCTAGTCGTGTGCAGATAGTTCCAGGCTGCCATTTCTCGGTACGGAAGTCCCGGGCCAAAACTTGTTGACCTATCTGGAAGGTTCTAGTTGACCTTTCATTCATGCCTTGAAACTGCCGGTTCTCCACGTCCCTTCTGATGTTGGGCTTGACCAAATCCAGCCGGCATCTTAGGTTTCTATTGAAGAACACCATGGCGGGAGTTTGGTTGGTAACCATATGTGTTGCATTCCTGTATGCGAATAAGAAGTTGTGCTGAAGTTTTATGTCTTCATTACCCATGGCCTTTATGGCCTTCTTGAAGGTCTGGACAAACATTTCAGCCAATCCATTGGTGGCGGGATGGTATGGGGCGGACGTATAGTGCTTAACCCCATTGTTTTTTAAGAACTTTCTGAATTCTTCGGACACAAATTGCGGTCCATTATCAGAACATATCTGTTCCGGCAGCCCATTCCTGGCAAATATGGTCCTTAATACTGTGATGGTTTTTTCCGTGGTGGTGGAGGACATCTTTATTACCTCCGGCCATTTGGAGTGTGCATCAACCGCGATTAAGAACATTGAGTCCATAAATGGACCAGCAAAGTCGATGTGCACCCTTTGCCAGGGAGATGAGGGCCACTCCCATGGATGTAGAGGGGCTTGTGGTGGAGCGTTTTGGACCTTCTGGCATCCTAGGCAGCTCATGGTCATTTCTTCGATGTCTCCATCGATACCTGGCCACCATACAAACGCCCTGGCTAGGTTCTTCATTTTCACTCCACCCAGATGCCCCTCGTGAAGCTCCTTTAGCACTTTATCCTGGAGTTTGGGTGGAATCACCACTCTGGATCCACACATCAAGGTTCCTCGGCACACTGACAGCTGTTCACTTCTTTGCGAGAATGCTGGCAACAGTGGTTCGCCATGTGCTGGCCATCCCTTCACTGTTAAATCGTAGACCCGTGAGAGAGTCAGGTCATTTCTCGTCTCCCTTTCAATGGCAGAATTTGTTACTGGTAGACATTCCACTATGGTAGAGTGGAACATCTCTACTGGGTCTACTGTAGGTGCCTCTTCTACCGTTGGCAACGGTAGGCGCGATAAACCGTCAGCATTCCCATGCTGTTTTGATCCTTTGTATTCTATGTTGTATTGGTGTGCCCCTAGAAAAAGGGACCACCTCTGTAGCCTTTGCGCTGTCATAATGGGAACACCCTTTTTAGGGTTGAATATGGAGATGAGGGGTTGATGGTCAGTCAACAAGGTAAATTTTTGTCCATGTAGGTAATGGTTGAATTTCTTCACTCCCCATACCAGGCTGAGTGCTTCCCTGTCGATTTGGGCATAGTTACGCTCAGCTGAGTTTAATGAGCGTGACGCAAAAGCTATCGGCCGTTCTGAGCCATCAGGGAATTTATGGGATAATACTGCTCCTATGCCGTAAGGGAATGCATTGCACGCCAGTCTGATTGGCAGTGATGGGTTGTAATGAGCCAAAACTTCTTCGGATGTGATTAAGTCTGTGCATTTATGGAAGGCACGTTTTCAGTCTTCGTTCCATTTCCATATCACTCCTGTTTGTAGAAGTTCATTAAGAGGGTTTAGAAGAGTTGATAAGTTCGGTAAAAATTTATGATAGTAATTTATTAATCCCAGGAACGACCTTAATTGTGAAACATTTTCAGGTGCTGGGGCTTTTATGACCGCTTCAATTTTTTCAGGTGACTTATGCAACTCTTCCTTATTAATTATGTGGCCACAATATGATATCTGATTTTGGAAAAATTCGCACTTGGGGCGATTTGCTCGTAGGCCCCGTTCTTTCAGCCTAGTGAGCACCTGCTCCAAATTGGCAAGGTGCTCGTTGTCGTTTTCTCCTGTTAAAAGGATGTCGTCTAGGTAGCATTGAGTCCCCGGAATCCCTTGCAGGACTTGCTCCATAGCTCTTTGCCAGAAAGCTGGAGCTGATGCTACTCCAAAAACCAGTCGATTGTACTGGTACAGGCCTTTGTGTGTGTTTATCGTGAGATACTTTTTAGAGGCCTCCTCAACCTCCATCTGTAGATATGCCTGTGCCAAGTCAATTTTGGTGAAACGTTTCCCTCCGGATAGTGAGGCGAAAATATCTTCTATCCTTGGAAGAGGATACTGTACTGTGTGAAGGACCGGGTTTACAGTCACCTTGACGTCTCCACAGATGCAAATTTTTCTCTGTTCTTCAGATTTATCATTATTTAATGCTTTTTTCATGACTGGAACGATGGGTGTTGCCCACTCGCTCCAATCTATTTTGGATAATACGCCTGCCTTTTCCAAATTCTCCAGCTCTGCCTCGACTGCTGGACGAATTGCGTATGGCACCGGTCTTGCCTTAAAAAATTTGGGAATTGCTGCATCTTCCACTTTTATTGAGCGGTGATGCCTTTCAAGGTTCCCAGTATCTCTTGAAACACTTCTTTGGCGTTGGCCAAGATGTCTTTTAATCGTTCAGGTATGATGTCATCATTGTTTTTTTTCTTACTGGTCACCGTCAGTGCCTGAATGGAGTGCCAGTCTAAACGCATCTTTCTGATCCATTCACGTCCCAACAACGGTGGTCCACCATCTTGTAGAATGTATAAATACAACTTTTGTATTTCTTTGCCGTTGTATACAACAGGCACCCTTATTTTTCCTTTGTGGTGTACTTTCTGCCCCGTATATGTTTTTAAGATAATGGATGTGTCTTTTAGAGGTATATGCAAAAATAGCCTCTCGTAATCCCGTCGATTTATTACGGTTAGAGCTGATCCTGCATCTAGCTCCATTTTAACTGGGGACCCTGCTATCGTGAGGGTAACCCAAATGGTTTGGTAATCATCTTTGGCAAGTACATTATGTAATTTGAGACAGCTTAGTCTCTTGTTTTCGGAGTTGCTATCGCTCTTCTGGTCTTCGGAGCTACTGTCCGTCATCATTTGTACCTTCCTGTACTTTTCTTTATTGATTTTTTTTTTCTGTCTGTGGATTTATTTTGTCCAGATCGGCATACCTGTGCAATGTGTCCAATCTTTCCGCATTGCCTGCATGCTTTGTCCTTGAACCAGCAGTCCCCCTGGTTATGGGTGGATCTGCTGCAGCGATAACATCTTTCGAAACCCTGTGTCATTTCATGGGTGCCGAAGTCCTGTGTCTTTTGTTGTATCTCTGCAGCTCCTCTTGCTGCTGCTTCGTATGATACAGCCATACTGAAAGCTTTGTCCAATGTTAAATCTTTTTCAGAAAGCAGCCTTTTTTGTGTTCCTTCACTTAAGAGACCGCAAACGAATTTCTCTCGAAGATAATCTGCTAGTCCTGCCCCGAATTGGCAGTACTTTGATAGCTTTCTTAATTCGGTTAGGTAATCAGCGTTACTTTCATTCTTGTGTTGATTTCTCTTGAAGAATTTGAATCGTTCTGCTATCAGCAGCGGTGTTGGGTTTAAGTGCTCCTGCAGGGTATCAACAATTTCTTTAAAATTCTTGTCCTTTGGTTTGGCTGGAGTGATTAAATTTCGTAACAGCCCGTATGTCTTTGCGCCCATTAGGTTCAGCAGTACTGAAGCTTTTTTTTCATCTTCTTTTCCATTTGCAGTGCAATATACCTCTACTCTTTCCACGTTTTTGGTCCAATCCTCTATTTCGCTATCAAAAGCATCAATATTGCCAGACTAAGGCATTTCAGAAAAGATATGGCGCTTCCTGCGCTTTTTTTTCTTTTCTGCAGCAAAGATATGGCGCTTCCCGCGCTTTCCCGCCGCTGCTGCCGATGACAACGCTGTTTCCCGCGGTTTCCGTTCTTTTTATTTATTTATTTATTTACAGCTGGAGACTCGTTCCCGCCGGACTTTCTCTCCAGGTCTGAACGCTGACCTGCTTGCCGCGCTGGCCGTCTCCTGAGTGTTCCCTCCCAGTCCGTTATTGCTTGCCTCCGATTTCGCTGCCTGTCTCAGCTGTAGAGCCAGCCGCTGGAGCCCCAGCCTGACGCCCAGGAAGGATGA
The DNA here is from genome assembly GCF_052327205.1 of Somniosus microcephalus. Classification (NCBI taxonomy): domain Eukaryota; kingdom Metazoa; phylum Chordata; class Chondrichthyes; order Squaliformes; family Somniosidae; genus Somniosus; species Somniosus microcephalus. Next base: position 79,688,757 of record NC_141004.1, read on the forward strand.
GCGCAGTACCTGCCACCAGCTTGGCCAGCTGGTGAAACCACAGCTTCTCTCACTTTCTTGAGTCTTCTGGACGCCCGAGGAATCAATGTCCTTGAGGTGCTGCCGAATTGCAGGTAAGTCCGTTTCCACTTCATCGCCACTGTAGTGTCCGTGTGTTGATAAAGACACTGAAGACAGGAGTTGGTTCATAGGTGTTTACTAAGCAAAGTCTGGGGGGGGGGTTCTAACGGATATACACAATATACAGGCTTATATAGCCCGAGTGGCCATTACCGTCATTACAGCACACCTGGGGCTCTTAAAGGCACATACACTACAGTTCTAGACTGAGCGGCGTCGACAAATATCAAGAGAAGAATGCGCAGAGCACAGCCAGGGATCATGGGCTGATCAGGGTCCGCGGGGCGAAGCAAAGGGAGACGCCATTGAGCCGCGGAGAAGCAGGGAGAGCGCGGGAGACGCCATTGAGCCGTGGAGAAGCAGGGAGAGCGCGGGAGGCGCCATTGAGCCGCGGAGAAGAAGGAAGAGCGCGGGAGACGCCATTTTGCGAAGCCGCAGCGGAGAAGACGGGCGAGCGCGGGAAGGAAGGAAAGCGCAGGAGACGCCATTTTGTGCCAGCGGAGAAGAAGGGGAAGCGCGGGAGGCGCCATTGGTGATAGTTAATGCAGTACCAAGGATGCCGAAGAGTGGCAGTATCTCTACGTTCGACAATGAAGTCGAAGATTGGGCGACATATGTGGAACGTATTGAGGTGTACTGCAGGGTGAATGAAGTGCCAGATGCTAATAAAGCACTGGTTCTGTTAAATTCCATGGGTGCAAAAACTTATGTGTTACTGCGAAATCTAATAACCCCAGAGAAGCCGGTAAACAAGAATTTTGAAAGCATAGTAGAAATCCTATGGGACCACTTAAACCCCACACCGCTGCTGATAGCAGAACGATTTAAGTTCCATAAAAGGAACCAGCACAAAGACGAAAGCAATGCTGAGTACCTAACGGAACTGCGCAAGCTATCGAAACACTGCCAGTTTGGAGCGGGACTAGCAGACACGTTAAGGGACAAGTTTGTGTGTGGGCTACAAAGTGAAGGAACCCAGAAACGGCTTCTATCAGAAAAGGACCTTACGCTGGACAAAGCTTTCAGTATGGCAGTATCACACGAAGCAGCCGCAAGGGGCGCTGCAGAGATACAACGGAGACCGCAAGAATATGGCACCAACGAAATGACCTATGGAACAGGGAAGTGCTATCGCTGCGGCAGCTCAACACATGACCAGAAAGATTGTTGGTTCAAGGACCAAGTGTGCAGACAGTGTGGGAAAGCAGGACACATAGCAAGAGTCTGCAGGTCTGGGAAGAAAACCAACAGTAAGAAATCTCCACAGGAGAAGTACAAAAAGGTACACCAGGTGATGGACAGTGGTTCAGACGAACAGAAAAGTGACACAGAGTCCGGAAGCAAGGAGCTGGGTTGTCTGAAACTACATAATGTAACCGAAATGGAGGATCACCAGACTATCTGGGTTACACTCAAGATAGACGGAGTCCAAGTGGAAATGGAATTGGACACAGGGTCAGCTCTAACAGTCATAAATCAAAGAGACTACAAGCGGCTATTTTCCCACATACCCTTGAAAGCTACAGAGATTGTCTTGATGACGTATACGGGGCAAAAAGTCTACCCCAAAGGAAAAATAAGGGTGAAAGTGACATATAAAGGTCAGGAAATACCTAAAATGGATATATATGTATTGCCAAATGGAGGACCACCACTGCTAGGACGTGAATGGATCCGGAAGATACATTTAGATTGGTATTCCATACAGGCACTGAAGGTGGAGACCAAAAAGGATGACGACGTCACACCTGGACGACTGTCAAAAATGGTAACTGACGCAAAAGAAGTGTTCCAGGAGGGACTAGGAACACTAAAAGGAATAACAGCAACAATTAAAATAGAGGATAATGCAAGCCCAAAGTTTCTGAAGGCCAGACCAGTGCCTTATGCGATCAGACCAGCGGTTGAAGCAGAGCTGGAAGGGTTGGAACGTTCAGGAGTACTGTCCAAAGTGGACTGGAGTGAGTGGGCTATACCCATCGTTCCTGTAATGAAGAGGTCGTTGAGTAATACGCCTGGGGAACCAAAGAAGGTCCTCATCTGTGGGGATTTTAAGGTGACAGTGAACCTAGTCCTTCACACGGTGCAATATCCGCTTCCACGAATTGAGGATATTTTCACCTTGCTATCTGGTGGTAAACACTTCACAAAAATTGATCTAGCCCAGGCGTACTTGCAAATGGAGGTAGAAGAAGCTTCGAAACATTACCTTACGATCAACACCCATAAAGGTCTCTATCAATACAACCGGCTGGTGTTTGGAGTAGCCTCGGCTCCGGCTATCTGGCAAAGGGCGATGGATCAGGTCCTGCAAGGGATTCCAGGGACCCAGTGTTATTTGGACGACATCTTGGTCACGGGCGAAAATGACAGTGATCACCTCGCTAACTTGGAGAAGGTGCTCGCCAAATTAAAGGAATATGGGCTACGAGCTAATCGCCACAAGTGTGAGTTTTTCCAGAAACAGATCTCGTATTGCGGCCACGTCATCGATGAAGAGGGGTTACATAAGTCCCCTGACAAGATAGAGGCAGTAGTCAAGGCTCCAGCACCGGAAAATGTGTCACAACTGAGGTCGTTCCTTGGGCTGGTAAACTATTACCACAAGTTCTTATCAAATTTGTCTACGGTATTACACCCGCTGAACACCCTACTGCAAACAGGGGTACCATGGAAGTGGGATGACGAACGTAGACGAGCTTTCCAGAAGTGTAAAGAATTGATCACATCAAAAGAGGTGTTGGCCCATTTCAACCCAGCACTACCAATTCGTTTGGCATGTGATGCATCACCCTACGGCATTGGAGCGGTGCTGTCGCACAAATTCCCGGACGGTTTGGAGAGGCCAGTAGCCTTTGCGTCTCGGTCACTAACCTCAGCCGAGCGCAACTACGCCCAGATTGACAGGGAGGCCCTCAGCCTAGTATGGGGAGTAAAAAAATTCAACCACTATCTGCATGGACAGAAATTCACCTTGCTGACTGACCACCAACCACTTGTCTCCATCTTTAATCCTAAGAAGGGCGTGCCAGTAATGACTGCACAGCGATTACAAAGATGGTCCCTGTTTCTAGGGGCAAATCAATATGAAATAGAATATAAAGGCACGAGACAGCATGGAAACGCTGATGGGCTATCGCGCCTGCCACTGCCTACTGTGGAGGAAGCACCAGCAGTGGACCCTATCGAGATATTTTATTCGTCGATAATTGAACGATTGCCAGTAACAAACGCGGATATAGAGAAGGAGACCCGCAATGATCTGACGCTGTCATGGGTATATGAATTGACGGTGAGGGGATGGCCAACACATGGCGACTCACTGTTGCCAGCATTCTCATCCAGAAGAGAACAGCTGTCAGTATGCCAGGGGACAGTGATGTGTGGATCCAGAGTGGTGATTCCACCCAAGTTAAGGGAGAGAGTGCTAAATGAGCTACATGAAGGTCATCTGGGGGGAGTGAAAATGAAAAGCCTAGCTAGGGCTTATGTGTGGTGGCCGAGAATCGATCAACAAATCGAAGACCTAACTAAGAGCTGCTTAGGATGCCAGAAGGTCCAAAATGCACCACCACATGCCCCTCTACACCCATGGGAGTGGCCCTCCTCTCCATGGCAACGGGTGCACATTGATTTCGCTGGTCCATTCATGGACTCAATGTTCTTAATAGCAGTGGATGCTCATTCAAAGTGGCCTGAGGTGATAAAGATGTCTTCAACCACTACAGAGAAAACGATTGCAGTCCTACGGACCATATTTGCCAGAAACGGGTTGCCAGAGCAGATCTGCTCTGATAATGGACCACAGTTTGTGTCCGATGAGTTCCAAAAATTCATGAAAAGGAATGGGGTAAGGCATTACACATCCGCCCCGTATCATCCAGCCACCAATGGATTGGCTGAGAGGTTCGTACAAACCTTTAAGAAGGCGATAAAGGCCATGTGCGACGAGGAAATTCCACTACAGCATAAGATGGACAATTTCTTATTAGCCTACCGAAACGCGACACATGCAGTTACCAACCAGACCCCGGCCATGATGTTCTTTAACCGAAGGTTGAGATCTCGTCTGGACTTGCTCAGACCAAATGTGCGAAGAAATGTTGAGGACAAACAATTCCAGCACATCAACGAGAAGCCGACAAGGAGCTTCAATGTAGGGCAACCAGTCTTGGCCCGGGACTATCGAACAGAGAAGTGGCAACCCGGAACAATATGTACAAGGCAGGGGCCATTAATGTACACAGTGGATGTCGGGGAGAACATTGTGAGATGCCGCGTCGATCAGATCTTAGCATCACAGGAATGCGTCAACCCCATGTCTCGAGTACCTGGGGATGAACCCGACATACCGGTAGTATCTACTTCAGACCCAGTAGCAGTGGAACCCGATGAACTACCCGATGAAAGGGGGTCAGAATCGCCTCTGCACCAAGAACAAGAACCTCCGGAAAGGCGCTATCCCGAAAGGGTCAGGAAGCTGCCCCAAAGACTGAATCTATAAATGGACTTTTGTTATTGAATGTACATGTAAAAATGTAATTGTTATTTGAATATTAAGGGGGTATTATTAATCTAAAAAGGGAGGAATTGTAGTGTATGTGCTTTAAGTCAGAACTACTTTTTACAGCTCCTGTATACTGTAGTACCGGCAGTAACCACACCGGTATATAAGCTGTGCGCATGCCTCTGTACTCCAGTCTAGAGATTGCCCTCCTCCAGTAAAGACCTGTTATTTGTTATGTACAGCATCCGTGTAATTATTTATCCACTAAACCACGGATCTAACAACTCTTGTATCTGTCTCTGCTCTACACTGGAGATTTAAACAGTCAAACATGCAGTTAAATGCTCTATACATTTTTTTCTCCTGCTTTTTGCAGTTTATTTTAACAAAAGATTTACAGTTCAATTTCTATTAACATTGACTGTCTGCAGACCTTTGAAGGATGTGTTGGGAACAGAGGTTAGCAAAGTGTAGAGTTTGTGAGGAGAGTCTTCATCCTCATCGTGTTTTTCTGGATAACTGCCCGTGAATGGTGTATGGGACACTGCCCAAACAGCCTTGCTCGGCTAAGTATCAATGCAGGCATCAGGAGTACCCATCTCCTTCACTATAAATTGGCCTATCTCCTCAATGGCACAAGGAGCACGTTTCTCAAAACCCATGCCATGGATACGCTTATGCACATTTGCAGTAACCACCTCGTTGAATGATGAACGGCCCTCCTATTTCTCTCCACCCTTTTTAGCAGGAGACATTCTATGGGGAAAATGTTACCCATAAATTGTTAATCAGTATATAATCCCATCAATCAGACCACGGCAAAAGCCAGTTTTAGTTTACTTATGTAGTGATTTCATGTTTTCAAATACTTTGGAACAAGTAACGTTTATTACTATATTCAGCTGGTAAAAAACTAGAAAAGACTTCAGTGCTCGCAAAATGTCCTCTTAATTGCTCAGCCATTTTAACCAACTACTGTACCAGCAGCTGTCTTATCATGAAGACTTGCAATACTATAGCACCTTACATGACCTCAGGATGTCCCAAAGCACTTTACAGCCAATGAAATACTTTTGAAGTGTCGTCATTGTTGCAATGTAGGAAATGTAGGAGCCAATTTGCGCACAGCAAGATCCCACAAACAGCAATTTAATTTCTTTGGTGATGTTGGATGAGTGATAAATACTGGTCAGGACCTCCCCCCACCCCTGCTCTTTTTCAAAATAGAGACATGAGATTTTTTTACATCCACCTGAGAGGGCAGACGGGGGCCTCAGTTTAACATCTCGAACAAAAGACGGCACCTCCAACAGTGCAGCACTCCCTCAGTACTACACTGCAGTGTCAGCCTTGATTTTGTGCTCAAGTCTCTGGAGTAGGACTTGAACCCACAACCTTCTGACTCAGGCGAGAGTGCTGCCACCTGAGCCATTGCTGAGATCTGTGCAGGGCAATGGAGGGCAGAAGAGCTGGTGTCTGCCGACGGCTGTGTTCCTCGAACTTAAAGGCACTTTCCAGCCGGCACAGAGTGGATATTTGCATCTTATTGGTCTGTGCTGGACGTGAACTCAATGGTGAAAGGATGGTGTGATTGCACCACCCAAGCACCCTGCATGAGTTACATATTGTTATCCAACAGGGAGTGTAAGGATTAGAGCAGGTTGAAAGGGGAGCCCAGAATAAGCTCAGTATTAATTGACCTTGTTGACGGTTCTTCTTCAAACAGGTTGCTGATTGTCGTAGGTCGGATTCAGTGGCCCCAATATTCACGGGGAGGCGAGGAGGATGTGGAGAAGGCCGAAAACGGCTGAAGAACTCGGCAAGGGTGGGGACACGGAGATCCTGCCGAACCTAACGTAAAAAAGGTGGTGGGCGCATGCGCGGCATGTTGAGGACGCGTTCCCCATAATTAAGTCTTTAACCCACCCCTCTCTAACCCTCTCCGGCCTGTGGTGGAGGAGTTAATATCAAGGCCAATCAGTCTCAGACAGCCAGTTTAGCTGTCACAGTGCTTGTAAATTTAGCTTGTTGACACTGTGTAAGGTGCTATTTCCTGCAGTGTGTGGTGTTATTTGTATGTATCCAGTTGAACTCATGCCTCAGTACACAAAACCGAGAACAGTCAGCAGCGTGTTTCGTCTTTGTGACTCATGTTGCTTTCAATGTGCTGCAGAGGCTTTATTTAGCTGCTAGCTTGTTACATCCGTCCCACACTGTAAATAGCTCTGTAAACACGCTGCCCTCTCATAGTTTTATGTCAGCTGTGGATCGTGCATCTATTCATCACCCTAATATGTCAGTGATGAAAAGAGAATGTTTGGACCCGTTAGACTTGTACCGACTGTTTTTTGTAACCACAGTTAAAATGGACTTTGGTCTCAATTTTGAAATGGGAGATTGTCTTCATAGAATCACACAGCACAGAAGGAGGCCATTTGGCCCATTGTGTCCGTGCTGGCTCTTTGAAAGAGCTCTCCAATTAGTCCCACTCCCCTGCTCTTTCCCTATACCCCTGGAAATTTTTCCCTTTCAAGTATTTATCAAATTCCTTTTTGAAAGTGATGATTGAATCTGCTTTCAGGCAGTGCATTCCAGATCACAACAACCCACTGCGTTTAAAAAAAAATGTTTTCCTCATCTCCGGTGCCCCCTGGGATGGGCCCTTTTTAACATACGCATGTTGGGTCCTGATGATGTCATCGTAACCCAGCTGCAATTTTTACTAGGTTAAAGACTTGGAAACGGTGGCTTGATGTTTGGTAGTGGGGTCATGGTCCAGGGGGAGGTAGGAGGAGGTGTCCTTCCAGGTGAAACAGCGATTTACTTGTACTTCTTGCAATCTAGTATACTGTATTCGCTGATCACGATGCGATCTCCTCTACATTGGGGAGACCAAACGCAGATTGGGTGACCGCTTTGCGGAACACCTCCGTTCATTCCATTAGGGTGACCCCGAGCTCCCGGCCGCCTGTCACTTTAATTCTCCGCTCCACTCCCACTCTGATCTCTCCGTCCTCGGCCTCTTGCACTGTTCCAATGAAGCTCGAGGAACAGCCCCTCATCTTTCGATTAGGCACTTTACAGCCTTCTGGACTCAACATCGAGTTCAACAATTTCAGACCATAACCTCGGCCCCGATCTTTTTTTTCATTTTTTTTCCCTCTTTCTCACATGGCAGCTGTTGATCATCCTGCCATTGCCATTTACACTTCATCTAGAGCCATCTTGTGTTTCTTAACTTGTCCCATTACTGCAGTGTATGTGCCTTTAAGAGCCCCATGTGTGCTGTAATGCTGGTAATGGCCACTCGGGCTATATAAGCCTGTATATTGTGTTATATCCGTTAGTACCCTCCAAACTTTGCTTAGTAAACACCTATGAACCAACTCCTGTCTTCAGTGTCTCTATCAACACACGGACACTACAGTGGCGACGAAGTGGAAACGGACTTACCTGCAATTCGGCAGCACCTCAAGGACATCGATTCCTCGGGCGTCCAGAAGACTCAAGAAAGTGAAAGAAACTGTGGTTTCACCAGCTGGCCAAGCTGGTGGCAGGTACTGCGCTAATCCTTCCTGGGCGTCAGGCTGGGGCTCCAGCGGCTGGCTCCACAGCTGGGACAAGCAGCAAAATCAGAGGCAAGCAATAACAGATGGGGAGGGAGCACTCGGGAGACGGCCGGCGCTGCAAGCAGGTCGGCGTTCAGACCTAGAGAGAAAGTCCGGCGGGAACGAGTCTCCAACTGTAAATAAATAAATAAAAAAAGAACGGAAACCGCGGGAAACAGCGTTGTCATCGGCAGCAGCGGCTGGAAAGCGCGGGAAGCGCCATATCTTTTCTGCAGAAAAGAAAGAAAAGCGCGGGAAGCGCCATATCTTTTCTAAAGATGCCTAAGTCTGGTAATATTGATGCTTTTGATAGCGAAATAGAGGATTGGACCACATATGTGGAACGAGTGGAGGTATATTGCACTGCAAATGGAATAGAAGATGAAAAAAAAGCTTCAGTACTGCTGAATTTAATGGGCGCAAAGGCATATGGGCTGTTACGAAATTTAATCACTCCAGCCAAACCAAAGGACAAGGATTTTAAAGAAATTGTTGATACCCTGCAGGAGCACTTAAACCCAACACCGTTGCTGATAGCGGAACGATTCAAATTCTTCAAGAGAAATCAACACAAGAATGAAAGTAACGCTGATTACCTCACTGAATTAAGAAAGCTATCAAAACACTGCCAATTCGGGGCAGAACTAGCAGATTATCTTCGAGACAAATTCGTCTGCGGTCTCTTAAGTGAAGGAACACAAAAAAGGCTGCTTTCTGAAAAAGATTTAACACTGGACAAAGCTTTCAGTATGGCTGTATCATACGAAGCAGCAGCAAGAGGAGCTGCAGAGATACAACAAAAGACACAGGACTTCGGCACCCATGAAATGACACAGGGTTTCGAAAGATGTTATCGTTGCGGCAGATCCACCCATAACCAGAGGGACTGCTGGTTCAAGGACAAAGCATGCAGGCAATGTGGAAAGATTGGACACATTGCATGGGTATGCCAATCTGGACAAAATAAATCCACAGACAGGAAAAAAAAATCAATAAAGAAAAGTACAGGAAGGTACAAATGATGACGGACAGTAGCTCCGAAGACCAGAAGAGCGATAGCGACTCCGAAAACAAGAGACTAAGCTGTCTCAAATTACATAATGTACTTGCCAAAGATGATTACCAGACCATTTGGGCTACCCTCACGATAGCAGGGTCCCCAGTTAAAATGGAGCTAGATACAGGATCAGCTCTGACCGTAATAAATCGACGGGATTACGAGAGGCTATTTCCGCATATACCTTTAAAAGACACATCCATTATCTTAAAAACATATACGGGGCAGAAAGTATACCCCAAAGGAAAAATAAGGGTGCCTGTTGTATACAATGGCAAGGAAATACAAAAGTTGTATTTATACATTCCACAAGATGGTGGCCCACCGCTGTTAGGACGTGAATGGATCAGGAAAATACGTTTAGACTGGCACTCCATTCAGGCACTGACGGTGACCAGTAAGAAAAAAAACGATGATGACATCATACCTGAACGATTAAAAGACATCTTGGCCAACGTCAAAGAAGTGTTTCAAGAGAAACTAGAAACCTCGAAAGGCATCACCGCCTCAATAAAAGTGGAAGATGCAGCAATTCCCAAGTTTTTTAAAGCAAGAACAGTGCCATACGCAATTCGTCCAGCAGTCGAGGCAGAGCTGGAGAATTTGGAAAAGGCAGGCGTATTATCCAAAATAGATTGGAGCGAATGGGCAACACCCATCGTTCCAGTCATGAAGAAAGCATTGAATAATAATAAATCTGAAGAACAGAGAAAAATTCGCATCTGTGGAGACTTCAAGGTGACGGTAAACCCGGTCCTTCACATGGTACCGTATCCTCTTCCAAGGATAGAAGATATTTTCGCCTCACTATCCGGCGGGAAACGTTTCACCAAAATTGACTTGGCACAGGCATATCTACAGATGGAGGTTGAAGAGGCCTCTAAAAAACATCGCACGATAAATACACACAAAGGTCTGTACCAGTACAATCGACTGGTTTTCGGAGTAGCATCAGCTCCAGCTATCTGGCAAAGAGCTATGGAGCAAGTCCTTCAAGGGATTCCGGGTACACAATGCTACCTGGACGACATCCTTGTAACAGGAGAAAACGACAACGAGCACCTTGCCAATTTGGAGCAGGTGATTACTAGGCTGAGAGAACGGGGTCTACGAGCAAATCGCCCCAAGTGCAAATTTTTCCGAAATCAAATATCATATTGTGGCCACATAATTAATAAGGAATGGTTGCATAAGTCACCTGAAAATATTGAAGCGGTCATAAAAGCCCCAGCACCTGAAAATGTTTCACAATTAAGGTAATTCCTGGGATTAATAAATTACTATCATAAATTTTTACCAAACTTATCAACTCTTCTACACCCTCTTAATGAACTGCTACAAACAGGAGTAATTTGGAAATGGAACGAAGACTGTAAACGTGCCTTCCATAAATGCAAAGACTTAATCACATCCGAAGAAGTTTTGGCTCATTACAACCCATCACTGCCAATCAGACTGGCGTGCGATGCATCCCCTTATGGCATAGGAGCAGTATTATCGCATAAATTCCCTGATGGCTCGGAACGGCCGATAGCTTTTGCGTCACGCTCATTGAACTCAGCTGAGTGTAACTATGCCCAGATCGACAGGGAAGCACTCAGCCTGGTATGGGGAGTGAAGAAATTCAACCATTACCTACACGGACAAAAATTTACCTTGTTGACTGACCATCAACCCCTCATCTCCATATTCAACCCTAAAAAGGGTGTTCCCATTATGACAGCGCAAAGGCTACAGAGGTGGTCCCTTTTTCTAGGGGCACACCAATACAACATAGAATACAAAGGATCAAAACAGCATGGGAATGCTGACGGTTTATCGCGCCTACCGTTGCCAACGGTAGAAGAGGCACCTACAGTAGACCCAGTGGAGATGTTCCACTCTACCATAGTGGAATATCTACCAGTAACAAATTCTGCCATTGAAAGGGAGACGAGAAATGACCCGACTCTCTCACGGGTCTACGATTTAACAGTGAAGGGATGGCCAGCACATGGCGAACCACTGTTGCCAGCATTCTTGCAAAGAAGAGAACAGCTGTCAGTGTGCCGAGGAACCTTGATGTGTGGATCCAGAGTGGTGATTCCACCCAAACTCCAGGATAAAGTGCTAAAGGAGCTTCACGAGGGGCATCTGGGTGGAGTGAAAATGAAGAACCTAGCCGGGGCATTTGTATGGTGGCCAGGTATCGATGGAGACATCGAAGAAATGACCAAGAGCTGCCTAGGATGCCAGAAGGTCCAAAACGCTCCACCACAAGCCCCTCTACATCCATGGGAGTGGCCCTCATCTCCCTGGCAAAGGGTACACATTGACTTTGATGGTAAATTTATGGACTCAATGTTCTTAATCGCGGTTGATGCACACTCCAAGTGGCTGGAGGTAATAAAGATGTCCTCCACCACCACGGAAAAAACCATCACAGTATTAAGAACCATATTTGCCAGGAATGGGCTGCCGGAACAGATCTGTTCTGATAATGGATCGCAATTTGTGTCCAAAGAATTCAGGAAGTTCTTAAAAAACAATGGGGTTAAGCACTACACGTCCGCCCCATACCATCCCGCCACCAATGGATTGGCTGAAAGGTTTGTCCAGACCTTCAAGAAGGCCATAAAGGCCATGGGTAATGAAGACATAAAACTTCAGCACAAGGTGCATAACTTCTTGTTCGCATACAGGAATGCAACACATATGGTTACCAACCAAACTCCCACCATGATGTTCTTCAATAGAAATCTAAGATGCCAGCTGGATTTGGTCAAGCCCAACATCAGAAGGGACGTGGAGAACCGGCAGTTTCAAGGCATGAATGAAAGGCCAACTAGAACCTTCCAGATAGGTCAACAAGTTTTGGCCCGGGACTACCGTACCGAGAAATGGCAGCCTGGAACTATCTGCACACGACTAGGACTACTGATGTATACCGTGGATATCGGAGAAAGCATAATAAGGCGCCATGCTGACCAAATCATAGAGTCATCCGAAAAGGGACAACCTACACCACAACTCTATACGCCTAACGATGAAGTAGAGATACCCATATCTACCTCCTTTCCGGTGATACTGGAACCCGATGAACCTGACACTGGCATTCAAGCCGAATCAACCTTGCCAAAAGAACCTACTACACCACCAAAAACGACTACACCACCGAGGCGTTATCCGTACCGAGTCAGGAAACTCCAGAGAGACTGACTTATAATTAATTAACTACAGCAATGTGTATATTATTTTTCTTATAATATGTAATTAATAATTGTGGTAAACCTTCAGTTACGTTCTTAACTCGTCGCCTTTTATTGGACTAATTGATAGGCATATCAATTTTATTGGCTAAATTTTAAAGATGTCTGATAATGAACAGCAACAGCAAGGAGCTCACCCAGCAGCACAGCAACAGCAGCCTCCAGACAACGGGCCACACCAGCCGGCTTGGCTGCAAGCCTTGAAACCACCATACCTGGATCTAAACCCACAGGCACCAAACTCAGCCAACGACTTCAAACACTGGCTGGACTGCTTCGAATCGTACCTGGAGGAAGCCGTCGTCCCTCAGAGATCCAAACTAAGAGTCCTGAAAGCCCAAGCGAGCCCGAGAGTATATACACTCATCCAGGACATGACTACGTACGACGACGCCATCAACCTACTGAAACAGCAGTACCGGAGCCCGGTAAACTACATGTACACTAGGCATCTCTTAAGATCTCGCCAGCAACAGCCAGGAGAATCGATAGCTGAATTTTCACGAGCGCTGAGACAACTCGGCAGGAACTGTGACTTTAAAGCGGTGACGGCTACTGCGAACATGGAAGACAATGTCCGCGACGCCTTGGTGAGAGGCCTACGTTCCGACTACACACGGCAAAGACTGCTTGAAGCTAAGGACATAGACCTGGACAAGGCCGAAGCCCTCGCCCTCACCCTAGAGGCCACCCAGCAAGACCAGGAAGCGTTTGCCAGGTACTATTCGCGACCCTGGGACTCGGGCCCGACCCCCACCCCACCACCCTTCACAGCGCTGCCCCCGGGACCTACCTCAGCGTCTGCATCACGGATCCGACCGGGCCCGCTAGCCCCGGTACCGGCCCCGACATCAGGCAACCCCGATCGGGCCGCTGGCTGCTTCTTTTGCGGCCAGGAGAAGCATCCGAGGTCGCGCTGCCCAGCCAAAAACTCGACCTGCAAAACCTGCCTCAAGAAAGGCCACTTCTCCAAGGCCTGCAGAAGCAAATCCTCAGAAGCCAGCAGTGCCTCATGCGAACCCTCGGGGCGGCCATCTTTGTGCGGGGCAGCCGAAGCCTGCAGAGCCTCATGGGAAAACCAGGGGCGGCCATCTTTGTGCGGGGCAGCCGAGCCTGCAGAGCCTCATGGGAAAACCAGGGGCGGCCATCTTTGTGCGGGGCAGCCGAAGCCTGCAGAGCCTCATGGGAACAGCAGGGGCGGCCATCTTTGTGCGGGGCAAACGATTTAAACAGAGCCTCATGTGAACTACGGGGGCCGCCATCTTCGCCGCCATCTTGTCATGACAACGACGCGCTTATCTACACCCTAGCTTCCGTGACCCTGGATCAAGCCCGCCCGCACCACCTGGCCAGCTCAATGATGGACATCAAAGTCAACGGCCACGCCACGACCTGCCTGTTCGACAGCGGAAGCACGGAGAGCTTCATCCACCCAGACACGGTGAGCCACTACTCCCTCCCCGTCCTGCCAACGCGCAGCCGCATCTCGATGGCATCGAGGTCGCACGCCACAGACATCAGCGGCTACTGTGTCGTGACATTGTCGGTTAAAGGGACAGAGTATAAAAATTTTAAACTCCTCGTACTCCCCCAGCTGTGCGCTGCCGTCATACTAGGGCTGGACTTCCAATCCCACCTCCAAAGTGTAACCCTAGCATACGGTGGACCCCTCCCCCCACTCACAGTCGACAACCAGCGAAAGTTAAACCGCCCACCGCGTAACACCTGCAGCCTATCCACCCTCAAGGTACCGCCACCTTCCCTGTTCGCTAACCTCACCCCCGACTGCAAACCTGTCGCTACTAAGAGCAGGCGGTACAGCGCTGGGGACAGAGCCTTCATTAGCTCTGAGGTGCAGCGACTCCTGAAAGAGGGCATTATTGAGGGGAGCAGCAGCCCCTGGCGTGCCCAGGTGGTGGTAGTCAAGACCGGCGACAAAAATCGCCTGGTTATCGACTACAGCCAGACCATAAACAGATACACCCAGCTGGACGCATACCCCCTCCCCTGCATATCGGACATGGTCAATGAGATTGCACAATACCGCGTATTCTCGACCATCGACCTCAAGTCGGCCTACCACCAACTCCCCATCAGCCCGGAGGACAGCCAGTACACCGCCTTCGAGGCGAATGGCCGCCTCTACCAATTCCTTAGGGTCCCCTTTGGTGTCACCAACGGGGTCTCGGTTTTCCAACGGGAGATGGACCGGATGGTTGACCAGAACGGACTACAGGCCACTTTCCCCTATCTCGATAACGTCACCATCTGCGGCCGCAACCGGCAGGACCATGACGTGAATCTGGAGAAATTCCTCCGTACGGCCCAACGGCTGAACCTCACCTACAATAAGGAGAAATGCGTGTTTAACACAGCGCGCCTTGCCATCCTTGGCTGTGTAGTAGAGAACGGAGTCATCGGCCCCGACCCCGAAAGAATGCGCCCCCTCATGGAGCTACCCCTCCCCCACTGTCCAAAAGCACTTAGGAGAACCCTGGGGCTTTTCGCCTACTATGCCCAATGGGTACCCAATTATGCGGACAAAGCCAGACCCCTCCTGAAAACCACATCCTTCCCCCTCACGGAAGAGGCGTGCGCGGCCTTCTCCCTCATTAAGGGAGACATAGCCAAGGCCACAATGCACGCAGTGGATGAGTCAATCCCCTTCCAAGTGGAGAGCGATGCATCCGACTTCGCCCTAGCCGCTACCCTTAACCAGGAGGGTAGGCCGGTAGCCTTCTTCTCAAGGACCCTACAGGGCCCCGAGACCCGACACTCGTCGGTCGAGAAGGAAGCCCAGGCAATTGTGGAGGCAGTACGGCGCTGGAGGCACTACTTGGCAGGCAAACGATTTACCCTCCTCACCGACCAACGCTCGGTTGCCTTCATGTTTAATAACAAGCTGAGGGGCAAGATCAAGAACGACAAAATCTTGAGGTGGAGAATCGAGCTTTCCACCTATGATTATGAGATCTTGTACCGGCCCGGTAAACTGAACGACCCCCCTGATGCTCTTTCACGCATTACATGCGCCAGCGCGCAAAGTGATAGACTTCAGACCCTCCACAATGACCTCTGCCACCCCGGAGTCACCAGACTCTACCATTTCATTAAGGCCCGCAACCTGCCATACTCCATCGAGGAGGTCAGGACCATGACCAGGAACTGCCAGATCTGTGCTGAGTGCAAACCGCACTTCTATAAGCCGGACAGAGCAAGCCTGATCAAGGCCACCCGCCCCTTCGAGCGTCTGAGCATCGACTTCAAGGGGCCCCTACCGTCATCCGACCGTAATGTGTACTTCCTCAACATCGTTGATGAGTACTCCCGTTTCCCCTTTGCCTTCCCCTGCCCAGACATGACCAGTAACACGGTCATTAAATGCCTGAACAAACTCTTCGCCTTGTTCGGGTTCCCGAACTATATACATAGTGACCGGGGCGCCTCCTTCATGAGCGAGGAACTCCGTCAGTTCCTATTGGAGAGGGGTATTGCAGCAAGCAGGACCACCAGCTACAACCCCCGAGGGAACGGCCAGGTGGAAAGAGAGAACGCGACGGTATGGAAGGCCACCCTCTTAGCCTTAAAGTCTAAGGGCCTCCCAACCTCCCGCTGGCAAGAGGTCCTCCCGATTGCGCTGCACTCCATCCGGTCACTACTTTGCACTGCCATTAACACCACCCCCCATGCCCGAATGTTTGTCTTCCCCAGGAAGTCGACTACGGGAACCACCCTACCAACCTGGCTGACCTCTCCGGGACCCGTCTTGCTGCGAAAGCACGTGAGGGCCCATAAAACGGACCCCCTGGTCGAGAAGGTGAACCTCCTGCACGCCAACCCCCAGTACGCCTATGTGGCTTACCCAGACGGACGGGAGGACACTGTCTCCTTACGAGACCTCGCACCCTCACCCCCCCCTCCCAACCCCCCGAGTCCAGCCGAGGTAGACGGCATGCCGGAACCCCACGAGCCTTTGCCGACTACGCAGACACCAGCTTTAACACCGGATAATGTAACACCGCCGCTGCGACGATCGGAGAGGCTAACGAAGCCTCCGGACAGACTGACATACCAGAGCTGGTAATACACTTCACCCCGCCAGACTCTAATCTAAACAAGGGGTGAATGTGGTAAACCTTCAGTTACGTTCTTAACTCGTCGCCTTTTATTGGACTAATTGATAGGCATATCAATAATTACTTAAAATATGATGTACTGGTTAGCTAAAAGGGGAGGAATTGTAGTGTATGTGCCTTTAAGAGCCCAATGTGTGCTGTAATGCCGGTAATGGCCACTCAGGCTATATAAGCCTGTATATTGTGTTATATCCGTTAGTACCCCTCCAGACTTTGCTTAGTAAACACCTATGAACCAACTCCTGTCTTCAGTGTCTCTATCAACACACGGACACAACAATTACCATCTCCTTCTGCCTCGCACCATCATCCCTTTTGTCTCTTAATCTCTCCTGCCTTCCATCCTATCACAGACCTTCCCTTTTGTTCTTTCCTCCCCTCCCCCCTTTCCCTGCCCCTACACCTGTTTAAAAATCTGTTCCATCTCCAACTTTCTCCAGTTCTGATGAAGGGTCATCGACCTGAAACGTTAACTCTGTTTCTCTCTCCACAGACCTGCTGAGTATTTCCAGCATTTTCTCTTTTTATTTGCAATTTTTACTAGATGGCCTCACCGAGAAATGTTTCCTGCCGGGCCAACCCAGGCGAGAGTGGATTGGGGTCAGAAAAAGAACCAAAAGGTAACTTTAATTTTTTGTATTTCCTTGTGGGGCCAGGAGCCGTCTGATGTGGCTTCCAGATGGGTTTGCAAATGGCCGATCGTAACTCCTGTGGAGTCAGGGGAAGCACTCCTGCTTCGCAGGAACACTTCTTTAAATTTGAAAATAATAATTAACGTATCTTTCATTGGCAGCCACGAGAGCGATTGAAAAATCCTGACTGATTTCTGGGAGCGGTCCTTTAACTGGCGTTCAGCCCATCATTTACATATTTAAGGGACCGAAGACCTGTTTTAGGCATCCGCCTGGGACGACTTTGAAAAAGAAATGAATTTAGCAATGGGGCCATCGCCTGTGCAGATTGGGTGCAGGCTGTCCCACTGCTAAATTGGTATTCATTGTGCCCCGTTTAACACCCAATAAATAGCTGTAACGCATACCAGTTTCTCCCCCAATGTATCGGATTGCTCCAGTCAAAGCGGAGTTATCAGACAAAGTTCATGGGCAGTCAGAGGCTGTGTAACCGGGTCATTCAGGTAACTCATATCAGCTTTTATACAGTTAAGTTATCTACAGTGCTGGCTTAAATGATGGAATTAGCAATGGATCAATATTCCGTTATTCGCATTCCTTTGGCACTTGAGGGGATGGCCCCTGACCTTCAACGGCACCATCATCATCAAGTCCCCCACCATCTTGGAGGTCACCGTTGACTAGAAGCGTAACAACACCGTGACTACAAGAGCAGGGTAGAGGCTGGGTCCTCTGTGACAGGTACTTCACCTCCTGACCCATCCGAAGAGAGACTGTCGAGGAAGGATAGGTAACAGATGCTGAACCCTGGCGGAGAATGTCCATTAAGACTGACTAGATTCACACTGGAAAGTGAAATGCCTAATCCCTCCATGACACCTGGCTGCCTGCAGAGGGCACTATGGGAAGAGAAACAAAATCAGAACGTGCTGGGAAAGTGAGCAGGTCTGCCAGAGAACAAAGGTAAAGGTGTGGGCCCGTCATCAGAACTGGAGATTATTAAAGGTGAACAGCATTATAAAGGAACAGAACAAAGGGAGGGGGAGGGGAAAACACACACATGCACACACGAGAGAAGGAATAGAATAACCTATAAAGTGTTTGAGTGAAAAACAGGAGATGGTGGGAATGGCCGATGATATTAGCTGGTGCCCATAGCGGCACCTTTTATCTGCAGGAAGTGAGTGGAGTTAAGGGAGAAGTTACTTCTGGTGAGAACAAGTTCTGCCAAGGAGAGGAGGGTGGTGGCGGTGGATGGGAACTGGTTGAACCGCTGTATGAGGAAGTATAGCAGATGATTGGGCAAAAAAAACAGAATTCATTACATAGAATTTACAGCAGAGAAACAGGCCATTCTGCCCAACTGGTCGGTGCCAGTGTCTGTGCTCCACAGGAGCCTCCTCCCACCTTACTTCATCTCACCCCATCACTATATCCTTTCTCTCTCATGTACTTATCTATCTTTCCCTTAAATGCATCTGTCCTATTTGCCTTAAATACTCCATGTAGTAGCGAGTTCCACATTTTAACCATTCTCGAAGTTAAGAAGTTTCTCCTGAATTCCTTTTTGGATTTATTAGTGACTATATTTATGGTCCCTAGTTTTGGACTCCCCCAATTCATTAAAGTGGCAGAGCATTAGAAGAGCCACGAACTTAGGTAGGTAGGGCCGAATTTGTTGGTGGGACAGGCGCAGGCTGCAACGATTGGCCTACCAGGACAGTTCCGTTTCTGTATCTTGGGGAGGAAGTAGAAGCAGTCCGTCTGGAGTTGAGGAACTATGAGGTTTGATGCCATATGGGAAAAATCTCTAGAATCAGTAACAACAACTTGCATTTATATAGCACCTTTAATGTAGGAAATCATCCCAAGGCGCTTCACAGGAGCGGATTAGCTGAAAATTGACATCAAGCCAAAGAAAGAACTTGAATTTATACAGCGCTTTTCATGATCTCAGGACATCCCAAAGCGCTTTACAGTCAATGAAGCACTTTTGAAGTATAGTCACTGTTGTAGCGTAGGAAACGCGGACCCATTTGCACACAGCAAGGTCCCACAAACAGTAATGTGATAATGACCAGATAATTTCTATTAGTGATGTTGGTTGAGGGATAATATTGGCCCAGGACACCAGGTAGATCTCCCCGCTCTTCTTCGAAATAGTGCCATGGGATCTTTTACATCCACCTGAGAGGGCAGACAGGGCCTTGGTTTAACATCTCATCTGAAAGCCGGCACCTCCGACAGTGCAGCGCTCCCTCAGTACTGCACTGGAGTGCTAGCCTGGATTATGGGCTCAAGTCTCTGGAGTGGGACTTGACTCCACGACCTGATTCAGAGGTGAGAGTGCTCCCACTGAGCTATGGCTGATACCTGAAATAGCGGTATTAGGAGGGCTGAGTTTGATCAAAGAGGTAGGTTTTAAAATGCGTCTTAAAGGAGGAGGGAAAGCTGGAGAGGTTTAGGGAGGGAATTCCAAAGCTTGGAGCCTAAAATGCGAAAAGCACAGCCGCCAATGGTGGGGTGAAGGGAGTGAGGAATGCATAAGAGGCCAGAGTTGGAGGAATGCACAATTCTTGGAGAGTTGTAGGGCTGGAGGAGATTACAGAGATGGGAAGGAGTGAGGCCATGGAAGGATTTGAACACAAGGATGTTAAATTTGAGGTACTGGTGGACAGGGAGCTAATGTAGGTCAGTGAGCACAGGGGTGATGGTGAGCCGGACTTAGGATAGGGGCAGCAGAGTTTTGGATGAGCTGAAGTTTATGGAGGGTGGAGAATTTGAAGCACAGCCTGGTTCCAGAACACTACAATAGTCGTGTCTGGAGGTATCAAAAGCATGGCTGACGGTTTCATCAGCAGATGGGCTGAGGCAAGGTGAAGAAGGACGATATTACGAGGTGGAAGTAGGCGGTCTTTCTGATGGAAAGGATATTGGATTGGCAGCTCAGCTCAGCCAATAGGCTGTTGAAGTTGCAAACCTGGTTCAGTCTCGGACAGTGGCCAGGGACAGGGATGGAATTGGTGGTGAAGGAACAGAGTTTGTGCCGCGGACAAAAGACAGTGGCTTCAGTCTTTCTAATATTTAATTGGAGGAAATTGCGGCTCATTCACGACTGGACATTGGACAAGCAGTGTGACAAATCAGAGGTAGTGGATGGGTTGGGCGAGGTGGTGGTGAAGTCCCACCCAGCTGGCTGATGAAAGAAAGGTGTTGGAGGAGGATGGTGTGTTCAGTCTTGTCAAAGGCTACAGACAGTTCGAGAAGGATGAGGAGGAATAGATTGGCATGGTCACAGTCACATAGGATGTAATTTGTGACTTTGATCAGGGCTATTTCAGTGCTGTGGCAGGGGCGGAAACCTGATTGGAGAGGTTCAAACATGGAGTTGTGGGAAAGATGGGCATGGATTTGGTAGACGACAACATGTTCAAGGACTTTGAAGAGAAAGGGAGATTGGAGATGAGACATTGCCAGCGAGGTCAAGGTTGAGTTTTTGGAAATGATGGCTTGGCGTTCAGTAGTGGGGTCATGGTCCAGAGGATGTGTAGAGCCAGAGGATGTAGGCGGGGTTTTAAATGAATTTTTTGCATCTGTGTTCACTATGGAGAAAGACGATGCAGACATAGAAATCGGGCAAGGGGACTGTGACATACTTGAACATATTAGCATCGAGAGGGAGGAGGTGCTAGCGGTTTTAGCGGGCCAAAAAGTGGATAAATCCCCAGGCCCGGACGAGATGTATCCCAGGCTGCTGTGGGAGGCAAGGGAGGAGATTGCAGGGGCTCTGACACTAATTTTCAGAACCTCTCTGGCCACAGGGGATGTACCAGAGGACTGGAGAACAGCTAACGTAGTACCATTATTCAAGAAGGGTAGCAGGGATAAACCAGGGAATTACAGGCCAGTGAGTCTAACATCTGTGGTGGGGAAATTATTGGAAAAAATTCTGAGGGACAAAATTAATCTCCACTTGGAGAGGC
Source organism: Somniosus microcephalus (assembly GCF_052327205.1). Classification (NCBI taxonomy): domain Eukaryota; kingdom Metazoa; phylum Chordata; class Chondrichthyes; order Squaliformes; family Somniosidae; genus Somniosus; species Somniosus microcephalus. The sequence goes on from NC_141004.1 coordinate 79,710,048, forward strand.
AAGGATTAATCGGGGATAGTCAGCATGGCTTTGTCAAGGGTAAATCATGTCTAACAAATCTGATCGAATTTTTCGAGGGGGTGACTAGTGGGGTGGATGAGGGAAATGCTGTGGATGTGGTGTACATGGACTTCAGTAAAGCTTTTGACAAAGTCCCGCATAGGAGACTGGTCAAGAAGGTAAGAGCCCATGGGATCCAGGGTGCCTTGGCGCGTTGGATCCTAAACTGGCTGAGTGGCAGGAGGCAGAGGGTGATGGTCGAAGGTTGCTTTTGTGACTGGAAGCCTGTGTCCAGTGGGGTACCTCAGGGATCGGTGCTGGGTCCCTTATTGTTTGTGATCTACATAAATGATTTGGATGAAAATGTAAAAGGTATGATCAGTAAGTTCGCAGATGACACGAAAATTGGTGGGGTGGTAAACTGCGAGGAGGAAAGCCTCCGGCTACAGGACGATATAAACGGGTTGGTCAGATGGGCGGAAAAGTGGCAAATGGAATTTAACCCTGAAAAGTGCGAGGTGATGCATTTTGGACGGACAAATAAGGCAAGGGAATACACAATGAGTGGTAGGACCCTAGGAAGTACAGAGGGTCAGAGGGACCTTGGTGTACATGTACATAGATCCCTGAAGGCAGCGGAGCAGGTAGATAAGGTGGTTAAAAAGGCATATGGGATACTTGCCTTCATTAGCCGAGGCATAGAATATAAGAGCAGGGAGGTTATGATGGAGCTGTACAAAACGCTGGTGAGGCCACAGCTGGAGTACTGTGTGCAGTTCTGGTCGCCTCACTATAGGAAGGATGTGATTGCTTTGGAGAGGGTGCAGAGAAGATTCACCAGGATGTTACCTGGGATGGAGCGCCTCAGCTATGAAGAGAGGCTGGACAGGCTGGAGTTGTTTTCCTTGGAGCAGAGAAGGCTGAGGGGGGACCTGATTGAGGTGTACAAAATAATGAGGGGCATAGATAGGGTAGATAAAGAGGAACTTTTCCCCTTAGTGGGGGGGTCAGTAACAAGGGGGCATAGATTCAGGGTAAGGGGCAGGAGATTTAGAGGGGATTTGAGGAGGAACTTTTTCACCCAGAGGGTGGTTGGAATGTGGAACTCAATGCCTGAAAGGGTGGTGGAGGCAGGAACCCTCACAACATTCAAGAAGCATTTGGATGAGCACTTGAAATGCCATTGCATACAAGGCTATGGACCAAATGCTGGAAAATGGGATTAGACTGGACAGGGATGGATGGGCGGTGCAGACACGATGGGCCGAAGGGCCTCTTTCTGTGCTGTAAAACTCTATGACTCTATGACTCTATGGTCAGAAAATTGGGTTGATCTTTGCCAAGGTAACGATCCTTCCACCATATGTTTACGATGTGTAGTGACCGGTGCCAACATCAGTGGGTGCAGGTGCCTGAAGGATTTTTGGAATTTTAAAATGGATATGTACCCTTTTAAAATGGAGACACACTTGGGCTGCATTTCAGAATGGAGTTTGGACTTTTGGACTTTAAAAAGGACTGACTGTTGGTTTCTGTGAAGATAGCAGGAACTGTCTGTCTTTTGGGTTGCCATGGGACCAGTCTCAATGCTGACGTCATGAAAGGCAGGAGGAGCCTTTTCATATTCGAACTTGCGAGATTTGGGGAAAACCACCCTTTGTCCATGGAGCTGGGATGTCTGGATGGACAATGAGGTTTGCAGGAAAAGTAACACCTCTGGACTCTTTCAATGAAGGAGCAGTCAAGAACTTAACAAACAGTTAGCAATTTGAGAACTGCTCATCTACAGTAATGGCCTACCATTGTTTTCATCAAGATGACTAATCCAGGACAGAGACGTCATCAGGCAGACCAACTAGCATCTCTGCGACCATAGTAACCAGGAATCGCCCAGCCAGTTTTGTGTATTATACGGGATATAAATATGTTGAATTTTGGGGATTCAGGGCTTGCTTTACTCTACCATCTGGGACGGGGTTCTCCGTGTAACTACGCGTCCATCAACCCTCCAGGAACGCCCAAAGTGAGTGCCTCGTCGTACCGCCTGAACATAACTCTCTAGGCCTCATCGCATGCCTCTGTTAGGCACGGTTTTGTCTCTGGAGCCGAATAGACCCAGGACCGCGTGAATCAAAAACAAGGGCTGGTAATTATATCCAGCATACACCTCTAGAAATCCCCAGGACCGCCCGCGTGTTTGGCTGCTGAGGAACTGCAAGTGTCCAAGATGTCTTGTTTTGCACACTTTGTACAAAAATAATAAATTGCAGGACAACGGAGTATTACAGTTTAAACTCTTTTATGAAGCATCAGGTCTGTGATCTCAATCATACAGCACAGTGGGGACAAGATGGAGTCAGGGCCCCTGACAGATGCCTGCAGGCCAATGACAACTCAGCATGTGATCACATGTGAATATAATAGGTATTCCTTACAGATGCCTGCGGGCCAATGATAATTCAATATGCAACTGTTACATCCCCTTTTAAAATAAAAATGTTATGCATTAATTTTAAACCTTCTACATAATGTTCTCAGTAGCATAAACATATAAGTAAACTCAACATTTAACTAGCACTGAAAACATCTCAACGTTTCAATAATGATGTACAGTTTTTTTTAGGGCAGCAATCCGCCTACACCCTTTGACAGTTCACAAGTCAAGGATAACTCTAGGCTTGACCTCTCGTCCCAACCTTGTGTGGTATGGAACTGAGCATGCTCCTGAATTGGTCAACAAATCAGGTTCAGGTTTAGGTTCAGCTAAGTATGATGTGTTTTGTGTATTGCTCTGTTCATCACACTCTGTTGAACTGATCCTCTCGTCAGAATGACAGTGTTGTTCCTTGGTGTTCAGGAGGTGCCTGCGATTGCGGCGGTACACCTGTCCTTCTGGGGTGCGGACGTGATACGATCGCTCAGTATCAGCTGGCTGGATGACGACTGCTGGCTTCCAGTAGTCATGCTCCTGGATTCTGACGGATTCTCCATTGTGCAGCGGCGGCAGTAGTCTAGCTGCCCTGTCATAGTATCTCTTTTGGTGTTGCTGTCTCTGTACACGTTTTGCATGCGCGACCTGCCAGGGCCTGCCTGGGATACGGTGAGGTATCTTTGACATTTGATGGGCGGTGTTCTAGACAAATGGAACATTTTCCGACAATGTCCTCAATGTGTTTGCACATTCCGGGCCAAAACATAATGTCACGTGCTCTTTGTTTGCATTTTTCCATGCCCATATGTCCAGCATGAATTTTTGTCAACATCTCTTCTCTGAGACTGGTAGGAATGATGGTTTTCTCCCCTTTGAAGATGATTCTGTTGATTTGTGACAGTTTGTCTCTGTGGTTCCAGAATTCAGATATGCTCTGAGGGCATTTCCTCCTTTCCTCAGGCCATCCTTCATGTATGTCTTTGCTCAGCAGTGTGAGTTGTGCATCTTTCTCTGTTTCTGCTCGGATCTCCAGTTTTGAGTCACTCGCAGGTAAGCTGTTGTACACCATATGCACCTGCCCATCCATGCCTTCACTGAGGCTGCTGTCCTGGTAGCTAAGAGACTTTCTGGAGAGCGTGTCTGCGACAGGAATGTCTTTGCCTGGACGGTGAATGATTGTGAAGTCGTACTTCTGTAGCTGAAGGATCATTCTCTGTAGCCTTGGTGGGGCTGCGGCTAGTGGATCCTCATGACTGACTCGAGGGGCTTGTGGTCGGATTCCACAATGACTTGTCGGCCATAGACGTACTGGTGGAAATGCTTACATCCAAACAGAATTGCATATAGCTCTTTCTCAATTTGAGCATTGTTGATTGCACTGTCTGTGAGAGATCTGGAAGCGTAGCCGATGGGCTTTCCTTCTTGCAGTAATACTGCACCTAGTCTGTACTTTGACACGTCCACTTGTAGTCTGAGCTCTTTGTTGGGGTCGAAGTAGGCAAGAACTGGTCCTGGTTCTCTGGTGATTAGGTCTTTCATTTTCTGAAATGCTGTGTCATGTTGTTTGTCCCACAGGAACTCATTGGATTGTTTGAGCAACTGACGCATGGGTGCGTTGATTTCGGAGAGGCTCGGGGCAAACTTGGCTAAGTAGTTAACCATGCCTAGTACTGTCTCTAGCTCTGCGCGGTTTTTCGGCGGCTCCATCTTTTTGATGGCGGAGATTTTCTCTGGATCCGGCTTAATGCCATCAGTTGAGAGGCGATGCCCGAAATAACTGATCTCGGTGGATCCGATTATGCTTTTCTCGGGGTTGAGCCGGATACCTTTCTCCCGTGATCTTTGTAGCATCGCACGGAGGTTCCTGTCATGTTGCTCTCTATTCCTGCCATAGATGAGGATGTCGTCTACGATTGCGACTACTCCGTCGAGGCCTTCATAGGTTTCGTCGATCTTCCGCTGGAATTCATCCTGAGCTGAGATAAGACCAAATGGTAAACGCAGAAATCGGTAGCATCCAAATGGTGTGTTGAACATTGTTAGCTTAGATGACTCTTCCGTGAGCTTAATAGTCCAGTATCCTGATCGTGCGTCCATTACACTGAAGTAACGTGCTCCCACTAGCTTGGGTGTGATGTCATCTAGCGTTGGTAGAGGGTAGTGAGGGCGTTTGATAACCTTGTTCAAATCTCTGGGGTCGAGACAGGCTCTGAGCTTGCCTGTACATGGTTTCTCAACCACTACTAATGCGTTGACCCACTCTGTCGGTTCTGTTTCCCGGACGATGATTTCTGTATTCTCCATGCTCTGCAGCTCCTCCTTCAGGCGACTATGTAGAGCAAGGGGTATCCTTCTCGGTGGGCAAACCACAGGCGTTGCTGCTGGGTCAAGGTGAATAGTGCATTCACCTGGGAATAGTCCGATTCCTTTGAAAAAGTCAGCAAACTCCTCCATGACTGTCTGCGTCTCAACTGGTGCTGTCAATGATAGCACTAGCTTGACGAGGTCCATGTCTAAACATGCCTTTAGACCTAGCACTGGAGGTGCTCGAGTGTCAACAATGTAAAAGTCCAACATCATGTCGCTTTCTTTGTACTTGCATCTCATCGTGCATGTGCCTTTTACAATGAGCTGCTCACCCCCATAGCCGGTCAGTCTGCGTGAGGTGGGCTGTAGCTCACACTCATCCTTCAAGCTGTGATACTCACTCAGTGGAATTACATTAACCTGAGCTCCAGTGTCTAGTTTAAACTTAAGCTCTTTGCCCTGTTTTCCTATCTCATTATCGGCAAAGGCTTGCTCAGTCTCTGAAATCTGTTTTTTCTGTGACACAGAATCAATAAGCAGCTCCTCTGCATTTGGCTCTCTATCTGGCATTTGGCTGTCACTCACTGTGTGTACTGCTCACCCAAAAACAGTCCTGCAAACTTTAGCAAAGTGGTTCCGTTTACCACATTTAGCACATTGCCTTCCTTTGGCAGGGCAGTACTCCTTTTCTCCATGCCAGTTGTTTCCACAATATCCACAGTTTTTGAAGCGTTTTATGTCTGTGTCGCTCATTTTTAGAACTCTCTCTCTTTCTGTTCTGAAACACGCTCTCTGGGCGATGTTCTTTGGTGTGTGTCTATTAACTGCGTGCACTGTCTGTTCACGTGAGCTGTTCGTGGTGCCGGTTATGGTTTTCAACTGTGCTTGGGTTATCTCGTGCGATCTAGCTATGTCCATAGCTTTGTCCAGCGTTAGCCCGGACCCAACATTCAAACGTTCCTGTCTCACTTTAGCTGAATGTATTCCAAACACGATGCGGTCTCTGACCATCTCATCTTTATCTTCTGCATATTCACAGTCTTTTACCAGCAGTTTTAACTCAGTCACGAACTGTTCAAACAACTCACTAGCTCCTTGTACTTTCTTCTGAAACTTGTACCTAGTGAATATCGTATTTGTCTTGGGCATCACATATGATTCAAAATGGTCAAAATAACTTTTCAGTACCTTTGCTTCATCCGTGGTGAGAGACCATGTGTTAAAAATGTCTCTCCCTTTTTCTCCGATCCACAGGAGTAGGTAGCTGCATCTTTCTTCCTCCCCTTTGCTTTTCAATGGACCCGAAAACATCAACTCCACGTGTTGCTTGAACTTGCACCATTCTCTATGTAAGTTCAAAGATTCCCAATCCATTCGAGGCAAGGGAGCTCCAACGATGTCCATTTTCAATCCCTGTTCTAACACCATGTCTTGTTTTGCACACTTTGTACAAAAATAATAAATTGCAGGACAATGGAGTATTACAGTTTAAACACTTTTATGAAGCATCAGGTCTGTGATCTCAATCCTACAGCACAGTGGGGACAAGATGGAGTTAGGACCCCTTACAGATGCCTGCAGGCCAATGACAACTCAGCACGTGATCACGTGAATATAATAGGTATTCCTTACAGATGCCTGTATGCCAATGATAATTCAATATGCAAATGTTACACAAGACACAGGCTAACACGGGTGTGTGTGAGGAGGCTTCCAAGTGTGGGTTCTGACCAAACCGGGAGAGGGGTTTAGTTAGAAGACTTTTTTCCTTATCTAGGCTTAGATTCTGGGAAGGGGTTGGTTCGGCGTAACCGACAGGATGGGTATTTTAGTCTAAGGTTAGAAGCTAGTGTCCACGGTCACCTACTCGCTCTGCCATAAGCTAGAGGAGTAGGGGTTGTCGTTTTGTGAGTGTAATAAAAGGAATCGATCTTTGACCAATCTGAACTGTTTTGTCTGAATCATTTATAATCTATCCATAGTAACTCCTTGGTTCCGAACTTGGGTGTTGTGGGGCTTGTGGTTCGCGGTATAATTCGGAAGACCAACCGGGTGGCATCCGGTCACGGCTGGGTTACACAGTAATCCCGCTGGGGACGCTGCGCATTGGGCATAGGAGAAGACCTATCTGGCCTTGGTCTCTCTCTCTCTCTGTGGGATTACCTGCTAATTGACAGGCTAGGCAGGAACTATTGGCAAAAGCTTCTGCCGTCCAAGGGAAACAACCCAAAGCGGGAAGTTTTTGAGGCACGGGTCAACTCGAGGGAGAGTCATAGAAACACGGGGCACGCAGAAACACCCTACAGATGGACGTACAATCCCTCTGCACCTTCATCTCTCACCTTCAAACCAGCTCCCATCCTGTACCTGGCAGAACCTGTTCTCATACAGAACAACTTCTCCTTTAACTGCTCTCACTTCCTCCAGATAAAAGGTGTCACTATGAGAACCTACGTGGGTCCTTGCTATGCCTGTCTTTTTATAGGATATGTTGAACACTCTTTGTTCCGCTCCTACTTGACTCCGCTCCCTGATCTCTTTCCTTTACATTGATAACTCTGTTGGTGCTGCTTCCCGCTCTCACCCTGAATTCGTCAATTTCATCATTATGCTTAAAATTTCCACCCATGCCTTACCTTTGCACGGCCCAGTTGTGATTTCTCTCAATCTCTGGGGACGGGCTGTCCACTGACATTGGTTATAAGTGCAAGGACTCCCCAACAACCTGGATTATACTTCTTCCCACCCCGCCTCCATTGCTTTCAACCAGTTTCTCCATCGCATCTGTTCTCACAATGTCACCTTACCCACTTCCAGAGCTCCTGAAATGGCCTCCTGTTTCCTCAGTCAAGGATTCTCCTCCACGGTGGTAGACACGAACTTAGTCCGGGTTTGTCCTATTTCCTGTGCTTCAGCTCTCACCTCTTTCCCCACACCCCACCCCTCACAACAGTGATAGGGTTGCCCTTGTCGTCACTTTCTGCCCTACCAGCCTCAGTATTCAACAGATCTGGCACCACCAACACATGATCCCACTACAACTACATCTTCCCCTCCCTGCTCTGCTCTCCAGAGGGACTGTTCCCTCCTTAACACCCTGGCTCATCACCCCTACCACCTGCTCTCCTTCCCCTGGTATCAGCCCATTCACCTCCTCCCATACCATTGTCCAGGACCTCAAACACTCCTTCCATGTGAGTCAACAGTTTACCTGTACTTCCTCCAACCTGTATTCACTACATCGAGGAGACTAAATGCAGATTAGTTGACCAGTTTGCCAAACACTTCCATCCTATGTAGTCCTGGGCTCCTTGTCACTTCACTTCCCTGTCCCACACCCACTCTGACCTCTCTGACCTTGACCTTCTCCACTGATCGAATGAAGCTCCACACAAGCTCGAGGAATAGCTCCCTGGCCTTCTATTATGCACTTTGAGGCCCTCTGCCCTTAATATTGACCTAATAACTTCATTCCTTGGCTATAGCTCCCACCTTCTGTTTGGGAGGCAGTGTGTGGGATAGGTTGGTGACTGGTGGCGGGGTGTGGACCCTTTGTCAGAACACCGCACTGACAGGGTGGTCAGCATCTTAGTGGAGACCAGCGTTTTTCTTCTCTCAAGTTCCTGAGTCACTGAAGCCTGGTCCTCTTTGCCAGTTTTTCATATATCCATTTTTAGCTGCCTTATCCCCTACCTCATTCAGCTATTTCCATATTCTCCGTGTCTCATTAATGTATTTTACTTCTTTGATTTCTCTCATTATACCTTCTATTGTCTCATACTAATATTCTGTCATTTAACATTTTCCGCTCAAGTACTTTACATTCTGTTTCTTGTGGGTGTCACTGTGTGTGTGTGTGTGTGTGTGTGTGTGTGTGTGTGGTGTGTGTCTGTGTGTGCGTGCACATGTGTTTTCCACTTCCCCTTCCCTCTGCTCTGTTCCTTTTTAAATGCTGTTCATTGTAATTTCTAACAGTTCTGACTAAGGGTCTACACCTGAAACGTTCGCTCCTCTGTTCTCTTCACAGATGCTGCTATACTTGCTGAGAGTTTCCAGCATTCTCTGCTTTTGTTGCAGATATCCAGTATCCATCCAGTATTTTGCTTTTTGTTTATACTGTTAGAAGAAATTGTGCTTCACTTAGAGGGTTGGTCCCTCAATAAGAGGGTGCACCATTAGCATGTCTGTCCCCACTTCCTCCATTCTTCCTTCCTTTTAAAGGGAGACCTTCTTTTCCCTTGTTGGCATCACCTCTGAGTGCTTTTTGATTGGGTGTCGAACTACAAATGGATGGTGGTTTACAGGCTAACTGAGATGATGCAGGGTTGGCACTGTTTCTCAGTTAAGACACTTGGCACCAATCTAGGGCACATTGAGGGGAATTGCGCAGGGAGTGTTACAGATGATTTCCAAGGACAATCCATGTCTGACATTTCCCTTTATGGGACAGATAAAAAGACAGCCTGACAAACCTCCCTGCTCATCTTTACCAGGCCAAGAACTGGGCACATTTGGGGCAGTTCATACTGAGGTTTATGCTCAGAGCTCTTAGCTCAGAGTTTTCCTTTGCCTCCATGCTGTCAGCCTTCACAAGAGGTGTAGTATGTACACTTTTACCTTAACATTAGGTGGTTGTAGACAGCATTAGCCAATATTGGGTGGTTGTAGACAGCATTAGCCAGTATTGGGTGGTTGTAGACAGCATTAGCCAGTATTGGGTGGTTGTAGACAGCATTAGCCAATATTGGGTGGTTGTAGACAGCATTAGCCAATATTGGGTGGTTGTAGACAGCATTAGCCAGTATTGGGTGGTTGTCGACAGCATTAGCCAGTATTGGGTGGTTGTAGACAGCATTAGCCAGTATTGGGTGGTTGTAGACAGCATTAGCCAGTATTGGGTGGTTGTAGACAGCATTAGCCAGTATTAGGCAATCAATTATGAACTCTGATTATGAACCAGTGCATTGTTTGTCAGTCCAGTGCCACAAAGAAATGCTCTTGCCATTGTACACATAATGGGCCAGTAATTCCGGTCTCAACACGTGAGTACGGACGGGGTACTCACGCGTGGGCCCGTTGGAAGTGCTGGATTTCAGCATGCACAGCGCATGCGCGGGAAACCGGCATTTCCTCCAAGGGGTTCAGAGGTCCAACGCGTGCGCGCAGGACTCTGCGCGCACGCGTTGAACTTCCTTCTTTTTGACAGGTTTGCCCGTGTGTAAGGGCCTCAACTTTTTAGAAATGTAAAAAGGAGACGTAAGGACTTGATTCTTTAAGGTAAGTGGTCTATTATTTAAAATTATAACATTTTTTCCACAGCTTTATTGTTTTTAAGGACTTTACAGTAAGGTAAGTTTATTTTTAGACCCGATTTCTTAAAAAATTATTTTTTTCAAAAATTTGATTAATTGTTTAAAATAGTTTTTAAAGTTATTTATAGTTCATTTAATTAGTGGGATGTTTTTTAAAATTTTATTTAAAGTTTAAGTAGTGTTTTGGGCGCCCGTAGTTTTCATGAGTTTGACAGTTCTTACTATCAAAGTCGTGAATGAAGTTTTCCCTCCCCTGATTGGCTGCCCAGTGCTCACCTGATCCCAGCCGGCACATCGCACTAACTACGCCGCTGGATCAGGCAAGCACAGCGCACCGACAGCTGAACCAGGCCAGTGACAGGAATTCCAAGCAGGCCCAGGCTTCAGCTGTCGGCGCGCCGGGTGAGTGCACATCGGGGGCTTGCACGCGCAGCAAGCCCCCGATCCTAATTTCTGGGCCAATAAACTCTACTTTATAATAGAATTATTATGCGACATAAAACATGGTTTTAGGGACGTAAGGGTAGAAATTGCGGAGATGCTGACCACAATCTTCCAATCCTCCTTAGATACAGGGGTGGTGCCAAAGGACTGGAGGATTGCAAATGTTACACCCTTGTTCAAAAAAGGGTGGCAGAATAAACCTGGCAATTACAGGCCAGTCAGTTTAACGTTGGTGGTTGGGAAGCTTTTAAAAACAATAATCCGGGAGAAAATTAGCAGCCACCTGGACAAGCATGGACTAATAAAGGAGAGCCAGCACGGGTTTGTTAAGGGCTAATGTTTGACTAACTTGATTGAGTTTTTTGAGGAGGTAACAGAGGGTGGACGAGGGCAGTGCCATTGATGTTGTGTATATGGACTTTCAAAAGGCGTTCGATTAAGTACCACATATTAGGCTTGTTAGTAAAATTGAAGCCCATGGGATAAAAGGGGCAGTAGCAGCACGGATACAAAATTGTCTAAGGGATATAAAGCAGAGAGTTGTGGTGAATGGCTGTTTTTCAGACTGGAGGGAGGTGTACAATGGTGTTCCCCAAGGTTCAGTACTAGGACCACTGCTGGTTTTGATATACATTAATGACTTGGACTTGAGGATACATGGCACAATTTTGAAATTTGCAGATGACACGTAACTTGGAAGTATAGTAAGCCATGAGGAAGAGAGTGATAGACTTCAAGAAGACATAGACAGGCTGGTGGAATGGGCAGACACATGGCAGATAAAATGGAATGCAGAGAAATGTGAGGTGATATGTTTTGGTAGGAAGAATGAGGAAAGACCACACACACTAAATGGTAATTCTAAAGGGGGTGCAAGAACAGACCTGGGGGTGCTTGTACACAAATCTTAGAAGGTGGCAGGACAGGTTAGCAAAGCAGTTAAGAAAGCTTATAGGTTCCTGGGCTTTATAAATAGAGGCACAGAGTACAAAAGCCAGGAAGTTATGCTAAACCTTTATAAAACACTAGTTCATCCCCAGCTGGAGTACTGTGTCCAATTCTGGGCACCACACTTTAGGAAGGATGTGAAGGCTTTGTAGAGGGTACAGAAGAAATGTAGTGCCAGGAGGCGGGCATCAATATAAATATGGAAGCTTTTTTAACCTCCATTAAGGGAATTAAGGGTTATGGGGAGCGGGCAGGGATGTGGACGTGAGTCTAGGTTCGGATCAGCCATGATCCTATTGAATGGCGGAGCAGGCCCGAGGGGCTGTATGGCCTACTTCTTATGTTCTTATTTTGTTTTTAACTCTATCTGATTGTGTTTTACCGCCCACTGGCCTTGATCTTCCCCACCCCCACTCCCCCACGATGTCCCCGATCTTCACTTCCGCCACCCCCCCCCGACATCCTCCGAAGTCCGGCACCGGCCCCCACCCGATCACTCCCTCCCTCCTCTGTGTGGCCTAGTGCCGCAGGCCTACCCGCCCGCAGCCAGCCAGCCTCTCCAGCTGCGGCCGGGAAACAGAGGTTTCAGATGCAAATCAGGCCCTGCCGTTAAAGTCGGCGGGGCCTGCGGAAAACCCCCTCTCTCGGGTTTCCCGCCGGCATCGGATCTCCCCCGCCCCAACCCGCCTTCCCAATGAAAATCCAGCCCACTTTTTCTCTTCTTTGAATAGTGCCATGGGATCTTTTACATCCACCCAAGAGGACAGACGGGGCCTCGGTTTAACGTCTAATCCGAGAGACGGCATCTCTGACAGTGCAGCACTCCCTCAGTACTGCACTGGAGTGTCAGCCTAGATTTTGTGTTCAAGTCTCTGGCGCGGGGCTTGAACTCAGAGGCGAGGGAGCTACCACAGAGCCACGGCTGACACCGGGAGCCAATAAAGAGACAGCTCATGAGAGATGAGAATGTCTGGCACCAATTCAAAGCCTAGTTTTGAGGTCGAGAAAAGACCAACAGGTACACGAAATGCAGCCAGCTGGAAGGAGTGTTGTCTAATGACTCATTTTAGTCGCTTCACTAACTTAATACTTCAAATTGGAATTTTTCCCAGCTGCCTGCTTTTTCTTTTGCACGCTTCTTATTTTTCCTTATTCTGCTCTCATTAAAAAAAAGAAAGACTTGCATTTCTATAGCGCCTTTCACGACCTCAGGACTTCCCAAAGCGTTTACAGTCAGTGAAGTACTTTTTGAAGTGTGGTCACTGTTGTAATGTACGAAACACAGCAGCCAATTTGCACACAGCAAGCTCCCACAAACAGCAATGTGATACCTGGGATGGCAGGAATGACGTATGAGGAGAGATTGGGTCGATTGGGCTTGTACTCGCTGGAGTTTAGAAGAATGAGAGGGGATCTCATCGAAACTTATAAAATTCTGACAGGACTGGACACACTAGATGCAGGAAGGATGTTCCCGATGGTCGGGGAGTCCAGAACCAGGGGTCACAGTCTAAGGATAAGGGTGTGGTAAACCACTGTTATAGTTATCACTGTATATTGTTCTCACTGTTCTCACTGTCACATCACTACACGAGGTCGCCTCTTGTCGCACTGTTATACCTGGGCTGACCACCTCCGACTCCGCCCATTACCTGCCCAGGTATAAAGGTAGCTGACTGGCTAGTATTCCTCCCTGTCCCAGCAGCACAGCAACAGCAGCCTCCAGACAACGGGCCACACCAGCCGGCTTGGCTGCAAGCCTTGAAACCACCATACCTGGATCTAAACCCACAGGCACCAAACGCAGCCCTCAACTTCAAACACTGGCTGGACTGCTTCGAATCCTACCTGGAAGAATCCGGCGCCCCGCAGAGATCCAAACTAAGACTTCTGAACGCCCAAGCGAGCCCGAGAGTATACGCACTCATACAGGACACGACTACGTACGAGGCCGCTATCAACCTACTGAAACAGCAGTACCGCAGCCCGGTAAATTACATGTACACCAGGCACCTCCTAAGATCCCGCCCGCAACAGCCAGGAGAGTCTGTAGCTGAATTTTTACGGGCGCTAAGAGCACTCGGCAGGAACTGTGACTTTAAAGCGGTGACGGCTGTTGAAAATACGGAAGATAATATCCGCGATGCCTTTGTGAAAGGCCTACGGTCCGACTACTCACGGCAAAGACTGCTTGAAGCTAAAGACCTCGACCTGGACAAAGCTGAAGCCCTCGCTCTCTCCCTGGAGGTGGCCCATCAGGACCAGGAGGCGTTTTCCAGGTACTGCTCGCGACCCTGGGACTCGGGCCCGACCCCTACCGCAATACCCTTCGCAGCGCCGCCCCCGGGACCTACCTCAGCGTCGGCGTCCCGGACCCGACCGGGCCCGCCACCCCCAGTACCGGCTCCGACATCGGGCACCCGCGATCGGGCCGCCGGCTGCTTCTTTTGCGGCCAGGAGAAGCACCCGAGGTCGCGCTGCCCAGCCAGGAACTCTACCTGCACAACCTGCAGGAAGAAAGGCCATTTCTCTAAGGCCTGCAGGAGCGGATCTTCAGAGGCCAGCAGTGCCTCATGCGAACTGTGGGGGCGGCCATCTTCTTTCACGGCAACTGAGGCCAGTATCCCCACACGTGAGTCATGGGGGCGGCCATCTTTGATCAAGGCAACCGACCCCAATAGTGCCTCATGTGAGTTATGGGGGCAGCCATCTTCTCCGCCATTTTGTCCTACCTCGTGGGAGACGCCATTTTACACACCACGCCCGACTGCCACCGGGCCCCCGGACCCGACGACCGCCTCGCCCGCAGACGACAACGACTCGCTTACCTACACACTAGCCTCCGTCACTCTGGATCAAGCCCGCCCACACCACCTGTCCAAGTCGATGATGGACATCAAAGTAAACGGCCACGCCACGACCTGCCTGTTCGACAGCGGAAGCACGGAGAGCTTCATCCACCCAGACACGGTGAGCCACTACTCCCTCCCTGTCCTGCCAACGCGCAACCGAATCTCGATGGCATCGAGGTCCCACGCCACGGACATTAGCGGCTACTGTGCTGTGACCTTGTCGGTTAAGGGTACAGAGTATAAAAACTTTAAACTCCTCGTCCTCCCCCAGCTCTGCGCTGCCGTCCTACTAGGGCTGGACTTCCAATCCCACCTCCAAAGTGTAACCCTAGCATACGGTGGACCCCTCCCCCCACTCACAGTCGACAACCAGCGAAGGTTAAACCGCCCACCGCGTAACACCTGCAGCCTATCCACCCTCAAGGTGCCGCCACCTTCCCTGTTCGCTAACCTCACCCCCGACTGCAAACCCGTCGCTACCAAGAGCAGGCGGTACAGCGCTGGGGACAGAGCTTTCATTAGCTCTGAGGTGCAGCGTCTCCTGAAGGAGGGCATCATCGAGGGGAGCAACAGCCCCTGGCGTGCCCAGGTCGTGGTCGTTAAGACCGGCGATAAAAATCGCCTGGTCATCGACTACAGCCAGACCATAAACAGATACACCCAGCTGGACGCATACCCCCTTCCCCGCATATCTGACATGGTCAATCAGATTGCACAATACCGCGTATTCTCGACCATCGACCTTAAGTCGGCCTACCACCAACTCCCTATCCACCCCGAGGACCGCCAGTACACCGCCTTCGAGGCGAATGGGCGCCTATACCACTTCCTTAGGGTCCCCTTCGGTGTCACCAACGGGGTCTCGGTCTTCCAAAGGGAGATGGACCGGATGGTTGACCAGAACGGACTGCAGGCCACATTCCCCTACCTAGATAACGTCACCATCTGCGGCCGCGACCGGCAGGACCACGACGTGAATCTGGAGAAATTCCTCCGTACGGCCCAACGGCTGAACCTCACCTACAATAAGGAGAAATGCGTGTTTAACACAGCGCGCCTTGCCATCCTTGGCTGTGTAGTAGAGAACGGAGTCATCGGCCCCGACCCCGAAAGAATGCGCCCCCTCATGGAGCTACCCCTCCCCCACTGTCCAAAAGCACTTAGGAGAACCCTGGGGCTTTTCGCCTACTATGCCCAATGGGTACCCAATTATGCGGACAAAGCCAGACCCCTCCTGAAAACCACATCCTTCCCCCTCACGGAAGAGGCGTGCGCGGCCTTCTCCCTCATTAAGGGAGACATAGCCAAGGCCACAATGCACGCAGTGGATGAGTCAATCCCCTTCCAAGTGGAGAGCGATGCATCCGACTTCGCCCTAGCCGCTACCCTTAACCAGGAGGGTAGGCCGGTAGCCTTCTTCTCAAGGACCCTACAGGGCCCCGAGACCCGACACTCGTCGGTCGAGAAGGAAGCCCAGGCAATTGTGGAGGCAGTACGGCGCTGGAGGCACTACTTGGCAGGCAAACGATTTACCCTCCTCACCGACCAACGCTCGGTTGCCTTCATGTTTAATAACAAGCTGAGGGGCAAGATCAAGAACGACAAAATCTTGAGGTGGAGAATCGAGCTTTCCACCTATGATTATGAGATCTTGTACCGGCCCGGTAAACTGAACGACCCCCCTGATGCTCTTTCACGCATTACATGCGCCAGCGCGCAAAGTGATAGACTTCAGACCCTCCACAATGACCTCTGCCACCCCGGAGTCACCAGACTCTACCATTTCATTAAGGCCCGCAACCTGCCATACTCCATCGAGGAGGTCAGGACCATGACCAGGAACTGCCAGATCTGTGCTGAGTGCAAACCGCACTTCTATAAGCCGGACAGAGCAAGCCTGATCAAGGCCACCCGCCCCTTCGAGCGTCTGAGCATCGACTTCAAGGGGCCCCTACCGTCATCCGACCGTAATGTGTACTTCCTCAACATCGTTGATGAGTACTCCCGTTTCCCCTTTGCCTTCCCCTGCCCAGACATGACCAGTAACACGGTCATTAAATGCCTGAACAAACTCTTCGCCTTGTTCGGGTTCCCGAACTATATACATAGTGACCGGGGCGCCTCCTTCATGAGCGAGGAACTCCGTCAGTTCCTATTGGAGAGGGGTATTGCAGCAAGCAGGACCACCAGCTACAACCCCCGAGGGAACGGCCAGGTGGAAAGAGAGAACGCGACGGTATGGAAGGCCACCCTCTTAGCCTTAAAGTCTAAGGGCCTCCCAACCTCCCGCTGGCAAGAGGTCCTCCCGATTGCGCTGCACTCCATCCGGTCACTACTTTGCACTGCCATTAACACCACCCCCCATGCCCGAATGTTTGTCTTCCCCAGGAAGTCGACTACGGGAACCACCCTACCAACCTGGCTGACCTCTCCGGGACCCGTCTTGCTGCGAAAGCACGTGAGGGCCCATAAAACGGACCCCCTGGTCGAGAAGGTGAACCTCCTGCACGCCAACCCCCAGTACGCCTATGTGGCTTACCCAGACGGACGGGAGGACACTGTCTCCTTACGAGACCTCGCACCCTCACCCCCCCCTCCCAACCCCCCGAGTCCAGCCGAGGTAGACGGCATGCCGGAACCCCACGAGCCTTTGCCGACTACGCAGACACCAGCTTTAACACCGGATAATGTAACACCGCCGCTGCGACGATCGGAGAGGCTAACGAAGCCTCCGGACAGACTGACATACCAGAGCTGGTAATACACTTCACCCCGCCGGACTCTAATCTAAACAAGGGGTGAATGTGGTAAACCACTGTTATAGTTATCACTGTATATTGTTCTCACTGTTCTCACTGTCACATCACTACACGAGGTCGCCTCTTGTCGCACTGTTATACCTGGGCTGACCACCTCCGACTCCGCCCATTACCTGCCCAGGTATAAAGGTAGCTGACTGGCTAGTATTCCTCCCTGTTGGATCGGATCACCCACGAGGGTGGGCTCTGTTATTTAGCCAATAAAAACCTTCAGTTACGTTCTTAACTCGTCGCCTTTTATTGGACTAATTGATAGGCATATCAAAGGGGTAAGCCTTTTAGGACAGAAATGAGGAGGAATTTCTTCAGCCAGAGAGTGGTGAACCTGTGGAATTCTCTACCACAGAAGGCAGTAGTGGCCAATTCATTAAATATATTCAAGAAGGAGTTGGATATATTTCTTAAGGCTAAAGGGCTAAAGGGATATGGGGAGAAGGCGGGGACAGGGTACTGAATTTGGATGATCAGCCATGATCTCATTGATCATGGCTGATCAGCCTGGCAGCACGGTGGCATAGTGGTTAGCACTGTTGCCTCACAGCGCCAGGGACCCGGGTTCGAATCCGGCCTCGGGCGACTGTCTGTGTGGAGTTTGCACATTCTCCCCGTGTTTGCGTGGGTTTCCTCCGGGTGCTCCGGTTTCCTCCCACAGTCCAAAGGTGTGCGGGTTAGGTTGATTGGCTCTGATAAATTGACCCTTAGTGTTAGGGGGATTAAATACGTGGGGTTACGGGGATAGGGTGGGATATGTGTTGGTGTAGGGGTTACGGGGATCGGGTGGGATATGTGTCGGTGCAGGCTCGATGGGCTGGAATGGCCTCTATCTGCACTGTGGGGTTTCTGTGATTCTGTGAATGGTGGAGCAGGCTCGAGGGGCCGAATGGCCTACTCCTGCTCCTATCTTCTATGTTTCTATGATAATGACCAGATCATCTGTTTTGGTGGATATTGGTTGAGGGATAAATATTGGCCCAGGACACCAGGGAGAAGTCCCCCCGCTCTTCCCCAAGGACTTCACAGAATCACAGAATCACAGAAACCCCACAGTGCAGATAGAGGCCATTTCGGCCCATCGAGCCTGCACCGACACATATCCCACCCGATCCCCGTAACCCCTACACCAACACATATCCCACCCTATCCCCGTAACCCCACATATTTAATCCCCCTAACGCTAAGGGTCAATTTATCATAGCCAATCAACCTAACCCGCACATCTTTGGACTGTGGGAGGAAACCGGAGCACCCGGAGAAAACCCACGCAAACACGGGGAGAATGTGCAAACTCCACACAGACAGTCACCCGAGGCCGGATTCGAACCCGGGTCCCTGGCGCTGTGAGGCAACAGTGCTAACCACTATGCCACCGTGCTGCCCTTGGGGAAAATTTTTTTAAAACTGAAGGGAAAGAGCCTCATTTCTATGGTACAGTCTGACATTTAAAAAAAATGGAAAATGTAATTTATTAAAAGAAGCTTCCCTTCTCAGGATTAGTCACTGCCACTCACTGGTCATGTGACAAGAATGTATTTTCATTGAATTCAATGGTGATACCAGTTATAGATTGAAGCAGACACATTCTTTACATTTTAGCATAAAGTGCTTCTGAGCCGTGTTGTTCAGATGAAAGGAATGGGCTGTACCTGCCATGCCTGAGCTCTGTGCCCGCCTCAGACTGCTCTCACTGTCCTTGTGTCTGAATCTAGCCTGGATGTATTTGGTTTCACTCTCCCTCTCTCTCTCTCTGCACCTGGCTATCCTGTGCAGTGGGAAATTGGGAAGACTCTCCGCCCGCTCAGTACCCCTGTCCCTCCGGCGATCACTGTCTCCTGAAGAAATGCTTGGCTTGGGTCACGACTATGCTCAGCCTGGACATGGCAAGTGGGGGGAGGTAGGGGAGGAGACCCAGCTCAGTTATGGTTCACCTGGCACCAGAGGCTGCCATGGAAACCGGACCGGGTCCTGGGACACCATGGGGCATTTCCATAGCAACACCTGGCCCAAGCTGGGTCCCTGAAGGAGGCTCTATTTCATCGGCCCTCTCAGCTGCAGCCTCCTTTCATCTCACATCTCCACCCACTTCAGATGATCTCATTTAGTTTATTTTTACTTTATCTTTGGTATACCAATGTTTTGTTTTGTGCTGATCAAAGTGAGAGGCGCCAGTGCCAGGGAATGCTACAATTCTCACTTCTCGTCAGCCTTTCCATCAAGCATGACCAGGTGAGGCATTACTGTCAGAGGTAGAAATCGGGAATTAAAAACAGAAAACAATAGAAATACACAGCAAGTCAGTCCTCGTCTATATGGAGGAAAGGCAGGGTTTGATATCTTGGGTGTGCACTTCATTAGTCTGAAGGCCGAGAGAAGATATAGCTCAGGTTAGATGCACAGTATAGAAGAACATCTAGAAACCAAAATTATAATAATCAATAGTCAGCTTGGATTTCAAAAGAGAAAGTCGTGCTTGACCAACCTTATTGAATTTTTTGAAGAGGTAACAGAGAGAGTAGACAATGATAACGCAGTAGATGTAATTTATCTGGATTTTCAAAAGGCCTTTGATAAGGTACCCCATAATAGACCGATGAACAAGGTCAGAGAATGCGGAGTCGGGACAAATAGCAGAATAGATTGCTGGCTGGCTTCAGGACAGAAAGCAGAGAGCAGGAGTAAAGGGTAGCTACTCACAGATCCACAAGGATCAGCGCTGGGACCACTGTTGTTCACAATTTACATTAGCGATTTAGACTTAGGAATCAAAAACACAATTTCTAAATTTGCAGTTGACACCAAATTGGGGGGGATAGTCAATACTGTGCAGGACTGCAACAAGTTACAGGAGGACATTAATAAACTTGCAGAATGGGCATATAATTGGCAAATGAAATTCAACATCGATAAATGTGAGGTATTACATTTTGGTAGGAAGAATAGGGAGGTCATTTATCACTTGGAGGGTGCGAGTCTGGGTGGGGTAGAGGAACAAAGGGATCTCGGAGTACAAATACACAAATCACTAAAAGTTGCGACACAGGTTAGCAAGGCCATAAAAAAAAGCAAACCAAGCACTAGGGTTTATTTCTAGAGGGATAGAATTGAAAAGTAGGGAAGTTATGCTAACCCTGTATCGAACCTTGGTTGGACCACACTTAGAGTACTGCGTACAGTTCTGGTCGCCATATTATAAAAAGGATATAGAGGCACTGGAGAGGGTGCAGAGAAGATTTACAAGGATGATACCAGAAATGCGAGGGTATACATATCAGGAAAGGATGAACAGGCTGGGTCTCTTTTCTCTTGAAAAAAGGCTGAGCGGTGACCTAATAGAGGTCTTTATAATTATGAAAGATTGTGATAGAGTGGATACAGAGAGAATGTTTCCACTTGTGGGGAAGAGCAAAACTAGAGGCCATCAATATAAGATAGTCACCAAGAAATCCAATAGGGAATTCAGAAGAAACTTTTTTACCCAAAGAGTGATGAGAATGTGGAACTCGCTACCACAGGGAGTGGTTGAAGCGAATAGTATCGATACATTTAAGGGGAGTCTAGACAAGCATATGAGGGAGAAGGGAATCGAGGGTTAGGCTGATAGATTTAGATGAGGAAAGACGGGAGGAGGCTCGAGTGGAGCATAAACACCGCATGGACTGCTTGAGCCGAATGGCCTGTTTCTGTGCTGTATATCCTGTGTAATCCTATGTAAAGTTCCCTCTGCTGTGCCCCCAACAAGTTGCCTAAATGCCAACCTCAGCTGCAGTTACTCTGCTCATCAGCTAAACTGGGTACGGTACTGTAGAGGCTATGTTACTGGACTAGTTTTCCCCAGAACCTGGGAATTGTCATATACCACCATGCAGTTTGAGAATTTTAATTCAGTTTTTAAAAAGTTGGTACCAGTAAAAGTGAGCACAAAGCTGTCAGATTGTCGTAAAAACCTAAACCTTGTAGGAATTGACGAATTCCTAACTAATAATTAAGGTCGACTCAGGCGATCAATCAAACAGGTCTTTAATGTAAAACGAAACGAGTTCAAACAGTTTGATGAGATCGATACAGGAGAACCACGAAAACAGGTCTTAACAAGATGGAGCTTCCACGAGGACTGCCAGGGCGGTCCCGTGGATGGCGTCATGATGTCATCACGTTTTTCCCGCGCTTGGGGGGTAACGTGATTAGCGGCATTACGTCATTGCGTTTACCCACGTTTTACTGCAGTCTTAAAGGGACCACGCCCCGTACATGCAAACAGCATGTACAAACACAGAAATAACTAACAGACTGATACAGGCTTAGGTTGGAGTAAAACATCGTTAAAGGGAATTATGTACAGTTGCTCAGAGTCCCTCAGTGGCTCTGCCACATGCGCCCCCCCAGAATTCTCTTTAACGGACAAAACCAAACGGTGAGGGGGTCTGACAAGCCTGTCAGAACGACTCCTGTACTCCCGAAGCAGAGATTGCTGGACGGCTGGCGGTCGAGCGGGCGATTGCACTTGATCTGGCGTGACGACGATGGGTGGCCGACCTCGTCTTGGCGGTTGTGCTGTCTCGACGGGGCGGTCGAGGTCCAAGTGTGCTGGCTTTAAACGGTCGACTGAAATGTGGTCCGGTTTACCACCGACATCTACCGTGAAGGTTTTGTCTCCTGCCACTAACACGCGGAAAGGACTTGTATACGGGGCCTTGAGTGGATCCCGATGTGCATCGTGGCAAATGAAAACGTATTCAGCCTTTTTTAGCTCTGTGGGAACGTGCGATCTCTGAAGCCCGTGGCGCGAAGTGGGGACCGGCGCGAAACATCTGGCCGCCTCCTGGTGACTGTTAAGCTGGCTTGACGCGGACCATGGCTCCGTCGGCGTTGGCAGGAAATCCCCTGGGACTCACTGCAGCTGACCATATACCAACTCTGCAGAGGAAGAGTGAAGGTCTTCTTTGGGGGCCGTGCGAAGGCCTAACAGGACCCATGGTAGCTTGTCCGCCCATCCAGTGTCCTGGAGGCTGGCCCTCAGGCCGGCTTTCAGCGATCGGTGAAAATTTCACAGAGGCCATTCGCTTGTGGGTGGTAGGCTGTGGTGCGGTGTAATTTGACACCAAGCCCCTGGGCCACTGCATTCCAGAGTTCGGAGGAAAACTGCGGTCCCCGATCCAAAGAAATGTCAGCGGGCACTCCAAAACGGGCGACCCAGGAAGAAATGAACGCCCTGGCCACGTCCGCCGAAGTAGTGGATGACAGGGGCACCGCCTCTGGCCATCAGGTGGTGCGGTCTACCATGGTCAGTATGTAAGAAAAACCATGGGAAGGTGGGAGTGGTCCTACCAGGTCCACATTGACGTGGTCAAAACGCCGCTCCGGAACTGAGGAGGTGGCCAATGGGGCCTTGATGTGGCGCTGTACCTTGGCCTTTTGGCAGACGACGCAGGTGTTGGCCCAGTCACGGACATCTTTATGCATGCCATGCCAAACGAATTTAGCTGACATCAGCTTCTGAGAGGCCTTCATTCCCGGGTGTGACAACCCATGTATGGCGTCGAACACTTTGCAGCGCCAGCCGGCCGGTACGACAGGGCGAGGGTCCCGTACGGAGACGTCACACAAGAGCATGGTACCTGCTGCATGGAGCTTGATGTCGGCCAACTGGAGGCCAGTGACGGTGGTTCTGTAGGCTTGGACTTCTGGGTCCGAGGCTTGATCCGCTGCCATGAGGGCGTAATCGATGCCTAAATGAACCGTATTGACGGTCACGCGGGAGAGGCAGTCAGCCACCAGATTGTCCTTACCGGCCACGTGCTGTATATCCGTGGTGAACTCGGATATATAGGTCAGTTGACATTGCTGTCAGGATGACCACGGTTCGACGGTCTTGGCCATGGCTAAGGTGAGCGGTTTATGGTCCACAAAGGCGGTGAAGGGACGTCCTTCAAGGAGGAAGCGAAAATGGCGGATGGCCAGAAAAAGAGCGAGCAACTCCCGGTCGAAAGTGCTATATGCTCTCTCGTTCCGCTGTAGTTGATGGCTGAAGGATGCCAATGGCTGCCACTGCTCTTGTACGGCGCCGATTGCGTAGTCTGACGCGTCAGTGGTGAGGGCGATGGTGGCTCCTGGCAGCGGGTGCGCCAGCATAGTCGCATTGGCTAAGGCGCTTTTGGTGTCAGCGAACGCCCGGCCCATGTCATCCGTCCAGTCTACCGTATCCTTGCCCGTCTTGCCCTTGAGGGCCTCGTACAGGGGCTGCATGAGTAGTGCTGCTTTAGGCACGAAACGATGGTAAAAATTTACCATGCCTAGGAATTCCTGCAGGGCCCTAATGGTTTGCGGGTGTGGAAAGGATGTCACCACCTCTACCTTCGCTTGTAAAGGAACCGCTCCCTGTGAAGTGATGCGATGCCCCAGGAAATCAATTTGTTGCAGGCCAAACTGACACTTGGCTGGGTTGATAATCAGGCCGTGTTGGCTGAGACGTCGGAAGAGGGTGCGTAGGTGACAGATGTGTTCTTCTTTATTGGGACTGGCAATAAGAATATCGTCCAGGTAGATGAAGAGGAACTTGAGGTCCTGCAGCACGGAGTCCATCAGGCGTTGGAAAGCCTGGGCGGCGTTCTTCAACCCAAAAAGCATTCTTAAAAATTTGAACAGGCCGAATGGGGTGATGACAGCGGTCTTTTGGACGTCTTGGGGATGAACGGGGACCTGGTGGTAGCCCCGGACGAGGTCGACTTTCGAGAAGACAGTGTTCCCTGCCAAATGGGCAGAGAAATCCTGGATGTGGGGGATCGGGTACCGATCAGGAGTGGTGGCATTGTTTAGGCGTCGATAGTCACCGCATGGCCGCCAGCCGCCGCCAGGCTTCGGGACGATGTGGAGGGGTGAAGACCAGGGACTATTCGACCGGCGAATAATCCCTAATCGTTCCATGGTCACGAACTCCGCTTTTGCAACCGCCAGCTTGCCAGGTTCCAGGCACCGGGCCTGTACGTAGACCGGGGAGCCGTTGGTGGTGATGTGGTGTTCCACACCATGCTTCGTGGCTGTGGAGGAGAACGTGGGTCTGGTGAGGTCGGGGAATTCGCCAAGCAGGCGAGCGTACTCATCCGGAGCCGGAAAAGCACAGGCGACGGTGCGCGACGTAGTGTTACTGCAGTAACAAGGGATAGAATGAAAAGTTGCCGTGTTGATCAACCGCTGGTTCCGCACGTCGACCATGAGGCTGTTGGCGCACAGGAAATCTGCGCTGAGAATGGGTTGCGAAACCTTGGCCATAACAAAGTCCCAGTAAAAGCATTGGCCCCCGAAACACAACTGCACCCGCCGTCTGCCGAAGGTCCTAATTGCTCCGCCATTGGCCGCTTCAAGGGCGAGGCCGTGAATCCCGGTCTGCATGTCGAGGGCGGACGCGGGTAAGATGCTGCACTATGCTCCGGTGTCGCACAGAAAACAACGACCGGCGTCCGTTTGACCCGTTCCCCGGTGGTCGTAGTCATTTTTTTGGGGGGGGAAGCTGCAGGGAGGGCGGCAACGTCGTGCTTTCGCGCCGAACTGCACGTGGTAGAAACACAGCCCAGCAGGCTGACGAGCTGGGGTGGCGTCTGTGGGGGATGGGCGCCTCGTGGCGGCGCAGTACTGCTGAGTAACCGCGAAAATTTTGTCCACCTCTGCCGCGAGTGCAGCGCAGTCCTCAACTTCGGATCTGGCCAGGGCGGCTTGCACCTGCTCCGGTAGCTGGCTGAGAAATATTTCCTGGAATAGGAAGCATTCCGGTTTGGAGCCAAGGAGTGTGAGCATTTGGCTCATTAACTCCGAAGGCTTGGAGTCCCTGAGCCCGGTATTAGCGAGCAATCGACGGGCGCGCTCCGCCTTAGTGAGGCCGAAAACTTGCAGCAACCGCGCCTTGAGTGTTTCATACTTGCGGAGGGTTCTCGAGGAGGCTGACGATCCGCGAGGCGGTAGAGCCGTCGAGTGCGGAGACCACATAGAGATATTTGGTCCGATCCGCAACGATCTCCCTCAGGGCGAATTGGGCCTCGACCTGAATGAACCACGAATTCGCTTGCTGTTCCCAGAACTGCGGTAGCTTCAGCGAAACGGCGTTGGTCTCCATGCTGTGTCCTTTTTGCGAAAAACATTCACAAAAGACGGGGTCACCAATGTAGGAATTGACGAATTCCTAACTAATAATTAAGGTCGACTCAGGCGATCAATCAAACAGGTCTTTAATGTAAAACTAAACGAGTTCAAACAGTTTGATGAGATCGATATAGGAGAACCACGAAAACAGGTCTTAACAAGATGGAGCTTCCACGAGGACTGCCAGGGCAGTCCCGTGGATGGCGTCATGACGTCATCACGTTTTCCCCGCGCTTGGGGGGTCACGTGATTAGCGGCATTACGTCATCGCGTTTACCCGCTTTTTGCTGCGGTCTTAAAGGGACCACGCCCCATACATGCAAACAGTATGTACAAACACAGAAATAACTAACAGACTGGTACAGGCTTAGGTTGGAGTGAAACATCGTTAAAGGGAATTATGTACAGTTGCTCAGAGTCCCTCAGTGGCTCTGCCACAACCTAATCATTGAACGTGGTTGACTCTGGTGGCCTAGCAAGCCACTCAGATGCAAACCCAACAACCAACTACGGGGAGAGTGCACTATTTAGATCCATAGCTTTATAATTGGGATCTGCTATAGTCGCTGTTGATTCTAAAATAAGACCATATATAGGAACCATTTTGACACTATACAGGTCGCTGGTCAGAATGTATCTGTGCCCAGTTTTGATCCCCCGTAATGGTGGGCCTTGAAAAAGATCCAGTGGAGAGCTACAAGAAAGATTCTTAGTGAATTTCAGCTACTCAGATCGGCTCGAGGCCTTGGTCTATTTGCTTTAGAGCAGCGTAGACTTAGAGGTGACCTGGTGGAGGTATATAAAATAATTAAACGGCTCAAGAGTATTGATCGAGATTTCCAGTTTGACAGATTGGGGAGGGCCAGGGGACAGGAGTTATACTGTGTAAGGGTAGGAATAAACTGGATGTTAGGCGGTTCTTCTTTTCCCAGAGAGTAGTGAGCCTCTGGTGTGGTGGGTGCCAACTCTCTGCGTGCCTTCAAGAGGGAGCGAGACTGGGGCAGTGATCGCATTATTATAGGAGGTAAGTGTCTTTATAGATAATACTTGGTCCATGTGATGATCTGGACTGGTTTTGATTTTCTTGAGGGGGAGAGGAGAGGAATCTTTCAGTATTTTTTCCCTTATTGGCCCTGGGTTTTTTCTCTGTTTTACTGCCTGTCCCAGGAGATTACATTGGGGTGGGGGGGAGAGAGGGGGAAAGGGGAAAGTGTTCAGTTATGATCCTCTGGCCATCATCAGTATAAGGCAGGCTTTATGGAACGGCTGGTCTTTCTCTGCCTGTCAATGTTGTATGTTCGTATAAAAAAGCAGGAAATGAGAAAAGTTTACAAAACATATGAAAATGACGGAGAGGAAAAGACCTGCTGGGCCTCCAGCCTAGCCCACACAGTTGTGAGGCCTCTTGTGTGTCACAATGCAGACACTCCCATCCCGCCTGAAGCCTGTAATGTAGGCCTCTTGTGTGTCACAATGCAGACACTCCCACCCCGCCTGAAGCCTGTAATGTAGGCCTCTTGTGTGTCACAATGCAGACACTCCCACCCCGTCCGAAGCCTGTAATGTAGGCCTCTTGTGTGTCACAATGCAGACACTCCCACCCCGTCCGAAGCCTGTAATGTAGGCCTCTTGTGTGTCACAATGCAGACACTCCCACCCCGCCCGAAGCCTGTAATGTAGGCCTCTTGTGTGTCACAATGCAGACACTCCCACCCCGCCCGAAGCCTGTAATGTAGGCCTCTTGTGTGTCACAATGCAGACACTCCCACCCCGCCCGAAGCCTGTAATGTAGGCCTCTTGTGTGTCACAATGCAGACACTCCCACCCCGTCCGAAGCCTGTAATGTAGGCCTCTTGTGTGTCACAATGCAGACACTCCCACCCCGTCCGAAGCCTGTAATGTAGGCCTCTTGTGTGTCACAATGCAGACACTCCCACCCCGCCCGAAGCCTGTAATGTAGGCCTCTTGTGTGTCACAATGCAGACACTCCCACCCCGCCCGAAGCCTGTAATGTAGGCCTCTTGTGTGTCACAATGCAGACACTCCCACCCCGCCCGAAGCCTGTAATGTAGGCCTCTTGTGTGTCACAATGCAGACACTCCCACCCCGTCCGAAGCCTGTGATGTAATCTCCTAGGAGAGGCAAAAAAAAATTAAAAACCCAGTCCAATTAGGGGGAAAAAAACTTGTTAAAATCCTCTCCAACCCCCTTAGGCAATTGAAACTAGTCCGGGAAATCACTAAGACGATAGCAAAATACTGCGGATGCTGGAAATCCGAAATAACAACAGAAAATGCTGGAAAAACTCAGCAGGCCAGGCAACACCCATGGAGAGAAAAATAAAGTCAACGTTTCAGGTCGAAACCCTTCTACAGAACCTTGAATACGGAGTCCAGTTGTAGAACTACCTTGAGTTCTGTGTCCAGTTCTAGTCAATGTTACAGAATCCCATGTCAATGCCTGCTGCGTCTTTCTTTCACTACTTGTATGGGTCTCGTCACCGCTAGGAGAGTTTGGTGTATGTCAGGAGGCCCTGGACGCTGGTCCTCCCGCTCCCTGTTTTTTCATGCTCATACTTTTAGTTCTCTAGATTTTACATCTTCCCATGAAGAATAACTGCTCTCGCTATCTTGTGGGTAAGTGAGGTGAGCAGTTATAGCACGCAAAGTGCCTTTCTTTTGCTTTAAACTCTCCTTCAGGCCTATCTGTATCTTTTACTGTGGTATAAAGTGTCATGGCAACTAGTCTCTTATCAGGGTATGAGCCTTTTCTTGACCTAGGTGTTTATCTTTTCGGCCTTTGTGTTTCCAGACGGTCTTTTGTTCATACATAAAGACAAGATAAGGAGTGTAGAAGAGCATGCCAGGAGCAGCACCAGGCGTACCTAAAAATGAGGTGCCAACCAGGGGAAGCTGCAACACAGGACTACATGCATGCTAAAAAGCAGAAGCAACATGCTATAGACAGGGCTAAGCGATCCCACAATCAACGGATCAGACCCACCTTGAGCCCAGTGCCCAGTTCTGGTCAGACCCACCTTCAGCACTGCGTCCAGTTCGGGTCAGATCCACCTTGAGCCCTGTGTCCAGTTCTGGTCAGACCCACCTTGAGCCCTGTGCCCAGTTCTGGTCAGACCCACCTTGAGCACTGTGCCCAGTTCTGGTCAGACCCACCTTGAGCACTGTGTCCAGTTCTGGTCAGACCCACCTTGAGCACTATTGTCCAGTTCTGGTCAGACCCACCTTGAGCCCTGTGACCAGTTCCGGTCAGATCCACCTTGAGCCCTGTGTCCAGTTCTGGTCAGACCCACCTTGAGCCCTGTGCCCAGTTCTGGTCAGACCCACCTTGAGCACTGTGTCCAGTTCTGGTCAGACCCACCTTGAGCCCTGTGACCAGTTCTGGTCAGATCCACCTTGAGCACTGTGTCCAGTTCTGGTCAGACCCACCTTGAGCCTTGTGTCCAGTTCTGGTCAGACCCACCTTGAGCACTGTGTCCAGTTCTGGTCAGACCCACCTTGAGCCCTCTGTCCAGTTCTGGTCAGACCCACCTTGAGCCCTGTCTCCAGTTCTGGTCAGACGCACCTTGAGCACTGTGTCCAGTTCTGGTCAGACCCACCTTGAACCCTGTGCCTAGTTCTGGTCAGACCCACCTTGAGCCCTGTGCTAGTTCTGGTCAGACCCACCTTGAGCCCTGTGTCCAGTTCTGGTCAGACGCACCTTGAGCACTGTGTCCAGTTATGGTCAGACCCACCTTGAGCCCTGTGACCAGTTCTGGTCAGATCCACCTTGAGCACTGTGTCCAGTTCTGGTCAGACTCACCTTGAGCCTTGTGTTCAGTTCTGGTCAGACCCACCTTGAGCACTGTGTCCAGTTCTGGTCAGACCCACCTTGACCCCTGTGCCTAGTTCTGGTCAGACCCACCTTGAGCCCTGTGTCCAGTTCTGGTCAGACCCACCTTGAGCCCTGTGTCCAGTTCTGGTCAGACCCACCATGAGCCCTGTGTCCTGTTCTGGTCAGACGCACCTTGAGCACTGTGCCCAGTTCTGGACAGACCCACCTTGAGCACTGTGTCCAGTTCTGGTCAGACCCACCTTGAGCACTATTGTCCAGTTCTGGTCAGACCCACCTTGAGCCCTGTGACCAGTTCTGGTCAGATCCACCTTGAGCACTGTGTCCAGTTCTGGTCAGACCCACCTTGAGCCCTGTGTCCAGTTCTGGTCAGACGCACCTTGAGCACTGTGTCCAGTTCTGGTCAGACCCACCTTGAGCACTGTGTCCAGTTCTGGTCAGACCCACCTTGAGCACTGTGTCCAGCTCTGGTCAGACCCACCTTGAGCACTGTGTCCAGTTCTGGTCAGACCCACCTTGAGCACTGTGTCCAGTTCTGGTCAGTCCCACCTTGAGCACTGTGCCCAGTGCTGGTCAGTCCCACCTTGAGCACTGTGTCCAGTTCTGGTCAGACCCACCTTGAGCCCTGTGTCCAGTTCTGGTCAGACCCACCTTGATCACTGTGTCCAGTTCTGGTCAGACCCACCTTGAGCACTGTGTCCAGTTCTGGTCAGACCCACCTTGAGCCCTGTGTCCAGTTCTGGTCAGACCCACCTTGAGCACTGTGTCCAGTTCTGGTCAGACACACCTTGAGCACTGTGTCCAGTTCTGCTCAGACCCACCTTGAGCACTGTGTCCAGTTCTGGTCAGACCCACCTTGAGCACTGTGTCCAGTTCTGGTCAGACCCACCTTGAGCCCTGTGTCCAGTTCTGGTCAGACCCACCTTGAGCACTGTGTCCAGTTCTGGTCAGACCCACCTTGAGCACTGTGTCCAGTTCTGCTCAGACCCACCTTGAGCACTGTGTCCAGTTCTGGTCAGACCCACCTTGAGCCCTGTGTCCAGTTCTGGTCAGACCCACCTTGAGCCCTGTGTCCAGTTCTGGTCAGACCCACCTTGAGCCCTGTGTCCAGTTCTGTTCAGACCCACCTTGAGCCCTATGTCCAGTTCTGGTCAGACCCACCTTGAGCACTGTGTCTAGTTCTGGTCAGACCCACCTTGAGCCCTGTGTCCAGTTCTGGTCAGACCCACCTTGAGCCCTGTGTCCAGTTCTGGTCAGACCCACCTTGGGCCCTGTGTCCAGTTCT
The DNA here is from genome assembly GCF_052327205.1 of Somniosus microcephalus. Taxonomy (NCBI): domain Eukaryota; kingdom Metazoa; phylum Chordata; class Chondrichthyes; order Squaliformes; family Somniosidae; genus Somniosus; species Somniosus microcephalus. The sequence goes on from NC_141004.1 coordinate 79,740,422, forward strand.
GGTCAGACCCACCTTGAGCCCTGTGTCCAGTTCTGTTCAGACCCACCTTGAGCACTGTGTCCAGTTCTGGTCAGACCCACCTTGAGCACTGTGTCCAGTTCTGATCAGACCCACCTTGAGCACTGTGTCCAGTTCTGGTCAGACCCACCTTGAGCACTGTGTCCAGTTCTGGTCAGTCCCACCTTGAGCCCTGTGCCTAGTTCTGGTCAGACCCACCTTGAGCACTGTGTCCAGTTCTGGTCAGACCCACCTTGAGCTCTGTGTCCAGTTCTGGTCAGACCCACCTTGAGCCCTGTGTCCAGTTCTGGTCAGACCCACCTTGAGCCCTGTGTCCAGTTCTGGTCAGACCCACCTTGAGCACTGTGTCCAGTTCTGGTCAGACCCACCTTGAGCACTGTGTCCAGTTCTGCTCAGACCCACCTTGAGCACTGTGTCCAGTTCTGGTCAGACCCACCTTGAGCACTGTGTCCAGTTCTGGTCAGACCCACCTTGAGCACTGTGTCCAGTTCTGCTCAGACCCACCTTGAGCACTGTGTCCAGTTCTGGTCAGACCCACCTTGAGCCCTGTGTCCAGTTCTGGTCAGACCCATCATGAGCCCTGTGTCCAGTTCTGGTCAGACCCACCTTGAGCCCTGTGTCCAGTTCTGGTCAGACCCACCTTGAGCCCTGTGTCCAGTTCTGGTCAGACCCACCTTGAGCACTGTGTCCAGTTCTGGTCAGACCCACCTTGAGCACTGTGTCCAGTTCTGGTCATACCCACCTTGAGCACTGTGTCCAGTTCTGGTCAGACCCACCTTGAGCACTGTGTCCAGTTCTGGTCAGACCCACCTTGAGCCCTGTGCTAGTTCTGGTCAGACCCACCTTGAGCACTGTGTCCAGTTCTGTTCAGACCCACCTTGAGCCCTATGTCCAGTGCTGGTCAGACCCACCTTGAGCACTGTGTCCAGTTCTGGTCAGACCCACCTTGAGCCCTGTGTCCAGTTCTGGTCAGACCCACTTTGAGCACTGTGTCCAGTTCTGATCAGACCCACCTTGAGCACTGTGTCCAGTTCTGGTCAGACCCACCTTGAGCCCTGTGTCCAGTTCTGGTCAGACCCACCTTGAGCCCTGTGTCCAGTTCTGGTCAGACCCACCTTGAGCATTATGTCCAGTTCTGGTCAGACCCACCTTGAGCCCTGTGTCCAGTTCTGGTCAGACCCACCTTGAGCCCTGTGTCCAGTTCTGGTCAGACCCACCTTGAGCCCTGTGTGCAGTTCTGGTCAGACCCACCTTGAGCACTGTGTCCGGTTCTGGTCAGACCCACCTTGAGCACTGTGTCCAGTTCCGGTCAGTCCCACCTTGAGCACTGTGTCCAGTTCTGGTCAGACCCACCTTGAGCACTGTGTCCAGTTCTGGTCAGACCCACCTTGAGCACTGTGTCCAGTTCTGGTCAGACCCACCTTGAGCACTGTGTCCAGTTATGGTCAGACCCACCTTGAGCCCTGTGTCCAGTTCTGGTCAGACCCACCTTGAGCCCTGTGCCTAGTTCTGGTCAGACCCACCTTGAGCACTGTGTCCAGTTCTGGTCAGACCCACCTTGAGCCCTGTGTCCAGTTCTGGTCAGACCCACCTTGAGCACTGTGTCCAGTTCTGGTCAGACCCACCTTGAGCACTGTGTCCAGTTCTGCTCAGACCCACCTTGAGCACTGTGTCCAGTTCTGGTCAGACCCACCTTGAGCCCTGTGTCCAGTTCTGGTCAGACCCACCTTGAGCCCTGTGTCCAGTTCTGGTCAGACCCACCTTGAGCCCTGTGTCCAGTTCTGTTCAGACCCACCTTGAGCCCTATGTCCAGTTCTGGTCAGACCCACCTTGAGCACTGTGTCTAGTTCTGGTCAGACCCACCTTGAGCACTGTGTCCAGTTCTGGTCAGACCCACCTTGAGCACTGTGTCCAGTTCTGGTCAGTCCCACCTTGAGCCCTGTGCCTAGTTCTGGTCAGACCCACCTTGAGCACTGTGTCCAGTTCTGGTCAGACCCACCTTGAGCTCTGTGTCCAGTTCTGGTCAGACCCACCTTGAGCCCTGTGTCCAGTTCTGGTCAGACCCACCTTGAGCCCTGTGTCCAGTTCTGGTCAGACCCACCTTGAGCACTGTGTCCAGTTCTGGTCAGACCCACCTTGAGCACTGTGTCCAGTTCTGCTCAGACCCACCTTGAGCACTGTGTCCAGTTCTGGTCAGACCCACCTTGAGCACTGTGTCCAGTTCTGGTCAGACCCACCTTGAGCACTGTGTCCAGTTCTGCTCAGACCCACCTTGAGCACTGTGTCCAGTTCTGGTCAGACCCACCTTGAGCCCTGTGTCCAGTTCTGGTCAGACCCATCTTGAGCCCTGTGTCCAGTTCTGGTCAGACCCACCTTGAGCCCTGTGTCCAGTTCTGGTCAGACCCACCTTGAGCCCTGTGTCCAGTTCTGGTCAGACCCACCTTGAGCACTGTGTCCAGTTCTGGTCAGACCCACCTTGAGCACTGTGTCCAGTTCTGGTCAGACCCACCTTGAGCACTGTGTCCAGTTCTGGTCAGACCCACCTTGAGCACTGTGTCCAGTTCTGGTCAGACCCACCTTGAGCCCTGTGCTAGTTCTGGTCAGACCCACCTTGAGCACTGTGTCCAGTTCTGGTCAGACCCACCTTGAGCACTGTGTCCAGTTCTGGTCAGACCCACTTTGAGCACTGTGTCCAGTTCTGGTCAGACCCACCTTGAGCACTGTGTCCAGTTCTGGCCAGACCCACCCTGAGCACTGTGCCCAGTTCTGGTCAGACCCACCTTGAGCACTGTGTCCAGTTCTGGTCAGACCCACCTTGAGCACTGTGTCCAGTTCTGGTCAGACCCACTTTGAGCACTGTGTCCAGTTCTGATCAGACCCACCTTAAGCACTGTGTCCAGTTCTGGTCAGACCCACCTTGAGCCCTGTGTCCAGTCCTGGTCAGACCCACCTTGAGCCCTGTGTCCAGTTCTGGTCAGACCCACCTTGAGCCCTGTGTCCAGTTCTGTTCAGACCCACCTTGAGCCCTATGTCCAGTGCTGGTCAGACCCACCTTGAGCACTGTGTCCAGTTCTGGTCAGACCCACCTTGAGCCCTGTGTCCAGTTATGGTCAGACCCACCTTGAGCACTGTGTCCAGTTCTGATCAGACCCACCTTGAGCACTGTGTCCAGTTCTGGTCAGACCCACCTTGAGCCCTGTGTCCAGTTCTGGTCAGACCCACCTTGAGCCCTGTGTCCAGTTCTGGTCAGACCCACCTTGAGCACTATGTCCAGTTCTGGTCAGACCCACCTTGAGCCCTGTGTCCAGTTCTGGTCAGACCCACCTTGAGCCCTGTGTCCAGTTCTGGTCAGACCCACCTTGAGCCCTGTGTCCAGTTCTGGTCAGACCCACCTTGAGCACTGTGTCCGGTTCTGGTCAGACCCACCTTGAGCACTGTGTCCAGTTCCGGTCAGTCCCACCTTGAGCACTGTGTCCAGTTCTGGTCAGACCCACCTTGAGCACTGTGTCCAGTTCTGGTCAGACCCACCTTGAGCACTGTGTCCAGTTCTGGTCAGACCCACCTTGAGCACTGTGTCCAGTTATGGTCAGACCCACCTTGAGCCCTGTGTCCAGTTCTGGTCAGACCCACCTTGAGCCCTGTGTCCAGTTCTGGTCAGACCCACCTTGAGCCCTGTGTCCAGTTCTGGTCAGACCCACCTTGAGCCCTGTGTCCAGTTCTGGTCAGTCCCACCTTGAGCACTGTGTCCAGTTCTGGTCAGACCCACCTTGAGCACTGTGTCCAGTTCTGGTCAGACCCACCTTAAGCCCTGTGTCCAGTTCTGGTCAGACCCACCTTGAGCCCTGTGTCCAGTTCTGGTCAGACCCACCTTGAGCCCTGTGTCCAGTTCTGTTCAGACCCACCTTGAGCACTGTGTCCAGTTCTGGTCAGACCCACCTTGAGCCCTGTGTCTAGTTCTGGTCAGACCCACCTTGAGCACTATGTCCAGTTCTGGTCAGACCCACCTTGAGCCCTGTGTCCAGTTCTGGTCAGACCCACCTTGAGCCCTGTGTCCAGTTCTGGTCAGACCCACCTTGAGCCCTGTGTCCAGTTCTGGTCAGACCCACCTTGAGCACTGTGTCCGGTTCTGGTCAGACCCACCTTGAGCACTGTGTCCAGTTCCGGTCAGTCCCACCTTGAGCACTGTGTCCAGTTCTGGTCAGACCCACCTTGAGCACTGTGTCCAGTTCTGGTCAGACCCACCTTGAGCACTGTGTCCAGTTCTGGTCAGACCCACCTTGAGCACTGTGTCCAGTTATGGTCAGACCCACCTTGAGCCCTGTGTCCAGTTCTGGTCAGACCCACCTTGAGCCCTGTGTCCAGTTCTGGTCAGACCCACCTTGAGCCCTGTGTCCAGTTCTGGTCAGACCCACCTTGAGCCCTGTGTCCAGTTCTGGTCAGTCCCACCTTGAGCACTGTGTCCAGTTCTGGTCAGACCCACCTTGAGCACTGTGTCCAGTTCTGGTCAGACCCACCTTGAGCCCTGTGTCCAGTTCTGGTCAGACCCACCTTGAGCCCTGTGTCCAGTTCTGGTCAGACCCACCTTGAGCCCTGTGTCCAGTTCTGGTCAGACCCACCTTGAGCACTGTGTCCAGTTCTGGTCAGACCCACCTTGAGCCCTGTGTCCAGTTCTGTTCAGACCCACCTTGAGCACTGTGTCCAGTTCTGGTCAGACCCACCTTGAGCCCTGTGTCCAGTTCTGGTCAGACCCACCTTGAGCACTGTGTCCAGTTCTGATCAGACCCACCTTGAGCCCTGTGTCCAGTTATGGTCAGACCCACCTTGAGCTCTGTGTCCAGTTCTGGTCAGACCCACCTTGAGTCCTGTGTCCAGTTCTGGTCAGACCCACCTTGAGCCCTGTGTCCAGTTCTGGTCAGACCCACCTTGAGCCCTGTGTCCAGTTCTGGTCAGACCCACCTTGAGCCCTGTGTCCAGTTCTGGTCACCAAAACACGAGAGAGAAATTTGAGCACTGAAGACAGAGCAGAGAGGCACCACGATGCTGAGCCCCAGGGTCAGGGGTCAGAGTTTATAAAGAAAGCCAGGAGAGACCTGAGATTTTCAACTTGGTGAGGAGGAGTCCGAGAGGTGATCTTCTGGATATAAGATTACTAAGAGCACAGAAACTGTTAACCTGGAATATTACTTAATATTAAATTGTGAGAGTAGAACTAGGGGACAGAGGTTCAAACTAGTAAAAAGTAATTTTCGGGCTGATACCGGGGAATTCACACAAAGAGTGATCCCGGTGTGGAATAAACTTCCAGATTGAGCAGTGCAGGCAAAGATCCTGGAGTCATTTAAGGAACCTTTGAATGCTGTGAGGGGGGTGGTTGTGAACTCTCTGGATGGATGAAGAAGATGGGCCGAATGGCCTCCCTCATCTGCAATCATCTTGGGATCTTGTGAACTGGCCTCTAGGTGGCTGAAAACTGGCAGCAAAGTCTCATTTTCTCGCCAATTAAGGATCAAAACTGCAGCAGTTGACGTAGTTACATTGTAGACTCGGCACGGGGAATTTTACTTGTGTTTTTAAAGTGCCGTGCTGACTGCACTCCAACTGACTGCTTACCGCTTGGTTGCAACAATCAAAATGAATTCTCCCAACAATGCCCAACCTAAAGATCCCTTAAAAAATAAAATACAGCAAACAGTCATTGAAGTTGGGCAATTTTACAAACAAAAAAATCAAGCATTATATTAAAGTTCCTAACTGGCAACATGCAAATATCTAGAACAGGTTTTTATTACAGTGAAATTACCCTACAATTTTACTCAGGAAATTACCCTCCAGTTTAACTTAGAAAACATTAATTCCCTATTCTAAAATAGAAACTGAAAACAAAGATTAATCATCAATTATTTCAGAATCAGTGGAAACTCCAACTGTTGTGTATGTAATATGTGTGCTACTTTGAACCTATGGACAGGACTGCACTACTTGTTGGGCGTAGTGATACGCAGTACCACTCCTGGCCATAGGGGTATAAATAGTACTGTGGGTACTGATCCCCCTCAGTTCCCGCCTGTGGGCATGAAGTAAAGACCTATGTATAGTCCCTACCTCCAACCAGTAAAGACCTGTTTGAGTTATACGTTTAAGTCTTTGTGTTAATTGTTCAATACAATACACATACTTAACACTGGCGACGAGTCAGGTTCTTACCCTGCGGCAGTTGAAGAGAGGTTTCAAACATCACCACCCCACTAGAAGCGACAGGCTTTAGGACTCTGAAGCCTCCATCAGCGACTGAGCACTGGAATGCAGCAGCCATCCTGACAGCTTCCAGCGACTGACAGAAGTCTTTCTGCAGTTTCCTTGTTCAACCTAGGTGGTGGGGTAAGCCGTGCAGTGTTGGCTGCAAAGACAGGGCTGGGGAAGTTGGAGAAGATAAGGGCGATCGCAATCCCTGATAAGAGCCGCGGTGAAACGCGCGAGCGGGTAAGCCAGAGCCCGGGAGGGAGTGAGCAAGAGCCGCTTCGGTCGGGAGCCACTTCGCTATCCAGCGATCGCATCCGCTGATAAGGGCCGCACTCGGGCGATCGCGGCGAAGATAAGGGCCGCACTCGGGGGCTGAAGGGAGACGGCGTCGGGGGACGGGTGAAGACCGCCAAGCGCGGGAAAACCGCCATTTTGTGGGCGGAGGACGACGGCAAGAGCGGGAAGCCGCCATCTTTGATAACAAGTAAACAAAATAAAATCTGAGAAATTGCAAATCTACAATGCCTAAACACGGGAATATTAGCACCTTTGATAGTGACCTCGAAGATTGGGCCATATATGTTGAAAGAGTAAAAAATTATTGTAAGGCCAATAAAATTCGTGACCAAGATAAAGCTCTAACATTATTAAATTTAATGGGTGCGAAGACATACGGGCAATTGAAACACCTGTTATCACCAGATGAACCGGCGGATAAGGCGTTCGATGAGATTGTTACTGTCCTGAAAGATCATCTAAACCCCACGCCGCTGATGCTAGCGGAACGATTTAAATTTTACGACAGAAGGCAGCTACAGCATGAAAGCAATGCTGAATATTTGCTGGAATTGCGTAAATTAGCGAAATATTGCCAGTTTCGAACGGGACTGACAGATGCACTACGAGACAAATTTGTGTGTGGTTTATTTAAACAGGATACACAAAAGCGACTGCTCGAGGAGAATGAGCTGACGCTTGAGAAGGCGGTCACTATGGCAGCAGCACACGAAGCCGCAGCAAGAGGCACGGCAGTAATGCAGCTACGGTCACCGGAGCTCAGTGCACACAAATTGGGTGTGAGTTCTGGCAAATGTTATCGTTGTGGAAAGACAACGCATGATCAGAACCAGTGTTGGTTTAAAAACCAAGAATGTAGAACTTGTGGTAGGCTTGGACATATAGCTAGAGTATGCAGGTCAGCGAAGAAGACCAGCAACAAGAAGTCACCGCAAGGGAAATACGCAAAGGTACACAAGGTGGCCGAACAGGAGTCCGATTCAGACGCAAGCAGTATTGAACTGGCTAGCTTAAGGGTACTCAACGTTGGTAAGGGTGCAGACCTCCAGACAATTTGGGTTACTCTTCAGATAGAAGGAGTCCAAGTAAAACTGGAATTGGACACTGGATCGGCATTGACGGTCATAAATAAGAAAGATTACAGAAAGTTATTCCAACATATTCCCCTACAGGATACGGGGATTATATTGAAAACATACACGGGGCAAAGAGTGTACCCCATCGGGAAAATAGAGGTTGCAGTGGTCCACAAGGGCGAAGACAGTCAAATAATGGACTTATATGTGATATCTGAAGGAGGTTCTCCACTACTAGGACGGGAGTGGATTAGGAAAATGAATATGGACTGGCATTTCCTACAAACAATAACGAGTGAGAACTCGGTGAAGATAGTCGGCCCAGACTATGGAACGGATGATGGTAAGCCCAACTCAGGTGCAAAAGACAAAGTTTCAGCACAGAATTCCACTGAGCAACAACAACATAGTTTAACTGTGGATTCTGAGTCTGGCAAGTCTACTGATGTGCCCATTTCTGAGGGACACCGGGCTCGAACTCAACTCCATTTCAAACTACAACAGCAATTAGAACAAATGCTTCGCCGTTTTGAGCAAGAGTTGAATGCAACGAAAGAGTTCTTTGATATAGAGTTGGAGAATCTGGAAAGACAACAGAAGCAGCTGATGGAGAAAATGGAGCAGGAGCACACAAAACGTCTGATGTCAGAGGAGTTAACGGTCAGCCAACTCCTGCATATGCTGAAGGACAGGACTCTGAAATGGGAAAAACTTGAACACGAACTTCAATATTCAAACGAAAGGGGTTCGGAGCTCTCAAAGGTTATTGGAAGAGCTGAGGTGGCAACACAGACTGAGATGACTGCAACAGAGCAGCCCTTGGATGCCAAAAGTACGCTGACTCACGTCAACGTAGAACAACAGACCGCTGAAACAGCTGCTCCGGTAGAGGGATTGAATAGTCCGATCAATCAATCTCCAAAAGAAGTTGAAGTAGTAAAATCTCAAATGAGGTCATTAGTAAACGACTTGCTGAAAGCCCAGAAAAAGCTGGATGAAGAGGTACGCATGAAGAAGTCTCTTCAGGAAAGATGTCTGGACTTGGAACAAAAGCTGGCTAACGCCCAGCTGAGTATGGAGGAAATAGAAGACCCTCTCGCTGGCCTAGATCAGGACGACACCGAATATTACTATGTCCTGTCCTGCCCAACCTGTAACTTCGACTCCCACCATACAGAAATCATGGAGGAGCACCGAAAGTCTACAGAACATCGGGAGAAGGTGGCTCTACTACGGAAAAAGGAGGAAGAGAAGGAGGAACTGCGCATGCAGCTGGCAGCTGACGGAGCCCAGAGAGTCTCCAAGAAGCAGAAAAGGAAAAGTCGAAACAGAAGATGACCCATCTGAACCATTATTACCTCTACCAGATCACACACGTGGTCCCTCCGAACGGAGCCAATTCAGTTCGGAAGTTCAAACTGTTAAATCCATGGAAGGACTATTGAATGAGTCACTCCAGCAATGTGAACCGACTCCACCACAGAGATTGAATCTGTGAACTGTTTTCCGCAGAGACTGAATCTGTGATCTGTTTTGACATGAAGTTATCTATGTATCTATGTTATTCTGTTATGTAAACCTGAAGTTATATATGTATATATGTTATTACGTTATGTTAAATGGGGAGATGACTGTAAAGCTAGGAAGGGAGGAATGTTGTGTATGTAATATGTGTGCTACTTTGAACCTATGGACAGGACTGCACTACTTGTTGAGCGTAGTGATACGCAGTACCACTCCTGGCCATAGGGGTATAAATAGTACTGTGGGTACTGATCCCCCTCAGTTCCCGCCTGTGGGCATGAAGTAAAGACCTATGTATAGTCCCTACCTCCAACCAGTAAAGACCTGTTTGAGTTATACGTTTAAGTCTTTGTGTTAATTGTTCAATACAATACACATACTTAACACCAACCATGCAGTCATCATCAGTCTCAAGCAAAATAGTGCTCACATTAACACCCCCATCATAATTTATACTCCCGCCTCATCACTGACACACGTACAGACACACACTGACACACATACAGACACACACTGACACAGGCACAGAGACACACTGACACAGGCACAGACACACACTGACACACGTACAGACACACACTGACACACGTACAGACACACACTGACACAGGCACAGAGACACACTGACACAGGCACAGACACACACTGACACAGGCACAGAGACACACTGACACACGTACAGACACACACTGACACACGTACAGACACACACTGACACAGGCACAGACACACACTGACACACGTACAGACACACACTGACACACGTACAGACACACACTGACACAGGCACAGAGACACACTGACACAGGCACAGACACACTGACACAGGCACAGAGACACACTGACACACGTACAGACACACACTGACACACGTACAGACACACACTGACACACGTACAGACACACACTGACACAGGCACAGAGACACACTGACACACATACAGACACACACTGACACACATACAGACACACACTGACACACGTACAGACACACACTGACACAGGCACAGAGACACACTGACACACGTACAGACACACACTGACACACGTACAGACACACACTGACACACGTACAGACACACACTGACACAGGCACAAAGACACACTGACATGATAGTATGGTAGTTATGTTACTGGACTAGTAATCGAGGCCTGGAAAATGATCCGGAGACATGAATTCAAATTCCCACCACGGCAGCTGGGGAATTTAAATTTAGTTAATTAAATAAATCTGGAATTTAAAAAGAAACTTAGTGTCAGTAATGGTCGCACTACTGATTGTCATGAAAACCCATCTGGTTACTGATGTCCTTTAGGGAAGGAAATCTTTCCCGACCCACAGCAATGCGGTTGACTCTTGGCTGCCCTCTGAAATGGCCTAGCGAGTCACTCAGTCGTACCAAACCGCTACAAAGAACTATACTAAAAATAAAACCGGACGGCCCACCCAGCATCGACCTAGGGACCTTCACCACACGGACTGCAGCGGTTCAGGAAGGTGGCGCACCACCACCTTTTCAAGGGCAATTAGGGATGCCCTTGCCAGCGATGCCCACATCCTATGTACAAATAAAAAAAACACTGACACATATACAGAGACAACATACTACAACAACTTGCATTTATATAGTGCCTTTAATGAACTAAAATGTCCCAAGGTGCTTCACAGGAGCGTTATCAAACAAAATTTGTCCCTGAGCCACATAAGGGGACATTAGGGCAGATGGCCAAAAGTTTGGTCAAAGAGGTAGATTTTAAGGAGAGTCTTAAAAGGAGAGAGAGGTAGAAAGGCGGAGTGTTTTAGGGAGGGAATTCCAGGGTTTAGGCAGCTGAAGGCACAGGCGCATAGAAAAAAGAAAAGAAAGACTTGCATTTCTATAGCGCCTTTCATGACCTCCGGACGTCTCAAAGCACTTTACAGCCAATGAAGTACTTTTGAAGTGTAGTCACTGTTGTAATGTAGGAAACACGGCAGCTAATTTGCGCACAGCAAGCTCCCACAAACAGCAATGTGATCATGGCCAGATAATCTGTTTTAGTGATGTTGATTGAGGGATAAATATTGGCCAGGAGACCGGGGAGAACTCCCCTACTCTTCTTCAAAATAGTGCCATGGGATCCTTTACACCCACTTGAGAGAGCAGACAGGGCCTCGATTTAACATCTCATTGATGTAGATTGTGAATAGCTGAGGCCCAAGCACTGATCCTTGCGGTACCCCACTAGTTACAGCCTGCCAACCCGAAAATGACCCGTTTATTCCTACTATCTGTTTTCTGTCCGTTAACCAATCCTCAATCCATGCTAGTATATTACCACCAATCCTGTGAGCCCTAATTTTATTTAATAACCTCTTGTGTGGCTCCTTATCGAATGCCTTCTGAAGGGACATCTTAAAGGAGGAAAGAGGAGTGAAGAGGCGTAGAGATTTAGATCAGGAATCCCAGAGCTTAGGATCTAGGCAGTTGAAGACACAACCACCAATGGTAAAGAAAGAAAGCATTTATAATCGGGGATGTTCAAAAGGCCAGAATAGGCGGAGTGCAGAGGTCTAGGAGGATTATAGGGCTGGAGGAGATTACAGAGATAAGGAGGGGCGAGGCCATGGAGAGATTTGAAAACAAATATGAGAATTTTAAAATTGAGGCGTTGCTTAACTGTGAGGCAATGTAGCTCAGCAAGCACAGGGGACTTGGTGCGAGTTAGCACACAGGCAGTAGAGTTTTGGATGACCTCAAGTTTATGGAGGGTAGAGCTAGGGAGGCCAGCCAGGATTGCATTGGAATAGTCAAGCTGAGAGGTGATAAAGGCATGGGTGAGGGTTTCAGCAGCATATAAGTTGAGGTAAGGGTGGAGATGGGAGATATTATGAAGGTGGAAATGGGCGGGCTTAATGATAGAATGGATATGAGGTAGGAAGCTCAATTCGTGATCAAATATAACACCAAGGTTGCAAACAGACTTGGTCAGTCTTAGACAGTTGCCGGGGAGAGAGATCAAATCAGTGGAAAGGAAACAGTGGGGTCGATTTTCCTGGAGTCATCAGGCAGGGTTTCAGGCATGTGGGGGGGGGGGGGGGGGAAGAAAAAAAAAAAAAACGCAAAAATAGGGGGTTGTGACCACCCCCCCCCGCCTGATTCCCCGCCCCGTCCGACTTTCACCCCGGCGTTTCAATCCGACCCGAATCAGTCCCGCCCGCAGCTGGGAGCCTAATCACCAATAATTGGCATCTATAATGCCATTTAAAGCCTTTTCCCACGCTAAACACGCCTGGTGGGAACCCCGCTGATGAAACCTGGCGTGAACAATATCGGCTTGCTTACTTTCAGCTGCAGTTCAATCAGAAAAGAAGAGATTTAATCAGACAGCATTTGTAGGTTGCAGGACCTTGTTGTTTCAGGCTTGGGGCAACTTGTTCCAGGCTTAGGCACAGCTGTGGAAGGTTAGAGCCTCACACACTTCTCCAGTGTGAGCTCCTGGGAAGCCCCTTTCGCCACCCTTACTCAGTGCTTCCTCAACTGAGGCACCTACCAGAAGCATGGGAGGCCATTTTTTCCTTCCCCTCTTGGCATTAGAGGACCTCCAGCCCCATTCGCGAAATGACACATGCCACAACTGCAGAAGTTGTCATCTGAAATTTTATTCACAATAACCAACTGATGGCATTTTTAAAATAAACACAACATTTGTAAGGGGTTTTCCTTGAGAGACTTCCCTGAGGTTTCTCTCTCTAGAGGCCTCTCTCTCTTGCACAGTAAAACCTTGAGTGGTTCGACCCACTCGCCCCTTAGATTCTATACTCTGGTCTTAGGCGCAGGAACTGCAATGCAGAGAAAACTCTTGTAGACCAAGTTGGATGAAACAAAATGAAATTTTATTGCATAAGGAAAATTATCAAATCAAATGCAAGCAGATAAGGGAGTACATGGGAGGGAAAAACACACAAACAAATCATAACGACACAGTACTAACTAAAGCAAATACAGGCATCTTATATTCTACAAAGATCATTATGAAATAAGGAAACACACAGAACACCGAGGGACAACAACTCATGTTAATTGTACCCTTAAATCCACCCCCTTATTAAACCTATCTAGATCTGATTGTGAAGGGCCAGAAACATGCTCACCAATCCCACTAGGAAGTGCAAGGTCTTGAACTCAAGTCTGTGCTTTGGTCCCTTCAGGCGCTCCGTCTCCACGTGGATCGTGGAGCCCCTGCGAGCTGCGCCACACCTCTCTCCTGAGGTGGGGGTCAAGGCGGCTGGACACCGGCGGGCCTGGATGTCGGTGGGGTCGAGGATCGTCGGCTCGACCCTGGTCAGAGGAGCCTTGGGCTGGCTCCCATCGCTTCTTCAGTTTGTTTTTATTTCTTCTCCTTCCAACCGGGGTGGCTGGAAGGTTTCTTCTCTTGGGGGTTTTATTTTTTTGTCTCTTCTCCCAAGTTGGGTCGATGGCCTCTCGTTCCGGCAATGGCCCGGGGATGGTCGATGATCTCCCGATGTGTTTCCCCGGGGCAGGACGCCGGCTTCGAGACGGCCTTCTTGATGTTGGCTTTCTTCTTCCTCCTCCGAGTGCCTGCTTCTTCTTCTGAGTGTCCGGATTCAAGCTTCTCTCCAGCTCTTTCTCTTTCTCTCCAACTGCCGAAAAGTCTTCCAGATATACCTTTCTTCCAGAAACTTCTGTCTCCCGCCCAAATCAGGTTAGTCTTTGTTTAACTTTTGGCAGGCTGGGAGCACAGCGGGGTAGTTATTATATTTTTTAATGTTTTCGATGGCCGGTAAAGGCCCATCTCTGGTCTGGAATGACCTTCATTGTTTTTAATGTCCTGCTGATCTCGTTATCTAGTCCTTGGTGCTGTTCTCATGAATATGAAATTGTCCCCTTTTGTCTGGGTCAACATTTTGATGGCCTCTGTCTCCAGGCCGATCTTGACTGGATCTGCATCTAATCCATATGCATACGTGTGGATCTGGTTTCGTTCTCTCAGAAACGGCTTCCAGAACTTGCTGTGGGTTGAATCCACAAAGCTGTCTGAGGTTGCGCAGGAACCATTTTAAAGTGTCCCAATAAGCTGGTCACATGGTATGGCGGCCATTTTGTATGCCCCTTTTTCTGGGCTTCTTTTAACACAGTCTTTAAAGTCATGGCCTCTTCTGCCATTTGACCCTTATTAATACAAATTCCAATTTTGCGAATCCTACACTTTCACCCAAGTGACTACCCTTGTGATTAGTGGTGCTTTATTTTTCTCTTACGCGTGCTCCTACGTAGTGGTTCCCCTGTGGCTTCAGCAGATGTGGAGGCCCCTTGCTCACTTTCCTGCTGCTCCTGTCTCGACACCTTTGGCGGGCGTCCTCTGGGGTGGTGAGCCTGTGAGGGCTCGCCAGCAGTCTGCTATTCCTGCATCTGTGCATGGAGATCCATCATCTCTTCTCTTGCGGATGGACCCAGAGGCAGAGGGTCGACATGCAGCAGAGCTGAGCTGGCAGAGTCCTGCGCCCTCCGACGAGGACTCTCCACTGCTGTCCCTGTCTCCACCATCTGCTGATGCTCACTTGTGAGCTGTGATACACCAGGTGACAACACTACTCTATGTCCTGAAGGACCCACCGAGGTGAGTGTCTGCGCTGGTGCTGGGTGCGCTGAATTCTGCTGACGCTGCACCCTCAGAGGTTGGAGCTTCCTCTGAGGCGTCTGGCTGCTCAGCCTCTTCCTCCTCCGCAGTGGGGACGGGGGCTTCGGATGGTCCTGTGGGGGAGTAAAGGAAAGAGTTAGATATGTGATGCCAAGGTTACATGCACAATGAATTTTGCAGATGCTCATAAGTCCAAATGATGTAGCTTCAGAATCATAACAGTGAATCATGCTATGTCAATGAGAGAGATGGAAAACTATTCTGTCACCAGCTTGCGGGCCTGCCCCTGTCTCTCGTTCCCCAGCTTCCACAGCCACATCAGCCCCGACAATTTCCAGCACTCCTTCCTCCCAGGGGGTCAGGTGGGCTTTTGAGGGTGGGCCTCCTCCAGTCCTGGCTCGCTCTCTGTTGTTGTGAGCTCTCTTTTCCTGCAATGAGGGAGACAAGTGGAATTTGAGTAAGAATGAAGGAGTGAGTGTAGAGATTGCATAGCATAGATACTTAGAGGGAGACAAAGATGGTGTGAGGCTGCAAGACCAAGGGTCCTCCCTGTGCGTTGTCAGTTGTGCTCAAAGCATCAGAGTTGGAGGGAGTGTGAGGGCTGCATGGTGGAATAGTTATGTGAACGTGAGCATAGAGAGAGAGGGAATGGGTAAGGGTGCATGGATGTAACTGTGAAGTGGGATGTGGAGGAAGAGAGTGCTAAAGCCGAGTGCTGGTGGGGAAAGGCAATGGAGATCAGTTTGAGGGTGATGGAAACTTCATACTTACTTTTCCTGTACGGTGAAGGTCATGGAATCGCTTCCGACACTGTATCCAGGTTCTTCTGGTGACTCCCAGCGAGTTGACATCTGCTGCCACCTGCATCCATGCAGCCTTGGTCTCAGTGGGAGGCCTCTTCCTGCCTGACCTAGGGAAGAGGACCTCCCTGTGGGCCCTAACCCCATCCAATAATGCCTGCAGTGAAGCCTCGTCGAATTTGCAGGCAGCTCGGGGTCTGGCACTGGCCACAGCTGCTGCAGGCTCTGTAATGATATCAGCAAATAGAGATGGTATTTGCCTGTTCGGTTATGATGCCTTAATAGCATGATTGCATGTATTGATTGCTTGTGCCTGACCAGCAGAGGGCATGTGACCGAGAGAAGCAAGGCAGTTAGTTTAGTTTCGGTTTCGTTCTAGATGCATCACAGCATCGTGTCTCCTGTAAAAGCTGTATAAAAGAGTTGAACAGACTTTAGATTAAAACTCATTCTCTTTCATAAATGTCTCATCATTGAACCCACAAAGAAATCAATACATGGTGTCAGAAGTGGCTGAAAGAGATGAAGAGAAAAAAATTGAAGTTAAATCAGCTCTCCACAAATTAGCAAGCCAAAAGAGAACATCGTTGCTTACCATTGGAGAATAGCTAACGAAGTGAAAAATGGAAGGTTTACTCCCACCGGCGACGCTTCAGTTGACAGGTAATGTGGCTGAAAATTGGAGGAGATTCAAACAACGTGTGGGGTTGTATTTAGCGGCAATCGGAGCTGACGAGAAAAGTAATAAAAAGAAATCGTCACTGTTCTTACATGTCGTGGGTGATGAAGCGCTGGAGGTGTATAATAACTTCACATTTGCTGCTAATGGAGACAAAATGAAGCTAGATAAAATAATGGAACAGTTTGAGGCCTACTGCATACCTAAATGTAACGTGACATTTGAGAGGCACAGATTTTTCACGTGTACAGAAAACAGGAGAGACTATTGATCAGTATGTGACTGAACTGAGAAACAGAAGCAAATCGTGTGAATTTGGGGGACTGGCAGACTCGCTGATAAAAGACAGACTGGTGTGTGGTATTCCAGATAATGGTCTAAGGGAAAGACTGCTAAGAGAGCAAGATCTAGACCTGGGAAAAGCCATAGCACTATGTAGGGCTACAGAGACTGTGAAGTTGCAGGCAAAGGAGCTGTTCAGTGACAATAGCTGCAACGTGGATGCAGTGAGAATGAACGGACATAAACCGTTTAACAAAAAGAGCGCCAATGTGAAAAAAGAGGCGTGGCCAGCGAACGAAAATGAAAGGGACAATCGAAAGACATGTTGTCGATGCGGTACACAGCATCCACCAAGAAAGTGTCCAGCATATGGTAAAACATGCAATAGTTGCAACAAGAACAACCATTAGGCCCGTTGCTGTAAGAACCAAATGCAACAAAGCAAGGTCCATGCAGTAGATGAAAGCGACGTAGAGGAGTTCAATGTAGATGTTGTGTCTGAAAACAAAAAAGAAGAAAGAGACTGGATGTTGACACTAAAAGTGAATGACATACACATTCCATTTAAATTGGATACTGGAGCACAAGTTAATGTGATATCAGAGACTGATTTTAAGAAAATTAGACCCAGACCAAAGATACATGGAATAAAAGTGAAAGTGACAGGATACTCAGGTACTGATATACCAGTGAAAGGAAGATGCATTGTCAAAGTAACACACAAGGACAGAGAGCACACGCTAGCATTAATCGTGGTGCCAAAGGATGTGCAAGCCATACTAGGTTTAATAGCCTGTGAGAGACTGAACCTGGTAAAGAGAGTCCTCGTTGTGGAAAGCGAAGGAGAGACAGTCTCTGATGAACTGAATGTTGCGTACACACCGGGTAAGCTGATGTATACAGCAGACACGTTGTCCAGAGCTGTTGACCCAGGAGAGCCCGCAAACACAGTGAAAAGACTGAAGTACAAGGCAAAAGACAGTGGAACTGACTTCTACCAGAGCATGCTTGTATACCGCACAACGCCGCTCGAGTGTGGTATGTCACCAGCCCAACTCCTGATGGGACGTCGGCTAAGGTCAAACCTACCCATCCCGGAGAACCTCCTGAAAACAAAAGAGGGGGAGAAAGTGAGGAAGTTCAACGAACAACAGAAAGAAAAGCAAAAGTACTACTATGACAGAGGAACACAAAACCTACCGGAACTCCACACAGGTGACCAAGTAAGGTTCAAAGACAAAACAAACACATGGACTCAGAAGGGAACTGTCCTGAGTGAAGTTCAACCAAGATCATACACCATTCAGACAGATGAGGGTGCTGTTCTGAGAAGAAATCGTCGAGATCTTCTCATGGGACCAGCCACAGCAGGTCAAGAGACTGATACTGTTGAACAACCTGATCACACAGCTGAGAACCAATCATCTGAGGCAACAACTCAGATTCAAGGACAATCAATCAGAAAATCCTCAAGACACGTGAAGCCTCCCGAGAGACTCATTGAGCAAATTTAAGGACTATTGTTATAGAAGGAAGTAATGTTATCTTATTCTTTCTTCAAGTTCTAGTGTATTGACATATTTCATGTGAACACACAAAGCAAGGTTAAAAAACCTTGATCATGATAATGATAATGTAAGTTCATTAAGTGTTACAGTTAAAATGCAGATTAATACAAAGAAAACATGTTGTTAGTTAAAAGTAAAATACTTTTGTTTTAAGAAAAGGAGATGTAATGATATCAGCAAATAGAGATGGTATTTGCCTGTTCGATTATGATGCCTTAATAGCATGATTGCATGTATTGATTGCTTGTGCCTGACCAGCAGAGGGCATGTGACCGAGAGAAGCAAGGCAGTTAGTTTAGTTTCGGTTTCGTTCTAGATGCATCACAGCATCGTGCCTCCTGTAAAAGCTGTATAAAAGAGTTGAACAGACTTTAGATTAAAATTCATTCTCTTTCATAAATGTCTCATCATTGAACCCACAAAGAAATCAATACAGGCTCCTCTGCCATCCTGTGTGGTTCGTATGGAAGCCTGCAGAGGTTGCAATGCTTGCTATAGACTTTAAAAGCACCACGAATGATGACATCATACTGTGGGGCTTTCTGACTGGAAATAGTCAATTAGCAAGAGTTCCCACACGCTGGAAATGTATTGGCCAATTGAGGGAAAATTGCATCAATCTGGCAGACCCATTTACATTCGTGTGGGAACCCCGACATTCGGGGAACCCGACAATTCCCCACACTGGCGGGAAAATCAGCCCCAGTGTTTGTGGCGTGAACCAAAGATGATGGCTTCGGTCTTCCCAATATTTAATTGGAGGAAACATCTACTCATCCAGTGCTGGATGTCGGATAAGCAGTCTGATAGTATTGAGACAGTGGAGGGTTCGAGAGAGATGGAGGAGAGGTAGAGCTGGGCATCATCAGTGTACATATCACAGAATCACAGAATCACAGTAACCCCACAGTGCAGATAGAGGCCATTTCGGCCCATCGAGCCTGCACCGACACATATCTCACCCTATCCCCGTAACCCCACGTATTTAATCCCCCTAACACTAAGGGTCAATTTATCATTGCCAATCAACCTAACCCGCACATCTTTGGACTGTGGGAGGAAACCGGAGCACCCGGAGGAAACCCACGCAAACACGGGGAGAATGTGCAAACTCCACACAGACAGTCACCCGAGGCCGGATTCGAACCCGGGTCCCTGGCGCTGTGAGGCAACAGTGCTAACCACTATGCCACCGTGCTCATGAAAACTCATGTTGTGTTGCCGGATGATGTCACCGAGGGGCAGCATGTAGATGAGAAGTAGGATGGGGCCAAGGATAGATCCTTGGGGGACACCAGATGTGACAGCGCGGGATTCAAAAGAGAAGCCATTGTAAGTGATTCTATGGTTACGGCTTGAAAGATAGGATAGTGCTTTATGTGGTCTAGCCAGATCTGGCAATGAATGGCTAAACCAGTAGTCCACCATAAATGTTCAACTTGTGACACACGTGCAGAGTCACACATACAGACACACTGACTCACATACAAACACGCACTGACACATGTACCAAGACACACTGACAAGTAAAAATAAAGACTTGCATTTCTATAGCGCCTTTCATAACCTCAGGACGTCCCAAAGCGTTTTACAGCCAATGAAGTACTTTTGAAGTGTTGTAATGTAGGAAATGCGGAAGCCAATTGCCCACAGCAAGCTCCCACAAACAGCAATGTGATAATGACCAGATTATCTATTTTTGTTATGTTGATTGAGGGATAAATATTGGCCAGTACAGAGACCCATACAGACATGCATTAACACACGTACAGACATGCACTGACAAGTTCAGGGATATATGTACAGACAAACAATGATACACGTACAGAGACACACAAGTAGAGAGACTCATACAGACATAAGTACAGAGAGACATATACAGATACAAGTACAGAGACACACAGACAAACACTGATACACATACAGACGCACACACTGACTTACACACTTGACACATATGGACACACACACACACTGACACACACTGACGCACAAACACTGACACATGCAGATACATGTACTGACATGCATACATTGACATACATACACTGACACGTAGATGCACATACAGACACCTGCAATGAGACACATGACATACATACAGAAACATACACTGATCTGTATACTGTCACACACACAGACACAAATACACCTTGACTCAGTTATACATATTGATACTAACAGATGCATAAAATGGAAATGCAAAGACATAGTGATGCACATCTGCTGACACACAGAATTGATTGTAACACTAAAATATAGACAGACTCGACACATTCTTATCCAGCAAAATACTTAAAGATCGACTTGCACACACCAAGACTGATTCACTGACTTAGACTGATGGACAAATTCTGAGTCACATCAAAACACAGATGCTGAATGATGCACAAAAACACCTGATGGTACATTAAAACCCAGACCTGCCCAGACACACACACACACACACCTGGAGCTACACGAGTACTGTTCTCATCAGGAGTGAGATTTATGACCAGAAAGGGTGTGACAGATTACCAATTCACTGAAGTAAATCAACCATGTTTATTTTAGGAGTGAGAAATGTTAGTTTATGTGTTAACTTGTGGATGTGAACTAACACGCCAGCACTGCACTCCCATCTTTCTGTGTGATGCTTCCTTATAGTAATATACTGTCGAATTGGAAGGTGTTACATAAGGTTGAGCAGAAAGGTGTGAAAACACTGTTAGTGTGGTCCTGGGCCATGAGTCCTTGTGTGAATGTCGGGGCTGCTGCCTCAGGTTGGACCGTACTATGTGAGATTTTATCATGTATTTTCTTTACCCAGAGAATGGTTAGAACATGGAACTTGCTACCACAAGGAATAGTTGAGGCAAATAGCATAGATGCATTTAAGGGGAAGCTGGATAAACACATGAAACAGAAATAGACAGTTTCCTAGAAGTAAAGGGAATTAAGGGTTATGGGGAGCGGGCAGGAATTTGGACATGAGTCTAGGTTCGGATCGGTCATGGCCCTGTGGGTAGCGGAGCGGGCCCAGGGGCCGTGTAGCCTGATCCTGCTCCTATTTCGTGTGTCTAATTCTGTTAGATTCAGGAGATGGTTCTGTGATAGTGGATTGGCGGTTAGGATCAGATCAGCCATGATCTTATTGATCGAGGGGCCGATTGGCCTACTCCTGCTCCTATTTCTTATGTTCTTATGTTCTTATGTAAAGGAATAGAAGGATATGTTGATAGGATGAGATGAAGTAGCGTGGGAGGAGGTTCGTGTGGAGCATAAACATCGGCATAGACCAGTTGGGCCGAATGGCCTGTTTCTGTCCTGGACATTCATTGTGAACTCCAACCACCCTACCCCCATTCTCCACCACTGGTCACAAGATATGCCAATCTTCTTGGCAATGGTGGCTATAATACCTACAATCGTCTGCACTCCAGAAACATCTCTATCCATCTTGTGGTTCTAGTGAGCACGTGCCAGGGCTGCATTGCATCCTGGAGGCATTGCACGCCTGCTGATGTGAGTCCAACCGAAGCGAAACGAGAAGACAATGGCCCGATGATTTTTCTCCCGGGTTGTTCACAGCAGTATCCATGAGATTAATCTTTAATTCCGAGAGAGTCCAGAACAATCCTGGAGAAAATGAAACCCTAGTGCATGCTGGACCGTGAATACCACGCTGAAAATGCCTAAGGAATGTGCCAACTCAGCTCTGTGCTTCAGAGAGTTCGAGAGGTCATAAGGTGTTTTTATTTCTCAAGAGTGTTGACCTCCTGCTCTGTGAAACAAACCAAGGACATTCAGTGCATCTGCCTGCTTTAAGGGCAACCATGGGCCAAGGGCAGCCCCTAAACCAGTCTGTAATGGGTTTACAAGGTGAGAATATAAACATGGGCAGCTAGTACATGGAGGCTGATGTGGCGAGACTGCGATTAACAAAAAGGGTAAATACAAAAGTGTCTATAAGCTGGGCAGGTGCGCAGTAAAAATGTAGCAATATAGTACATGGGCTAGCGGTAACTGTGTATGCTTGTAGGTGTGTGTACACATCTGTACAAGAGTGAATGTGTGCATGTGTATATGCATGCGAGTGTGTGCCTGAATGTGTGTGCACAATTGTGTGTCTGTGTGTGTCCACGTGTGTGTGTGTATATGTCCATGTGTGTTCACACATGTGTCTGTACACCCACGAGTGTGTCCATGAGTGTGTGTTTGTCCCCACGTGCTCGTACACATGTCTGTGTGTCTGCATGGGCATGTGCGAGTGTGTGTCCATGAGTGTGTTTTAATGTGTTATCTGTGTGTGAGCTATAAAGTGACCTAGGTTACATGGTGCGCAGGCTATTTGCTGCTTGCTGTAAACTCAGACAGATCTGGGAGAAACAGGGATTGGTATATTAAATGACTAACAACTGAGGGAGGTGGGTCCGGTTAGTTTCCACTGAGTGTTCTGGGTTAAGTAAAAGAGTAAACAGTATTTATAAAAACACGTTGTTACGCTAAGGTGATACTTGGTATAATCCAGTTGTGACACATCCTATTGCAGAACTAGGTTGTGAAAATGAAAATGGTGTTTAACTGGGGAGTGCTCAGAGAAGGTTAAGGTTGCTACGACATGACCTTAAACAGTAATGCGGAGGTTGCGGATGGCATTAAAAGGGAAATTAGAGAAGCGCGCAATAAGGGCACAGCAGTCATCATGGGTGACTTTAATCGACATATAGATTGGGCTAACCAAATTAGTAACAATACTGTGGAGGAGGAATTCCTGGAGTGTTTATGGGATGGTTTCCTGGACCAATATGTCAAGGAACCAACCAGAGATCAGGCCATCTTAGACTGGGTATTATGTAACGAGAAAGGATTAATTGGCAATCTTGTTGTACGAGGCCCCTTGGGTCGGAGTGATCATAATATAATATAAATCTTCATTAAGATGGAGAATGAAGTAGTTGACTCAGAGACTAGGGTCCTCAATTTAAATAAAGGAAACTACGATGGTCTGAGGCGCGAGTTGGGTAGGATTGATTGGGGAATGTCACTCAAAGGGTTGACGGTGGAAAGGCAATGGCAAACATTCAAAGACCGCATGGATGAACTGCAGAATTTGTTCATCCCAGTTTGGTATAAAAATAAAACAAAAAAGGTGACTCAACCGTGGCTAACAAGGGAAATTAGGGATAGCATAAGATCGAAGGAGAGGACATATAAATTGGCCAGAAAAAGCAGTAAACCTGAAGATTGGGAGCAGTTTAGGATTCAACAAAGGAGGACAAAGGGATTAATTAAGAAGGGGAAAATAGAATATGAGAGTAAGCTTGCAGGGAACATAAAAACTGACTGTAAAAGCTTTTATAGATATGTGAAGAGAAAAAGATTGGTGAAGTCAAGTGTAGGTCCCTTGCAGTCAGAATCAGGGAATTTATAATGGGGAACAAAGAAATGGCAGACCAACTAATTACATATTTTGGTTCTGCCTTCACAAAGGAGGACACAAATAACCTCCCAGAGATGTCGGGGAACATAGGGCCTGATGAAAGGGAGGAACTGAAAGAAATCAGTATTTGTAGGGAAATGGTGTTAGGGAAATTGATGGGATTGAAGGCCGATAAATCCCCAGGGCCTGATAATCAACATCCTAGGGTACTTAAGGAAGTGGCCCTAGAAATAGTAGATGCATTGCTGATCATCTTCCAACATTCGATGGAATCTGGAACAGTACCCATGGATTGGAGGGTAGCTAATGTTACCCCACTATTCAAAAAAGGTGGTAGAGAGAAAACGGGGAATTACAGACAGGTAAGCCTGATATCGGTAGTGGGGAAAATGCTAGAGTCCATTATAAAAGATGTAATAGCAGAGCACTTGGAAAGCAGTGACTGGATCGGACAAAGTCAACATGGATTTACAAAAGGTAAATCATGCTTGACTAATCTGCTGGAATTTTTTGAGGATGTAACTGTTAAAATAGATAAGGGAGAACCAGTGGATGTGGTGTATTTGGACTTTCAGAAGGCTTTCGATAAGGTCCCGCATAAGAGATTAGCGTGTAAAGTTAAGGCACATGGGATTGGGGGCAAGGTATTGACTTGGATAGAGAACTGGTTGGCAGACAGAAAGCAAAGAGTTGGAATAAACGGGTCTTTTTCCGAGTGGCAGGCAGTGACTAGTGGGGTACCGCAGGGATCGGTCCTTGGACCCCAGCTATTCTCAATATATATTATTACATCTAGTTCCCTTGTCTAGATTATTATCTCCAAATTTGCAGATGACACAAAGCTGAGTGGGTGTGTGTGCTGTGAGGAGGATGCCGAGAAACTCCAGGATGATTTGGACAGGTTAGGTGATTGGGCAGAAGCATGGCAGATGCAATATAACGTGGATAAATGTGAGGTTATCCACTTTGGTGGCAAAAACAGGAAGGCAGATTATTATTTGAATGGCAATAGATTGGGAGAAGGGGAAGTGCAACAAGACCTGGGTGTCCTTGAGCACCAGCCGCTAAAGGTAAGCATGCAGGTGCAACAGGCGGTTAAGAAGGCAAATGGTATGTTGGCCTTCGTAGCGAGAGGGTTTGAGTACAGGAACAAGGATGTCTTGCTGCAGTTGTACAGGGCCTTGGTGAGACCACATCTTGAGTATTGTGTGCAGTTTTGGTCGCCTTATCTGAGGAAGGATGTTCTTGCCATGGAAGAAGTTCAGCGAAGATTCACCAGGCTGATACCGGAGATGGCAGGAATGACGTATGAGGAGAGATTGGGTCGATTGGGCTTGTACTCGCTGGAGTTTAGAAGAATGAGAGGGGATCTCATTGAAACTTATAAAATTCTGACAGGACTGGACAGACTAGATGCAGGAAGGATGTTCCCGATAGTCGGGGAGTCCAGAACCAGGGGTCACAGTCTAAGGATAAGGGGTAAGCCATTTAGGACAGAAATGAGGAGGAATTTCTTCACCCAGAGAGTGGTGAACCTGTGGAATTCTCTGCCACAGAAGGCAGTAGAGGCCAATTCATTAAATATATTTAAGAAGGAGTTGGATATATTTCTTAAGGCTAAAGGGATCAAGGGATATGGGGAGAAGGCAGGGACAGGGTACTGAGTTTGGATGATCAGCCATGATCGCATTGAATGGCGGAGCAGGCTCGAGGGGCCGAATGGCCTACTCCTGCTCCTATCTGCTATGTTTCTATGGAGACAGCATTCTTAAAGGGGAACTGCAAGCAGCAGCTAGGTTTCCCCATGGCGGAGCAGGGATTGCACTCTGGTGTGAACATTGAACCACATGGACCAGTTTGCTCCCTCACCTGTGCTCAGTTAGCAGATTCCAGCCACAGTGACAGTGGAGGAAACAGAATTTGACTTCGATTCCCTGTTCCGAGGAGAATGAAAATTCACCAAGATTTCCACCCAGATCCGGGTTCACTGACTCCTGGTGATCCGTGCGGATTTTGGGTGAAGACAGAATGAAGCTCAGCTGTGACACCCACACAGTCAAAATCAAATCAAATCAAATCAACTTTTATTGTCATTGTTAGTGCACAAGTGCAGTACAACGAAATGTAGGCTTGCGGCTCCCGAGAGTGTACAATTTGGATTAGGACACTTAAACATTTCAACATACATTTGTACATATATATTAGCATAAATATGACCATAATAAAGTGCATCGGCAGATGTGCAGGCTTTAGTGTTTATTTGTGGAGTTCAGTAGGATGACAGCCCTGAGAAAGAAGCTGTTCCTAAATCCTAAATCCACACACTGCCAAGGTTCACACGCACGGCCAAGGTTCACACGCACGGCCAAGGTTCACACGCACGGCCAAGGTTCACACGCACGGCCAAGGTTCACACGCACGGCCAAGGTTCACACGCACAGCCAAGGTTCACACGTGAAGGGGGGCCAGTTGGAGGAGGTGCTGAAGGGTTGCTGACCAATCTCTGAGTCACACAGTCTGTCCGTCTCTGGGTCGCACACTCTGTATCACACTCTGAAATAACAACAGAAAGTGCTGGAAACACTCAGCAGGTCAGGCAGCATCGAGGAGAGAGAAACAGAGTCAACATTTCGGGTCGAGGACCCTTCATCAGAACTGGAAAAGGTTCGGGAGGAGAGATTTTTAAGCAGGGGCAGGGAGGAGGGGAGGAAGGAACAAAGGGAAGGTCTGTGATAGGCTGGAGGGCAGGAGAGATTGACTGACAAAAGGGATGATGGTGCGAGGCAAAGGAGAGGTAATGGGACAAGTTAAGAAACAGAAGATGGCTCGAGATGATGTGTGGACGATGATGGCAGCAACATTATCAGCTACCATGTGGGGAAACAAGAGAGAAAAAAAATAAAGAAATACAGGGGCCAATTTATGGTCTGAAATTGTTGAACTCGATGTGAAATCCAGAAGGCTGTAAAGTGCCGAATAGAAAGATGAGGTGCTGTTCCTCGAGCTTCGTTGGAACAGTGTAAGAGGCCGAGGACGGCGAGGTCAGAGCGGGAGTGGAGTGGAGAATTAAAGTGACAGGCGACCGGAAGCTGGGGGTCACCCTTGCGGACTGAACAGAGGTGTTCCGCAAAGCCCCTCTCCTTGGCCCATGAATTGTTTTTTTCTCGTTTCCTCGCAACTTTTCCACTTCTGACGAAGGGTCTGAACTGAAACATTGACTGTTTGTCTCTCCCCGATGCTGCCTGACCTGCTGAGTGTTTCCAGCACTTGATGTTGTTATTTCAGATTTCCAGCATTTGCAGTGTTTTGCCAGTGTATCGTTCTCTGTCCATCCCCGGGGCTCACAATCTCTCCATCCCCGGGGCTCACTCTCTCTGTCCATCCCCGGGGCTCACTCTCTCTCCATCCCCGGGGCTCACTCTCTCTCCATCCCCGGGGCTCACACTCCCTCCATCCCCGGGATTCACTCTCTCTCCATCCCCGGGGCTCACGCTCTCTCCATCCCCGGGGCTCACACTCTCTCCATCCCCGGGGCTCACTCTCTCTCCATCCCCGGGGCTCACACTTTCTCCATCCCCGGCATTCACTCTCTCTCCATCCCCGGGGCTCACACTCTCTCCATCCCCAGGGCTCACTCTCTCTCCATCCCCGGGGCTCACACTCTCTCCATCCCCGGGATTCGCTCTCTCTCCATCCCCGGGGCTCACACTCTCTCTCCATCCCCGGGGCTCACACTCTCTCTCCATCCCCGGGGCTCACAATCTCTCCATCCCCGGGGCTCACTCTCTCTGTCCATCCCCGGGGCTCACTCTCTCTCCATCCCCGGGGCTCACTCTCTCTCCATCCCCGGGGCTCACACTCCCTCCATCCCCGGGATTCACTCTCTCTCCATCCCCGGGGCTCACGCTCTCTCCATCCCCGGGGCTCACACTCTCTCCATCCCCGGGGCTCACTCTCTCTCCATCCCCGGGGCTCACACTTTCTCCATCCCCGGCATTCACTCTCTCTCCATCCCCGGGGCTCACACTCTCTCCATCCCCAGGGCTCACTCTCTCTCCATCCCCGGGGCTCACACTCTCTCCATCCCCGGGATTCGCTCTCTCTCCATCCCCGGGGCTCACACTCTCTCTCCATCCCCGGGGCTCACTCTCTCTGTCCATCCCCGGGGCTCACACTCTCTCCATCCCCGGGGCTCACTCTCTCTCCATCCCTGGGGCTCACACTCTCTCCATCCCCGGGGCTCACACTCTCTCTCCATCCCCGGGGCTCACTCTCTCTGTCCATCCCCGGGGCTCACACTCTCTCTCCATCCCCGGGGCTCACTCTCTCTGTCCATCCCCGGGGCTCACACTCTCTCCATCCCCGGGGCTCACACTCTCTCTCCATCCCCGGGGCTCACTCTCTCTGTCCATCCCCGGGGCTCACACTCGCTCCATCCCCGGGATTCGCTCTCTCTCCATCCCCGGGGCTCACTCTCTCTCCATCCCCGGGGCTCACACTCTCTCCATCCCCGGGGCTCACTCTCTCTCCATCCCCGGGGCTCACACTCTCTCTCCATCCCCGCGGCTCACTCTCTCTCTCTATCCCCGGGGCTCACACTCGCTCTCTATCCCCGGGGCTCACTCTCTCTCTCTATCCCCGGGGCTCACTCTCTCTCCATCCCCGGGGCTCACACTCTCTCTCCATCCCCAGGGCTCACACTCTGTCCATCCCCGGGGCTCACACTCTCTCTCCATCCCCGGGGCTCACTCTCTCTCTCTATCCCCGGGGCTCACTCTCTCTCTCTATCCCCGGGGCTCACTCTCTCTCTCCATCCCCGGGGCTCACACTCTCTCTCCATCCCCGGGGCTCACTCTCGCTCCATCCCCGGGGCTCACACTCTCTCTCCATCCCCAGGGCTCACTCTCTGTCCATCCCCGGGGCTCACACTCTCTCTCCATCCCCGGGGCTCACACTCTCTCTCCATCCCCGGGGCTCACTCTCCCTCTCCATCCCCGGGGCTCACTCTCTCTCTCCATCCCCGGGTCTCACTCTCTCTCCATCCCCGGGGCTCACACTCTCTCTCCATCCCCTGGGCTCACTCTCTCTCCATCCCCGGGGCTCACTCTCTCTCCATCCCCGGGGCTCACTCTCTCTCTCCATCCCCGGGGCTCACACTCTGTCCATCCCCGGGGCTCACTCTCTCTCTCCATCCCCGGGGCTCACTCTCTCTCCATCCCCGGGGCTCACTCTCTCTCCATCCCCGGGGCGCACACTCTCTCTCCATCCCCGGGGCTCACTCTCTCTCCATCCCCGGGGCTCACACTCTCTCTCTATCCCCGGGGCTCACACTCTCTCTCTATCCCCGGGGCTCACTCTCTCTCTCCATCCCCGGGGCTCACACTCTCTCCATCCCCGGGGCTCACTCTCTCTCCATCCCCGGGGCTCACACTCTCTCCATCCCCGGGGCTCACTCTCTCTCTCCATCCCCGCGGCTCACACTCTCTCTCCATTCCCAGGGCTCACACTCTCTCCATCCTCAGGGCCCACACTCTCTCTCCATCCCCGGGGCTCACACTCTCTCCATCCCCGGGGCTCACTCTCTCTCCATCCCCGGGGCTCACTCTCTCTCTCCATCCTCGGGGCTCACACTCTCCATCCCCGGGGCTCACTCTCTCTCCATCCCCGGGGCTCACTCTCTCTCTCCATCCTCGGGGCTCACACTCTCCATCCCCGGGGCTCACTCTCCCTCTCCATCCTCGGGGCTCACACTCTCTCTCCATCCCCGGGGCTGACACTCTCTCTCCATCCCCGGGGCTGACACTCTCTCTCCATCCCCGGGGCTCACACTCTCTCTCCATCCCTGGGGCTCACACTCTCTCTCCATCCCCGGGGCTCACACTCTCTCCATCCCCGGGGCTCACACTCTCTCTATCCCCGGGGCTCACTCTCTCTGTCCATCCCCGGGGCACACACGCTCTCCATCCCCGGGGCTCACATCTCTCCATCCCCGGGGCTCACACTCTCTCTATCCCCGGGGCTCACTCTCTCTGTCCATCCCCGGGGCTCACTCTCTCTCCATCCGCAGGGCTCACACTCTCTCCATCCCCGGGGCTCACTCTCTCTCCATCCCCGGGGCTCACTCTCTCTCCATCCCCGGGGCTCACTCTCTCTCTCCATCCCCAGGGCTCACACTCTCTCTCCATCCCCGGGGCTCACACTCTCTCTCCATCCCCGGGGCTCACTCTCTCTCTCCATCCCCAGGGCTGACTCTCTCTGTCCATCCCCGGGGCTCACACTCTCTCCATCCCCGGGGCTCACTCTCTCTCCATCCCCGGGGCTCACTCTCTCTCCATCCCCGGGGCTCACACTCTCTCTCCATCCTCGGGGCTCACACTCTCTCCATCCCCGGGGCTCACTCTCTCTGTCCATCCCCGGGGCTCACACTCTCTCCGTCCCTGGGGCTCACTCT
This sequence comes from Somniosus microcephalus, assembly GCF_052327205.1. Lineage (NCBI taxonomy): Eukaryota > Metazoa > Chordata > Chondrichthyes > Squaliformes > Somniosidae > Somniosus > Somniosus microcephalus. The sequence continues at coordinate 79,770,419 of NC_141004.1, forward strand.
CTCTCCATCCACGGGGCTCACACTCTCTCTCCATCCCCAGGGCTCACTCTCTCTCTCTATCCCCAGGGCTCACACTCTCTCTCCATCCCCGGGGCTCACTCTCTCTCTCCATCCTCAGGGCCCACACTCTCTCTCCATCCCCGGGGCTCACACTCTCTCCATCCCCAGGGCTCACTCTCTCTCCATCCCCGGGGCTCACTCTCTCTCTCCATCCTCGGGGCTCACACTCTCCATCCCCGGGGCTCACTCTCTCTCTCCATCCTCGGGGCTCACACTCTCTCTCCATCCTCGGGGCTCACACTCTCTCCATCCCCGGGGCTCACACTCTCTCCCCATCCCCGGGGCTCACACTCTCTCTCCATCCCCGGGGCTCACACTCTCTCTCCATCCCCGGGGCTCAAACTCTCTCTCCATCCCCTGGGCTCACACTCTCTCTCCATCCCCGGGGCTCACTCTCTCTCTCCATCCCCGGGGCTCACACTCTCTCCATCCCCGGGGCGCACACTCTCTCTATCCCCGGGGCTCACTCTCTCTGTCCATCCCCGGGGCTCACACTCTCTCCATCCCCGGGGCTCACATCTCTCCATCCCCGGGGCTCACACTCTCTCTATCCCCGGGGCTCACTCTCTCTGTCCATCCCCGGGGCTCACTCTCTCTCCATCCCCAGGGCTCACACTCTCTCCATCCCCGGGGCTCACTCTCTCTCTCTCCATCCCCAGGGCTCACACTCTCTCTCCATCCCCGGGGCTCACACTCTCTCTCCATCCCCAGGGCTCACTCTCTCTCTCCATCCCCAGGGCTCACTCTCTCTGTCCATCCCCGGGGCTCACACTCTCTCCATCCCCGGGGCTCACATCTCTCCATCCCCGGGGCTCACACTCTCTCTATCCCCGGGGCTCACTCTCTCTGTCCATCCCCGGGGCTCACTCTCTCTCCATCCCCAGGGCTCACACTCTCTCCATCCCCGGGGCTCACTCTCTCTCTCTCCATCCCCAGGGCTCACACTCTCTCTCCATCCCCGGGGCTCACACTCTCTCTCCATCCCCAGGGCTCACTCTCTCTCTCCATCCCCAGGGCTGACTCTCTCTGTCCATACCCGGGGCTCACACTCTCTCCATCCCTGGGGCTCACTCTCTCTCCATCCCCGGGGCTCACACTCTCTCTCCATCCCCAGGGCTCACACTCTCTCCATCCCCGGGGCTCACTCTCTCTGTCCATCCCCGGGGCTCACTCTCTCTGTCCATCCCCGGGGCTCACACTCTCTCCGTCCCCGGGGCTCACTCTCTCTCCATCCCCGGGGCTCACACTCTCTCTCCATCCCCGGGGCTCACTCTCGCTCTCTATCCTCGGGGCTCACACTCTCTCTCTATCCCGGGGCTCACTCTCTCTCTCTATCCCCGGGGCTCACTCTCTCTCTCCATCCCTGGGGCTCACACTCTGTCCATCCCCGGGGCTCACTCTATCTCCGTCCCCGGGGCTCACACTCTGTCCATCCTCGGGGCTCACTCTCTCTCCATCCCCAGGGCTCACACTCTCCATCCCCAGGGCTCACACTCTGTCCATCCCCGGGGCTCACACTCTCTCTCCATCCCCGGGGCTCACTCTCTCTCTCTATCGCCGGGGCTCACTCTCTCTCTCTATCCCCGGGGCTCACTTTCTCTCTCCATCCCTGGGGCTCACTCACTCTCCATCCCCGGGGCTCACACTCTGTCCATCCCCGGGGCTCACTCTCTCTCTCCATCCCCGGGGCTCACACTCTGTCCATCTCCGGGGCTCACTCGCTCTCTCTATCCCCGGGGCTCACTCTTTCTCTCCATCCCCGGGGCTCACTCTCTCTCTCAATCCCCGGGGCTCACACTCTCTCTCCATCCCCGGGGCTCACTCTCTCTCTCCATCCCCGGGGCTCACACTCTCTCTCCATCCCCGGGGCTCACACTCTCTCTCTCTATCCCCGGGGCTCACTCTCTCTCTCTATCCCCGGGGCTCACACTCTCTCTCCATCCCTGGGGCTCACTCTCTCTCCATCCCCGGGGCTCACACTCTGTCCATCCCCAGGGCTCACTCTCTCTCTCCATCCCCGGGGCTCACACTCTGTCCATCTCCGGGGCTCACTCGCTCTCTCTATCCCCGGGGCTCACTCTTTCTCTCCATCCCCGGGGCTCACTCTCTCTCTCAATCCCCGGGGCTCACACTCTCTCTCCATCCCCGGGGCTCACTCTCTCTCTCTATCCCCGGGGCTCACTCTCTCTCTCTATCCCCGGGGCTCACTCTCTCTCTCTATCCCCGGGGCTCACTCTCTCTCTCTATCCCCGGGGCTCACTCTCTCTCTCTATCCCCGGGGCTCACACTCTCTCTCCATCCCCGGGGCTCACACTCTCTCTCCATCCCCGGGGCTCACTCTCTCTCTCCATCCCCGGGGCTCACACTCTCTCTCCATCCTCGGGGCTCACACTCTCTCCATCCCCGGGGCTCACACTCTCTCTCCATCCCCGGGGCTCACACTCTCTCTCCATCCCTGGGGCTCACACTCTCTCTCCATCCCCGGGGCTCACTCTCTCTCTCCATCCCCGGGGCTCACACTCTCTCCATCCCCGGGGCTCACACTCTCTCCATCCCCGGGGCTCACTCCCTCTCCATCCCCGGGGCTCACACTCTGTCCATCCCCAGGGCTCACTCTCTCTCCATCCCCGGGGCTCACTCTCTCTCCATCCCCGGGGCTCACTCTCTCTCTCTCTCTATCCCCGGGGCTCACTCTCTCTCTCTATCCCCGGGGCTCACTCTCTCTATATCCCCGGGGCTCACTCTCTCTCTCTATCCCCGGGGCTCAGTCTCTCTCCATCCCCGGGGCTCACTCTCTCTATATCCCCGGGGCTCACTCTCTCTCTCTATCCCCGGGGCTCACTCTCTCTCCATCCCCGGGGCTCACTCTCTCTCTCTCTCTCCCCGGGGCTCACTCTCTCTATATCCCCGGGGCTCACTCTCTCTCTCCATCCCCGGGGCTCACACTCTCTCCATCCCCGGGGCTCACTCTCTCTCCATCCCCGGGGCTCACTCTCTCTCCATCCCCGGGGCTCACTCTCTCTCTCTCTCTATCCCCGGGGCTCACTCTCTCTCTCTATCCCCGGGGCTCACTCTCTCTATATCCCCGGGGCTCACTCTCTCTCTCTATCCCCGGGGCTCAGTCTCTCTCCATCCCCGGGGCTCACTCTCTCTATATCCCCGGGGCTCACTCTCTCTCTCTATCCCCGGGGCTCACTCTCTCTCCATCCCCGGGGCTCACTCTCTCTCTCTCTCTCTCTATCCCCGGGGCTCACTCTCTCTATATCCCCGGGGCTCACTCTCTCTCTCCATCCCCGGGGCTCACACTCTCTCCATCCCCGGGGCTCACACTCTCTCCATCCCCGGGGCTCACTCCCTCTCCATCCCCGGGGCTCACACTCTGTCCATCCCCGGGGCTCACTCTCTCTCCATCCCCGGGGCTCACTCTCTCTCCATCCTCGGGGCTCACTCTCTCTCTCTCTCTATCCCCGGGGCTCACTCTCTCTCTATCCCCGGGGCTCACTCTCTCTCTCTATCCCCGGGGCTCACTCTCTCTATATCCCCGGGGCTCACTCTCTCTCTCTATCCCCGGGGCTCACTCTCTCTATATCCCCGGGGCTCACTCTCTCTCTCTATCCCCGGGGCTCACTCTCTCTATATCCCCGGGGCTCACTCTCTCTCTCTATCCCCGGGGCTCACTCTCTCTCCATCCCCGGGGCTCACACTCTCTCTCCATCCCCGGGGCTCACACTCTCTCTCTCTATCCCCGGGGCTCACTCTCTCTCTCTATCCCCGGGGCTCACACTCTCTCTCCATCCCTGGGGCTCACTCTCTCTCCATCCCCGGGGCTCACACTCTGTCCATCCCCAGGGCTCACTCTCTCTCTCCATCCCCGGGGCTCACACTCTGTCCATCTCCGGGGCTCACTCGCTCTCTCTATCCCCGGGGCTCACTCTTTCTCTCCATCCCCGGGGCTCACTCTCTCTCTCAATCCCCGGGGCTCACACTCTCTCTCCATCCCCGGGGCTCACTCTCTCTCTCTATCCCCGGGGCTCACTCTCTCTCTCTATCCCCGGGGCTCACTCTCTCTCTCTATCCCCGGGGCTCACTCTCTCTCTCTATCCCCGGGGCTCACTCTCTCTCTCTATCCCCGGGGCTCACACTCTCTCTCCATCCCCGGGGCTCACACTCTCTCTCCATCCCCGGGGCTCACTCTCTCTCTCCATCCCCGGGGCTCACACTCTCTCTCCATCCTCGGGGCTCACACTCTCTCCATCCCCGGGGCTCACACTCTCTCTCCATCCCCGGGGCTCACACTCTCTCTCCATCCCTGGGGCTCACGCTCTCTCTCCATCCCCGGGGCTCACTCTCTCTCTCCATCCCCGGGGCTCACACTCTCTCCATCCCCGGGGCTCACACTCTCTCCATCCCCGGGGCTCACTCCCTCTCCATCCCCGGGGCTCACACTCTGTCCATCCCCAGGGCTCACTCTCTCTCCATCCCCGGGGCTCACTCTCTCTCCATCCCCGGGGCTCACTCTCTCTCTCTCTCTATCCCCGGGGCTCACTCTCTCTCTCTATCCCCGGGGCTCACTCTCTCTATATCCCCGGGGCTCACTCTCTCTCTCTATCCCCGGGGCTCAGTCTCTCTCCATCCCCGGGGCTCACTCTCTCTATATCCCCGGGGCTCACTCTCTCTCTCTATCCCCGGGGCTCACTCTCTCTCCATCCCCGGGGCTCACTCTCTCTCTCTCTCTCCCCGGGGCTCACTCTCTCTATATCCCCGGGGCTCACTCTCTCTCTCCATCCCCGGGGCTCACACTCTCTCCATCCCCGGGGCTCACTCTCTCTCCATCCCCGGGGCTCACTCTCTCTCCATCCCCGGGGCTCACTCTCTCTCTCTCTCTATCCCCGGGGCTCACTCTCTCTCTCTATCCCCGGGGCTCACTCTCTCTATATCCCCGGGGCTCACTCTCTCTCTCTATCCCCGGGGCTCAGTCTCTCTCCATCCCCGGGGCTCACTCTCTCTATATCCCCGGGGCTCACTCTCTCTCTCTATCCCCGGGGCTCACTCTCTCTCCATCCCCGGGGCTCACTCTCTCTCTCTCTCTCTCTATCCCCGGGGCTCACTCTCTCTATATCCCCGGGGCTCACTCTCTCTCTCCATCCCCGGGGCTCACACTCTCTCCATCCCCGGGGCTCACACTCTCTCCATCCCCGGGGCTCACTCCCTCTCCATCCCCGGGGCTCACACTCTGTCCATCCCCGGGGCTCACTCTCTCTCCATCCCCGGGGCTCACTCTCTCTCCATCCTCGGGGCTCACTCTCTCTCTCTCTCTATCCCCGGGGCTCACTCTCTCTCTATCCCCGGGGCTCACTCTCTCTCTCTATCCCCGGGGCTCACTCTCTCTATATCCCCGGGGCTCACTCTCTCTCTCTATCCCCGGGGCTCACTCTCTCTCCATCCCCGGGGCTCACTCTCTCTCTCTCTCTATCCCCGGGGCTCACTCTCTCTATATCCCCGGGGCTCACTCTCTCTCTCTATCCCCGGGGCTCACTCTCTCTCCATCCCCGGGGCTCACTCTCTCTCTCTCTCTATCCCCGGGGCTCACTCTCTCTCTATCCCCGGGGCTCACTCTCTCTCTCTATCCCCGGGGCTCACTCTCTCTATATCCCCGGGGCTCACTCTCTCTATATCCCCGGGGCTCACTCTCTCTCTCTATCCCCGGGGCTCACTCTCTCTCCATCCCCGGGGCTCACTCTCTCTCTCTCTCTATCCCCGGGGCTCACTCTCTCTCTATCCCCGGGGCTCACTCTCTCTCTCTATCCCCGGGGCTCACTCTCTCTATATCCCCGGGGCTCACTCTCTCTATATCCCCGGGGCTCACTCTCTCTCTCTATCCCCGGGGCTCACTCTCTCTCTCTATCCCCGGGGCTCACTCTCTCTCTCTATCCCCGGGGCTCACTCTCTCTATATCCCCGGGGCTCACTCTCTCTCTCTATCCCCGGGGCTCACTCTCTCTATATCCCCGGGGCTCACTCTCTCTCTCTATCCCCGGGGCTCACTCTCTCTCTATATATCCCCGGGGCTCATTCTCTTTCTAGCCTTTCTTTAGCTGTGAGCCGGTTGGATGGTTTCTCTTTGCTCTGTGCTGGGCTCCTGTCGGGACGGGGAGGTGTGTTCCCTGGAGAGGGGCGGGGACGAGGAGCTGCCTGGTTGATTCAGCGGCTGGTTCGCTCAGTCATTTGCCAGTGGAGGGTGCGACAGGAAGCAGAGTGTCAGTCTAATCAAACACCAGTCCCAGGACCCGAGCTGCTCTGGGACAGACAGTTCGCCGCTAAGACTAGTGCAAACCCCCCCTGGACTCGGCGCCGTGTTGGGAACAGACCGGTGGCTGTTTCTCGGCCATGTCTGGACTTTATAAACCGACAGACAGCAACTTTGAGAACTTGACTTTGGATTCTGGTTACGGAGGAGCCGCCAACTCGTGCAGATGGTCCAGTTTGTCGCTGTCTGCTCTGGGAGGGACCTGGCGCTCGTTGCGCGGGTCCGCGGGCAGGAGATACCTGGAGAGTTGTGACACACTGGACACTGGCCTGGCCGAGGGCTCCGAGGCTCTGGACTACGGTCCCAAACTGCCCCATTTGGAGGATGTCCCGTGGACTGAGGAAGAGGTTGAAGAGGTCCTGAGGAGATGCCAGCCTGGGGGTTTGAGCCAGCTCGCTGCCGCTGGGCTGGCTCAGAAGCTGTCCCTGTACCTGAGCAGAGCGCTGGTCCGCATCGCCAGAGAGGCGCAGAGGCTGAGCCTGATGAGCGCCAAGTGCAGCAGGCACGAAATCCAAAGCGCCGCCAAGCTGGTGCTGTCCTGGTCCTTGTCCGAGACTTGCCTGGCGGCTGCGGTGAAGGCTCTGTCCGTCTACAACATGAGCTCCGGTGACCAGCTCAACAGCAGCAAGAGCGCCCAGTGCAACATGCTGTTCTCGGTCGGTCGCTTCTTTCGGTGGATGGTGGACAGCCGGCTGGCCAATCGCATCCACCAGCACGCAGCCATCTACCTGGCAGCCTGCCTGCAGAACCTCTTGGAGGAGGTCCACCTGAGGCTGCGGGACAGCCTACAATCCCGAGGGAAGGAGCCGCCTGAGGCCATGGACAAGGCCCTGGAGCAAATGATCAGCAACGACGCAGATCTCTGGGGCCTGTTCCAGCCTCATGAGTATCTGATCTGCGGGAAAAACGCTTACGGTAAGTTGGGTGTGAAAGAAAGAACTTACATTTATATAGGGCCTTTCATCTCAGGACGTCCCGAAGTGTTAAATGAAGTACTTTTGGAAGTGTAGTTACTGTTGTAATGTAAGAAATGCGGCAGCCAATTTATGCACAGCAAGCTCCCACAAACAGCAATGTGATAATGACCAGATTATCTGTTTCTGGTGATGTTGGTGGAGGGGTTATAATTGGCCAGGACACCGGAGAACTCGCTGCACTCCCTCAGTTGGACACTGGCGTGTCAACCTAGATTAGTGGCTCAAATCTCTGGAGCGGGACATGCATGGCAATCTTCTGACCCAGAAGCGAGAGTGCTATCCACTGAGCCAAAGCTAACACCATAAAACTTTTGGGGATATCTTGTGGTCTGTCTCCTTCTACAAATCTTTTGGATTTAGCTTAATTTGTAAGTCTTCAAAATTTAGCAGGAATCCTCAGCAACATTAGTTGATGAAGATGCTTATCCAGCCTTATTATCCAAGGACGTTAGAAATAGCATTTTAAAAAATTTGTTCACGGGATGTGGGCGTCATTGGCAATGCCAGCATTTATTGCCCATCCCTAGTTGCCCTTGAGAAGGTGGTGGTGAGCCACCTTCTTGAACCGCTGCAGTCCATGTGGTGAAGGTGCTCCCACAGCGTTGCTAGGGAGGGAGTTCCAGGATTTTGACCCAGCGACGATGAAGGATCAGTGATATATTTCCAAGTCAGGATGGTGTGTGACTTGGAGGGGAACTTGGAGGTGATGGTGTTCCCCTGCGCCTGCTGCCCTTGTCCTTCTAGGTGGAAGAGGTCGCGAGTTTGGGAGGTGCTGCCGAAGAAGCCTTGTGGATGGTACACACTGCAACTGTGGTGCGCCGGTGGTGGAGGGAGTGAATGTTTAAGGTGGTGGATGGGATGCCAATTAAGTTGCTTTGCCCTGGATGGTGTTGAGCTTCGTGAGTGTTGTTGGAGCTGCACTCATCCAGGCAATTCCATCACACCCTGGACTTGTGTCTGCTGTGGCTCAGTGGGTTGCATACTCGCCTCTGAGTCAGAAGGTTGTGGGTTCAAGTCCCACTCCAGGGACTTGAACACATAAATCGAGGCTGACACTCCAATGCAATGCTGAGGGAGCGCTGCACTATCGGAGGTGCCGTTTTTCGGATGAGACGTTAAACCGAGGCCCCGTCTGCTCTCTCGGGTGGACGTACAAGATCCTATGACACTATTTCGAAGAAGAGCAGGGGGGTTCTCCCCGGTGTCCTGGCCAATATTTATTCCTCAATCAACTTAACAAAAACAGATGATCTGGTCGTTCTCAGAATGGTGTTTGGGGGAGTTTGCTGTGTAAATTAACTGCTGTATTTCCCACATTACAACATATGCTCCAAAAGTACTTCGTTGGCTGTAAAGCGCTTTGAGATGCCCGGTGGTCGTGAAAGGCTAGTTAAATGCAAGTCTTTCTTTATTTCTTGTGCCTTTGTAGATGGCGGAAAGGCTTTGAGAAGACAGGTGGTGAGTCACTTGCCGCAGAATACCCAGCCTCTGACCTGCTCCTGTAGCCACGCTGTTTAAGTGGTTGGTCCAGTTAAGTTTGCTGGTTTAGCTTTACCTCGAGTCCTGGGTACAATATTACGAGACAGGCAGTAGAGAGGGTGCAACCTAGGGCAGCTGAACTGCTGGCTAGGATTAGCGACCCTTGTTTTCAGGAGAGGTGGTAGAAGCTGGGAATATTTATATGGAAAAAGAAGATTCGGAGCTTATCTTACAGAAGGATTCAGAGTCCTAGAGTATAAATGCCAACGGTTGGAAACTTCCTCAGACCTGATCCTGCTCTGCTGCCGTTTAGGCGCGTAAAATGGGGTTTCCACCGCACATCTGGATTTAAATCCAGACCCAGTGGAGGTAGGCTAGTTTACACTTTTATTTCAGATTTCTGATTTTATTTTGGATTTTCAGCATCCACAGTATTTTGCTTCAGGATATTTTCTAAATCACTGGACTTGTCTGTGCCTGTTAACCAAACTTAACTCAATAGCACATTTCTGCCCCTCTGGTTTTCCCACTTTAATTACTGGCACTCCTTATAGGAGAACCTAGTTAACTTGTTTGGGAGAAGGGAGTGTTACAGATCGGAAATACTTCAAATGAAACGAAATTCAGTTCCATGCAGTTTTCTAGTTTGTTTTGTAATATTGATCATTTCACACTGACATTCCTCTACACTGCAAAGTGTTTTTTCAAAGAATGATTTCACTCTCCCTCCACTTGCTCTCCTTTTCTGGTGATACATCTCACTTACTGGGGAGTACAGTGGGCCCACTCGCCTTCTGCTCCTCCACAGTGCTGCTTTCCAGCCCCAGCTTGAGCCACTGATGATCCAGAGTCCCACTGAGTCACGTGGTTCGGGAGAGCATCTGGCCTGCGCTCCGCGTCTGCTCACAGCTAAGATCAGCAGTTCAGGGAAAACCAAACATTTCTATGTTTGGTGAATTGCACTTTAAGTATATCTTGCAGGTACTCCTGGTGAAATGTCAACTAGGTGTTAGGTGTGCCTCAGTGGGTAGTAACCTCTCCTCAGAGTCAGAAGGTTGTGGGTTCAAGTCCCACTCCAGAGACCTGAGAACATTATCTAGGCAGACACTCCAGTGCAGTACTGAGGGAGCGCTGCACTGTCGGAGGGGCAGTACTGAGGGAGCGCTGCACTGTCGGAGGGGCAGTACTGAGGGAGTGCTGCACTGTCGGAGGGGCAGTACTGAGGGAGTGCTGCACTGTCGGAGGGGCAGTGCTGAGGGAGCGCTGCACTGTCGGAGGGGCTGTACTGAGGGAGCGCTGCACTGTCGGAGGGGCAGTACTGAGAGAGCGCTGCACTGTCGGAGGGGCAGTACTGAGGGAGCGCTGCACTGTCGGAGGGGCAGTACTGAGGGAGCGCTGCACTGTCGGGGCAGTACTGAGGGAGTGCTGCCCTGTCGGAGGGGCAGTACTGAGGGAGTGCTGCACTGTCGGAGGGGCAGTACTGAGGGAGTGCTGCACTGTCGGAGGGGCAGTACTGAGGGAGTGCTGCACTGTCGGAGGGGCAGTACTGAGGGAGCGCTGCACTGTCGGAGGGGCAGTACTGAGGGAGCGCTGCACTGTCGGAGGGGCTGTACTGAGGGAGCGCTGCACTGTCGGAGGGGCAGTACTGAGGGAGTGCTGCACTGTCGGAGGGGCAGTCCTGAGGGAGCGCTGCACTGTCGGGGGGGCAGTACTGAGGGAGCGCTGCAATGTCGGAGGGGCAGTACTGAGGGAGTGCTGCACTGTCGGAGGGGCAGTCCTGAGGGAGCGCTGCACTGTCGGGGGGGCAGTACTGAGGGAGCGCTGCAATGTCGGAGGGGCAGTACTGAGGGAGTGCTGCACTGTCGGAGGGGCAGTACTGAGGCCGTGTCTGCAGTCTCGGGTGGTTGTAAAAGATCCCACGGCAGTATTTCGAAGAACAGCAGGAGAGTTTGTCCTGGACAATACTTTCCCCTGAATCAAACATCACTAAACAGATTAACCGGTCATTTATCTCATTGCTGGTTGTGGCAGATTGCTGTGCGCTATATTTTCTTTTAATGCTATCAATTTTTGTCCGAATTTATGTAGGGACCTTCACGTTCTTGGGACGTCCTAAAGCTTTTCACATCCAGTGAGTTACTTTTGAAGTGATTAGCAACCACTGTTGTTATACAGGCAAACGCAGCAGCCAATTTACGCACAGCAAGATCCCACAAAAGGCAATTGAACAGTTAGTTTGTATCCGTGGTGTTGGTTGATGGATAAATATTGGCCAGAACATATTTGTTAAAGTTTCAGTGAGAAACTAGTGTAACGAGATTATAATTAGAGGAAGGCTTTTTTTTATCTTGTTAAATAAATGTATGTATTAATTTATAGATTCCAATGACAATTATTTATTTGCGAAGAAAATGAAATAATATTTCTCATACTGAAGGTGCAATATAGCTCGTAAATCTAATTCTTTCATTGTCCTTTTCATTCTACTCCAGAGCCAAAGCAAGGCAGTGAGATTAGTTTAAGGTTAGTCCAGAAGGAAGTCGGTATAGATATGATGGGCTGAACGGCCTCCACTTATGCTGTAAACTATGGTTCTTCAAATCGTGCTACAGCACCTGAACGGGGCCTCAGTTCAACGTCTCGCCTGAAATACATAACCTCCGACAGTGTCAGCCTGAATTATGTGTTCATTATATTCATTATGTGTTCAGGACTTGAAGTGTGTGCAGTTTCAATAACCAAGTATTCAGTTTATGGTACAAGGTATATTTTGAAACTGCAAGAGCAGTGTTGAATGTAACCTTGCTCCGATGTAGCTGAGCTAGCAAGCTTTAGGCAAGCTACTTTCAGACAGCGTAGGCCTTTTATATTGTTTAGAGGACTGCAGAAATGTACATGGCAGTAACTAACTGCAAACGAGGGGGTATAGCTACATGATTAAATGTAAGAGATTTAGAACAGAGCTCAGGAGAAACTTCTTTGCACCGAGTTCTGAGGCTGTGGAATTGACTTCCAGGGTTTGTGGTTGAGGCAGAAACTGTTGACATTCAAGGTTAGATTGGAGAGATATCTGAAGGGAAACTGGAGGAACAGAAGTGGGACCAGGGTGGGTAAATGTGATTCGGACTATTTGCTCGTGTGGAGGGTAAACATCGACACGGACTGGTTGGGCCGAATGGCCTGTTTCGGTGGTGCAACTTTTACGTATTTCTATGTAAAGCCATTTGCTTCTAAGTGGAGTAATTTGTACATTACAGACACCCCTGTCCCTTGTGGATTGCGTGCTGAACCTTATTTGTGACGCTTTTTACATAAATAACTCTCACCAAACAGTTCTGCCGTGCGCGGGCTTCCTGTCTGGCTTCAGTGTGGTGCAGTCAGTAATGTGCTGTCATGGGGCATTAAGTCCACCTTGGTCCACCTTTTTCCTCACCCGGCTTTCTGTGGTGTTGACGCTTTCATTGTCCCTGCGGAAATACCGCAAATATTATGGGAAATACAAAACCTCCTCTCCCCGATTGGAACAGTGTAGCAGACAGCAAAGATCTGAGAAATACAGCATTAATATTGAATTGGATGTTTTTCCCACGAACAGTTTCTCTGATTGTTCCCCATTTGCCCTCTTGTACTGTTTATCCTGCTCCAGGTTAGTTAGAGTGTCCGATTCATGTTAAAGGGGCCTGTTTAATAGGAGCAGGAGGAGGCTATTTGCCCTTTGAATGGTGCAACAGGCTCGGTCAGATCAGGGCTGACCTGTAGCTGAACTCCATTTACCTGCCTTTGCTCCATATCCCTCGATACCCTTGCCCAACTAAAATCTATCCACCTCAGAGTTTAACATTTCAATTGTCCCAGCAGTCACAGCCTTTTGGAGTGGGGGGGGGGGGGGGAAGAGAGAGTTCCAGATTTCCACTACCCTTTGTGTGAAGAAGTGCTTCCTGATTTCACCCCTGAACGGCCGAGCTCTAATTTTAAGGTTAGGTCCCCTTGCTCTGGATTCCCCGGTTTCTCTATCTGCTCCATTGAATCCGTTTATCATTTTAAACCTCGATCAGATCAACAACAAAAATTTGCATTTATATAGCGCCTTTATCAAAGTAATGTCCCAAGCAACGTTCCCCCTAAGGTGCACGGCCGCTCCGCGCCGGCCGCTCACCAGCCGCTGGAAGAGATACTGTGCCTGCGCGGCCAGGCAGCAAGTTTAAAGGGGAAAGAACAATTAGAGGGAGCGTTGGTCCCAAGCAATGTCCCGTTAAGCTGAGTGTTAGCAGAAAAAACCTGACACCAAGCCACATAATCAGATATTGAGATCACACATCAGCCTTCTAAGGGGAACACAAACCAAGTCTATGCAACCTGTCTGTATAAGTTAACCCATTAAATCCTGGTATAATTCTGATGAATCTTCGCCGTGCCAGCTCCAAGACTAATACGTCGTTGCCGAGGTGCGGCATTTGAGGAGCGAGGTAACTTATCCCGAAAAGCTGAGACTGAAAGGAGGGTGGGGGAAGGGTGTGTATTTTCTCAGTTGTGATTAATCGTGTTTTGATCAGCAAGATTAAAGGCCTGAAGTCTGCGTTAGAACTTGTTTGGCAAACCTTTTATCATTATATCTAAATTGCGTGGGAACGCACTAGCTAAGAGTGACATAATTGTGGTAAACAAATTGTTTCTTTCCCCTGCCTGCAATGAAAAAGATTTTTAATGACAATGCACCTTTTAAGAAAATATTTCTCGGGTGAAACATTCCCGACTCACGTGTAATGGCTGTCAGCAGTGAAGGGGTTAAGTATCCTGGGAACGATTGTGGCTAATGTTGGAATAGCTCAGCTTCCTGCTCCCAATCCGACCTGTAATGTGCCTTGTAATCCCCGAATTAGTGTCACCCATTGATCAGTTAAACTCTGACGTCGGTTAATCGTAAACTCAGAGAGAGAGCACACAGGCAGCTGGGAAATAAAACTGTTCACACCCAAGCTTTCAACATAGCTGCAAAGATCAAAGAATTACAATTAATCGCTAACAGAACAAAATACTGCTAAACCACAGCATAAACTTCAACTACTGGTGGGTGCTGTACATGACAGCGTGACTGTGACACCAGGCCTGACTGTACAGGGCACAGTGTGACTGTGACACCAGCCTGACTGTACAGGGCACAGTGTGACTGTGACACCAGCCTGACTGTACAGGGCACAGTGTGACTGTGACACCAGGCTGACTGTACAGGGCACAGTGTGACCGTGACACCAGCCTGACTGTACAGGGCACAGTGTGACCGTGACACCAGGCCTGACTCTACAGGGCACAGTGACCGTGACACCAGCCTGACTGTACAGGGCACAGTGTGACCGTGACACCAGCCTGACTCTACAGGGCACAGTGTGACCGTGACACCAGGCCTGACTACAGGGCACAGTGACCGTGACACCAGCCTGACTGTACAGGGCACAGTGTGACCGTGACACCAGCCTGACTGTACAGGGCACAGTGTGACCGTGACACCAGCCTGACTGTACAGGGCACAGTGTGACCGTGACACCAGCCTGACTGTACAGGGCACAGTGTGACCGTGACACCAGGCCTGACTGTACAGGGCACAGTGTGACTGTGACACCAGGCCTGACTGTACAGGGCACAGTTTGACTGTGACACCAGGCCTGACTGTACAGGGCACAGTGTGACTGTGACACCAGGCCTGACTATACAGGGCACAGTGTGACTGTGACATCAGGCCTGACTATACAGGGCACAGTGTGACTGTGACACCAGGCCTGACTGTACAGGGCACAGTGTGACTGTGACACCAGGCCTGACTATACAGGGCACAGTGTGACCGTGACACCAGGCCTGACTGTACAGGGCACAGTGTGACCGCGACACCAGCCTGACTGTACAGGGCACAGTGTGACCGTGACACCAGGCCTGACTGTACAGGGCACAGTGACCGTGACACCAGGCCTGACTGTACAGGGCACAGTGTGACTGTGACACCAGGCCTGACTATACAGGGCACAGTGTGACTGTGACATCAGGCCTGACTATACAGGGCACAGTGTGACTGTGACACCAGGCCTGACTGTACAGGGCACAGTGTGACTGTGACACCAGGCCTGACTATACAGGGCACAGTGTGACCGTGACACCAGCCTGACTGTACAGGGCACAGTGTGACCGTGACACCAGCCTGACTATACAGGGCACAGTGTGACCGTGACACCAGGCCTGACTGTACAGGGCACAGTGACCGTGACACCAGCCTGACGGTACAGGGCACAGTGTGACCGTGACACCAGCCTGACTGTACAGGGCACAGTGTGACCGTGACACCAGCCTGACTGTACAGGGCACAGTTTGACCGTGACACCAGGCCTGACTGTACAGGGCGCAGTGTGACTGTGACACCAGGCCTGACTGTACAGGGCACAGTGTGACTGTGACGCCAGGCCTGACTGTACAGGGCACAGTTTGACCGTGACACCAGGCCTGACTGTACAGGGCACAGTGTGACCGTGACACCAGGCCTGACTGTACAGAGCACAGTGTGACCGTGACACCAGCCTGACTGTACAGGGCGCAGTGTGACTGTGACACCAGCCTGACTGTACAGGGCGCAGTGTGACTGTGACACCAGGCCTGACTGTACAGGGCACAGTGTAACCGTGACACCAGGCCTGACTGTACAGGGCGCAGTGTGACTGTGACACCAGCCTGACTGTACAGGGCACAGTTTGACCGTGACACCAGGCCTGACTGTACAGGGCACAGTGTGACCGTGACACCAGGCCTGACTGTACAGAGCACAGTGTAACCGTGACACCAGGCCTGACTGTACAGGGCGCAGTGTGACTGTGACACCAGCCTGACTGTACAGGGCACAGTGTAACCGTGACACCAGGCCTGACTGTACAGGGCACAGTGTGACTGTGACACCAGCCTGCCTGTACAGAGCACAGTGTGACTGTGACACCAGCCTGCCTGTACAGGGCACAGTGTAACCGTGACACCAGGCCTGACTGTACAGGGCACAGTGTGACCGTGACACCAGGCCTGACTGTACAGGGCACAGTGTGACTGTGACACTCGGCTCAGGCTTTATGATAACTGGATTGGGCCTGGCTGTGATGGCCTCTGTGGAAGAATAGCCAATGGTATGATATTGAGGTGGCAGAAGTCTGCTGGTGTCAGCAGAATATTTCCCAGTGTGTATGATACCATGTCAAATATTTGTCTATATGGCAGTTTACCGGCAAAGATTGTACTTTCAGTTGAAAACTGCTCATCTTGGAGGATAATGCTGTTTAAAGCCCAGACGCTGCACCGGTGACTGTTCCGAGCAGCCTAGACTTGCAGCCACTTGCATTACAAGTGATTCTTCAACACCAAATAGTTTAGCAGCTCTTTGGCAAGAGGGACAAGCTGCTCCTTGTGGCTGAGGAACCAGGACTGACTCCGATGGCTTCGGCCTATGTATCGCTAACCCTCACTGCTCTTCTAGGACAGCTCTGAGTTCAATGTTCTACACGGAAGTGAGGCCTGTAAGTCTGACCCATCTGCATCTTCCCCAGGAGTCGCAGTCCAGGAGCTGCATTCACGGAGTAATGTCAGTAATCAGCAGAGGCTCTGCAGTTAATGCTTCAAAGAGGCGGAATGGGAGAGTGCAGGCAGTCGCTGCACGTTTTATTGAATACGTGGAGTACAGTTGTGAGGCCTCGGGTGGTCAGTGGACCCTCGCACACAGCCAGAGCCCCCACCATTTTCTAATAACTGATCGCCGTGTGCTAGGCCTTGCCAGACCATCAGGGCCTCACCAAAGGTGTTACAAGGGTTTTGGGAACAGGGCGGGTTAATGTGATTGGGTAAATGTGTTTCACATGTTAAAAGGGTTTGATGGGGTAGATCGAGTGAAACTATTTCCTCTGGTAGGGGGGTCCAGAACCAGGGGGCAGAACCTTTGAATTCGAGCCAGGCTGTGGCTGAGTGAAATCAGGAAGCACTTCACACAAAGGATAGTGGAAACCTGGAACACTCTCCCCCAGAAAGCGTTGGATGCTGGGGTCAATTGAAAATTTGAAGGCTGAGAGCGATAGATTTTGTTCGTTAAGGGTATCAAGAGACATGGAACTAAGGCAGGTAAATGGAGTTAAGATACAGATCAGATGTGATTTGATTGAATGGCAGAACAGGCTCGAGGGGCTGAATGGCTGACTGCTGTCCCTATGTTACTAGCGCTATTTGGTCATGTGCAAGGGCAAACACCGACACGGGCTGGTTGGGCCGAATGGCCTGGTTTTGTGTTGTGACTTCTGTGTATAGTGTCACCGACCATTGTTTGGTTGCCCTGACTACACCGCAATAGCTGTGGCGCACAACACTGAGGGGATGTGAAAATACAGAGGCGGGTCAGCAACAGCTTTCGACCAGCCAGTTTCCAGTGGTTCTCCTTCGCTGGATTCACGAGTGTCAGCCGTGGCTCAGTGGGCAGCACACTCGCCTCTGAGTCAGCAGGTTGGGGGTTCAAGTCCCACTCCAGGGACTTGAACACATAAATCTAGGCTGACGCTCCAGTGCAGTGCTGAGGGAGTGCTGCACTGTCAGAGGTGCCGCCTTTCGGATGAGACATTAACCCGAGGCCCTGTCTGCTCCCTCAGGTGGATGTAAAAAATCCCATGGCCACTATTTTGAAGAAGAGTAGGAGAGTTATCCCCGGTGTCCTGGCCAATATTTATCCCTCCATCAACATCCCTAAAAAACCAGATTATTTGGTCATTATCACATTGCTGTTTGTGGGAGCTTGCTGTGCACAAATTGGCTGCTGTGTTTCCCACATTACAACAGTGACTAAACTTCAAAAAGTACTTCATTGGCTGTAAAGTGCTTTGAGACATCCGGTGGTCGTGAAAGGCGCTATAGAAATGCAAGTCTTTCTTTTATGTTTACGCTTGCCTGGAATGCACCTGTACTTTCCACAGTGTACACACGAAGCACAAACATCGAGGGCGTCTGGCTATCCACATTTTACATCAGGACATAGTCTCCACCACAGAGAGGTAGAAATAGGGCGGGGGGACTGTGATATGCTCGAACATATTAACATCGAGAGGGAGGAGGTATTGGCGGTTTTAGCTGGCCTAAAAATGGATAAATCCCCAGGCCCGGATGAAATGTATCCCAGGCTGCTGTGTGAGGCAAAGGAGGAGATTGCGGGGGCTCTAACACATATATTCAGGACCTCTCTGGCCACAGGGGATGTGCCAGAGGACTGGAGAACCGCTAATGTAGTACCATTATTCAAGAAGGGTAGTAGGGAAAAACCGGGGAACTACAGGCCAGTGAGCCTAACATCAGTGGTAGGAAAATTATTGGAAAAAATCCTGAGGGACAAAATTTGTCTCCACTTGGAGAGGCAAGGATTAATCAGGGATAGTCAACATGGCTTTGTCAAGGGAAGATCATGTCTGACTAATTTGATTGAATTTTTTGAGGGGGTGACTAGGTGTGTGGATGAGGGTAACGCAGTGGATGTGGTATACATGGATTTCAGTAAGGCCTTCGATAAAGTCCCGCACAGGAGACTGGTCAAGAAGGTAAGAGCCCATGGAATCCAGGGTGCCTTGGCACATTGGATACAAAACTGGCTTAGTGGCAGAAGGCAGAGGGTGATGGTCGAAGGTTGTTTTTGTGACTGGAAGCCTGTGGCCAGTGGGGTACCACAGGGATCGGTGCTGGGTCCCTTGCTGTTTGTGGTCTACATTAATGACTTGGATATGAATGTAAAGGGTATGATCAGTAAGTTCGCGGATGATACAAAAATTGGTAGGGTGGTAAATAGCGAGGAGGGTAGCCTCAGTCTGCAGGACGATATAGATGGGTTGGTCAGATGGGCGGAACAGTGGCAAATGGAATTTAACCCGGAAAAGTGCGAGGTGATGCACTTTGGGGGGACTAACAAGGCAAAGGAATACACAATGAATGGAAGGACCCTAGGCAAGACGGAGGGTCAGAGGGATCTGGGTGTGCAAGTACACAGATCCCTGAAGGCGGCGGAACAGGTGGATAAGGTGGTAAAAAAGGCATATGGGATACTTGCCTTCATTAGCCGAGGCATTGAATATAAGAGCAAGGAGGTTATGATGGAGCTGTATAAAACACTGGTTAGGCCACAGCTGGAATACTGTGTGCAGTTCTGGTCGCCACACTACAGGAAGGATGTGATCGCGTTAGAGAGGGTGCAGAGTGATGCGCTATCAATTACTCATAAAAGACTGAGAGTTAAGAGAGTAACTAAAGGCTTTTATTAACAAAAGAATGAAGGTCTGCCTCGAGTGGTCGACCGGTCCAGAATACAAAGGGGCTGGGGAGCAGTCACCTTTATACTAGGACTTGTGGGAGGAGTCAGCCGAGGTATGTCCAGGCATGTACACAGTGGAATACAAACAGTGGTTTACCACATTCACCCCTTGTTTAAAATTGAGTCCGGCGGGGTGAAGTGTATTAAAAGTTAGTGTATTGGAGTCTCTCCGGAGGTCTTGTCTGCCGCTGTGATCGGCGTGGCGACGGCAGGGGTAGTGGAGCTTCCGGCGTCGAGTCCCGCGTAGGCTGTGGCACAGGCGTGTCGTCCTCGTAGGTGTCGAGCGGGTCGCTGGGCCCAGGCCTGCCGTCTGCTGGGGCTGGATATCAGATCGTGGGGGGGGGGGTGGTAGTGAGTAGTAGGTTACTGCGGCCCCCGAGGGTGCAAGGTCTCTTATGGAGACTGTGTCCTCCCGCCCGTCCGGGTATGCAATGTAAGCATACTGGGGGTTGGCGTGGAGGAGGTCGACCCTCTCGACCAGGGGGTCCGTTTTATGGGTCCTCACGTGCCTTCTCAGTAGGACCGGCCCTGGGGACGTCAGCCATGGCGGTAGCGATGTCCCCGATGTGGACTTCCTTGGGAAGACAAACATTTTCTCATGAGGGGTGGCGTTAGTGGCAGTGCAGAGCAGTGACCGAATAGAGTGGAGCGCATCGGGGAGCACATCCTGCCAGCGGGAGGTTGGAAGGCCCCTAGACTTTAAGGCTAGCAGGGCGGCCTTCCAAACTGTTGCATTTTCTCTTTCCACCTGTCCGTTCCCCCGGGGGTTGTAACTGGTGGTCCTGCTTGTGGCAATACCCCTAGTTAGCAGATACTGACGGAGTTCGTCGCTCATAAACGATGAGCCCCGGTCGCTATGGATATAGCTGGGGAAACCGAACAGGGTGAAGAGGTCGTTCAGACATTTAATGACCGTGGCACTGGTCATGTCCGGGCAGGGGATGGCAAACGGGAGTACTCATCAATAATATTGAGGAAGTACACATTGCGGTCGGAGGAGGGGAGAGGCCCTTTAAAATCAACGCTCAGGCGCTCGAAGGGGCGAGTGGCTTTTATCAGGTGGGCCCTGTCTGGTCTATAAAAGTGCGGTTTGCACTCGGCGCAGACTTGGCAGTTCCTGGTCATGGTCCTGACCTCCTCAATAGAGTAAGGCAGGTTGCGGGCCTTGATGAAGTGGAAGAACCTGGTGACCCCCCGGGTGGCAGAGGTCATTGTGGAGGGCCCGCAGTCTATCGATCTGCGCGCTGGCGCAGGTGCCACGCGATAGCGCATCCGGGGGTTCATTGAGCTTCCCGGGCCGGTACAAGATCTCGTAATTGTAGGTGGAAAGTTCGATTCTCCACCTCAAGATCTGGTCATTTTTGATTTTGCCCCTCTGCTTGTTGTTAAACATGAAAGCAACTGAACGTTGGTCAGTGAGCAGGGTAAATCGTTTTCCGGCCAGGTAGTGCCTCCAATGACGCACAGCCTCCACAATCGCCTGGGCCTCCTTCTCAACAGCGGAGTGTCTGGTCTCCGGGCCTTGGAGGGTTCGTGAAAAGAAGGCCATGGGTCTCCCCGCCTGATTGAGGGTAGCGGCCAGGGCAAAGTCGGACGCGTCGCTTTCCACCTGGAAGGGGATGGATTCGTCCACTGCGTGCATGGTGGCTTTGGCAATGTCTTCCTTGATACGGTGGAAGGCTAAGCGGGCCTCTGCCGTCAAGGGAAAAGAGGTGGACTTGATCAGCGGATGGGCCTTGTCCGCATAGTAGGGGACCCACTGGGCATAATAGGAGAAAAACCCTAGGCACCTCTTCAGGGCCTTGAGGCAGTGGGGCAGTGGGAGTTCCATAAGGGGACGCATCCGGTCGGGGTCGGGGCCGATGACTCCGTGTTCCACAACACAGCCAAGGATGGCGAGGCGGTTTGTGCGGAATATGCACTTCTCCTTGTTATATGTCAGGTTCAGGAGTTGGGCGGTGCGGAGGAATTTTTCGAGGTTTGCGTCATGGTCCTGCAAGTCACGGCTGCAGATGGTCACATTGTCCAGATATGGGAAAGTGGCCTGTAACGCATTTTGATCTACCATCCGGTCCATCTCCCTTTGGAAGACGGAGACCCCATTGGTGACGCCAAAGGGAACCCTAAGGAAGTGATAGAGGCGGCCGTTTGCCTCAAAGGCAGTAAACTGGCGGTCCTCAGGGTGGATAGGGAGCTGGTGGTACGCTGATTTCAGGTCAATGGTCGAGAAGACGCGGTACTGCGCGATCTGGTTGACCATATCAGCTATGCGGGGGAGTGGGTAGGCGTCCAGCAGGGTGTAGCGATTTATTGTCTGGCTGTAGTCGATGACCAGGCACTGCTTCTCGCCGGTCTTAACGACCACAACCTGGGCTCGCCAGGGGCTGGTGCTGCCCTCAATAATCCCTTCCTTCAGGAGCCGCTCCACTTCGGTTTTAATGAAAACCCTGTCCCCGGCACTGTATCGCCTGCTCTTTGTGGCGATGGGCTTACAGTCGGGGGTGAGGTTAGCAAACAGTGGGGGGGGGGGTGACTCTGAGTGTGGAGAGGTTGCACCTGGTGCACGGCGGGCAATTTGGGAGCTGCTGGCTGTGGACTGTGAGTGGGGGTAGGGGTCCACCGTACGCCATCGTAACACTTTTAAGGTGGCACTGAAAATCTAACCCCAGCAGGACGGCAGCGCAGAGGTCAGGCAGGACCAGAAGTTTAAAATGATCGTACACGGTCCCGTCTACTACGAGTGTCACTACGCAGTAGCCGCCGATGTCCGCCGACTGGGACTCGGAGGCCATAGAAATCCGCTGGTGCACAGGCAGGACTGGGAGAGAGCAACGCCGCACCGTGTCGGGGTGGATGAAGCTCTCCGTGCTCCCAGAGTCAAAAAGGCAGATTGTATCGTGGCCATTTACCTTAATGTCCATTGTGGAGCTGGCCAGCTGGTGCGGTCTCGCTTGGTCCAGTGTAACGGATGCCAGCGTAGGGGTCGGTGTGTCGCTGCGGGTATCAGATGAGGCGGTGTTGGGGGCCTGCTGCGTTCCGGCTGTCGTCCAAGATGGCGGCGTCCATGATCCCCATGTGGCTGGAGGCGTCCAAAATGGCTGCTGTACCGGTGGTTCGCACATGGCCGGGGAGGCCCAAGATGGCGGCCCGCATGGCCCACACGCGGCGCTGCTGGGGTTCGGGGTGGCTTTGGCCCTGCAGACGTTAGCGTAGTGTCCCTTCTTCCCGCAGCCCGAGCAGATCGCATTTTTCGCCGGGCAGCGCGCTCTGGGGTGTTTTGCCTGGCCACAGAAGTAGCATTTCTGGCCTTGGGGCACTGCTGTCTGGCCTTGGGACACTGCTGCGGTAGTTGAGCCGTGGCTGGGGTGGCACGGCGCTATGAGGCGGTCCTACCGTGTCCCAGGCTGTCATTCCCCGCGGCGTCCACGGTGCAGAGGAGTAGGTATCCATGCCCCGGTAGGCTGCATCCAGTGATAGTGCGAGTTCAGAGGCCTTGTTGAGGTCGAGGTCACTCTGCTCCAACAGTCGCTGTCGGGTGTAATTGGATCTGTGGCCCGCTACAAAAGCGTCCCGGATAAGTTCCTTTGTGTACACGGCGGCCTTTACATCCTTACAACCACAGGCCCGGCCAAGCACAGACAGTGCCTGAAGGTATTCCACGGTCGATTCCCCAGGTTGTTGTTTACGACTCCCCAGAAGGTGCCTGGCGTACACTTCGTTCACTGGGCGCGTGTACTGGTCCTTGAGGAGCTTGATAGCGTCCGCGTACGAGGTCGCGTCTTGGATGACCGAGTACACTCGGTGGTTCACTTTGGAGGTCAGGACATCCAGTTTGTCCTCGTCCGATTTGATTGCTGCGGAGGCGGTCAGGAATTTTTCGAAACACTTAAGTCAGTGAGTAAACTTGGTGGATGAGTCCGCCTCCCGATGATCTAAGTCCAGGCATGCTGGTGTGAGGATCTTCTCCATTATAAAAATTTTGTTAATAAAATTGATGCGCTATCAATTACTCATAAAAGACTGAGAGTTAAGAGAGTAACTAAAGGCTTTTATTAACAGAAGAATGAAGGTCTGCCTCGAGTGGTCGACCGGTCCAGAATACAAAGGGGCTGGGGAGCAGTCACCTTTATACTAGGACTTGTGGGAGGAGTCAGCCGAGGCATGTCCAGGCATGTACACAGTGGAATACAAACAGTGGTTTACCACACAGAGGAGGTTCACCAGGATGTTACCAGGGCTGGAGCGCTTCAGCTATGAAGAGAGACTGGGCAGATTGGGTTTGTTTTCCTTGGAGCAGAGGAGGCTGAGGGGGGACATGATTGAGGTGTACAAAATTATGAGGGGCATAGATAGGATGGATGCTGAGGAGCTTTTTCCCTTAGTAGAGGGGTCAATAACTAGGGGGCATAGATTCAAGGTAAAGGGCGGGAGGTTTAGAGGGGGTTTGAGAGAGAACTTTTTCACCCAGAGGGTGGTTGAAGTCTGGAACTCACTGCCTGAAAGGGTTGTGGAGGCTGGAACCCTCACAACATTCAAGAAGCATTTGGATGTGCACTTGAAATGCCATAGCATACAAGGCTACGGGCCAAATGCTGGAATATGGGATTAGATTAGACAGGGCTTGATGGCCGGCGCGGACACGATGGGCCGAAGGGCCTCTATCCGTGCTGTATTACTCTATGACTCTATGACTCTAGGTGAGACTGTGAAACAGATACTGCCACCTCATATTCCCACCTCAGGTGATTAAGCAACACACTTTATAGTTACTTGAAGCAGTTAATTGTGGGAACTGGGAACTTGGGTCTGCGTGACTCACCCAGTGTTTCTAGCACTTTCTTCTGACAGAAAAGAAGACACGAGAGACCTGGGCACTTGCTGTCAGTGACGCGATGGCCCAGAATTTGCTGGGAAAATCACCTTACTTCTTAGGCAGTCCCTCGGAACCGAGGATGACTTGCTTCCACATTAAAAATGAGCTTGCAGGTGACTGATGAGTCCAATGCGGGACCTACAGTCTCTGTCACAGGTGGGGCAGACGGTGGTTGAAGGGGCGGGTGGGTGGGGTGCTTGGGTTGACATGCGCTCCTTGCGCTGCCTGCGCTTGGCTTCCACTTGCTCCCGGCGAAGAGACTCGAGGTGTTTGGCGCCTTCCCGGATGCTTCTCCTCCACTTTGAGCGGTCTTGGGCCAGGGATTTCCAGGTGTCGGTGGGGATGTTACACTTTTTCAAGGAGGCTTTGAGTGTGTCCTTGAAGCGTTTCCTCTGCCCACCTGGGGCTCTCTTGCCGTGCCGGAGCTCCGACTGGAGCGCTTGTTTGGGGAGTCTTGTATCAGGCATGCGGACAATGTGGCCCATCCATCGGAGCTGATTGAGCGTGGTCAGAGCTTTGATGCTGGGGATGTTGGCCTGAGCAAGAACACTGACCTTGGTGCGCCTATCCTGCCAATGGATTTGCAGGATCTTGCGGAGGCAGTGTTGGTGGTACCTCTCCAGTGCTTTGAGGTGCCTGCTGTACATGGTCCATGTCTCTGAGGCATACAGCAGGGCAGGTATCACTGCTGCCCTGTAGACCATGAGCTTAGTGCCGGGTTTGAGGTCCTGGTCTTCAAACACTCTTCCTCAGGCGACCGAAGGCTGCACTGGCACACTGAAGGCAGTGTTGGACTTCGTCGTCGACGTCTGCCCTTGTTGACAATAGGCTCCCGAGGTATGGAAAGTGGTCCACGTTGTCCAAGGCCTTGTCGTGGATTTTGATAATCGGGGGGCAGCACTGTGTGGCGGGGGCAGGTTGGTAGAGGACCCTTGTCTTACGGATGTTTAGTGTAAGGCCCATGCTCTCGTATGCTTCGGTGAAGGTGTTTGCGATGGTTTGGAGTTCGACCTCTGAGTGAGCGCAGATGCAAGCATCGTCTGCATACTGTAATTCGACGACAGAGGATGGGACGACCTTGGATCTGGACTGGAGGCGACGGAGGTTGAACAGTTTCCCTTTTGTTCTGTAAATTAGCTCCACTCCAGTGGGGAGCTTACTGAGGGTGAGATGGAGCATTGCAGCAAGGAAGATTGAGAAGAGCGTTGGCGCGATGACACAGCCTTGCTTGACCCCGGTTCGTATGTGAATTGGGTCTGTGGTGGAACCGTTGGTCAGGATCACGGCTTGCATGTCATCATGAAGCAAGCGGAGGATAGTGACAAACTTTTGAGGGCAGCCGAATTTGAGGAGGACACTCCATAATCCCTCACAGTTGACAGTGTCGAAAGCCTTTGTGAGATCAAAGAAGGCCATGTACAGCAGTTGGCGCTGTTCCTTGCATTTCTCTTGTAATTGACGTGCGGTGAAAATCATGTCCATTGTGCCTCTTAGTGGGCGGAATCCGCATTGCGACTCTGAGAGGAGCTCTTCGGCCACTGGGAGAAGGCGAAAATAGCAGCGAGTTTAATGGCGTTCGCCGTTTTTGGTGTGTAAATTGTCCAGCAACTTGTGGCGAGGAAGAGATACCCCGTGAGTTGTGAATTACCACAAGTTGCTGGACGATTTGCGTCACTCTGCCATTAGCCTCACAAAAATGGCAGCTTGCCGTCAACCTCCCCGTGAGTTTCATGAAGTTGCTGCAATTGCACATTAATTGGCAATTAAACGCTCCGCGGAAAGTTAGGACCGGTACTTAACGACGTAAGGACCATTTTAATGATGAGATTTATGTTCCTGCAATGCCATTCAACCTCTCCGACCCAGAAAGGGAACAATTTAATCTGTGGAGTCTCATTCCTACATGTAGTAAATTGTGGCTGGAGATTTAAAACATTTTAAATTTTAAAATATATTTTTCTTACTTTTCCTTTCAGTCTCTTTCTCTCTCTCTCTCTTAATCCAATCTTTTTTCCCTCTCTTAATTTGTTTTCTGTATATAATTTGACTCTAATTCATCCTATTTCCTTCTCCGTTGTTCCTCTGTTCCTTTCTTAATTTCCAGCAATTTCTGGGAATTGCAACTTATGATTGCTTTGATAGCTTGGAGTGTAACTCACCAAGTGTCTGTACACTTTCCTCTGTTAGAAAAGTCAAGAGAGACTCAAACGTTCTGTCAGTGATGCCATGTCTCTCTCTGTAGCCATGCGCAAGTTGTGCAGCACTGAAATTCGGCTCATTTTCCACGGAGGAGATTTTGTCACTGTCACAGTTTCCTGTTAAGCAGGTGTCTGTGAATCGGCCCTGTGCTGGGGAGCTGAGTGACTAAGTCCTGTGCCAGATGTATCAGCATCTTCTCACCACACTGTGTGGGTGAGCTGCACTGCAGGATGTGGATTACACCCGCCACCACTGACGTTCAGCACAGTTATATGTTGCAGCTTGGAGATCGTGTAAGGGGAACAGCAAGTTTTATAACAAGTCATAAGGAACGTGCGCAAATGCAAACACACGCATACACAGTCTCCAAGCTACAACATATAATACTGTGCTGACGGCCAGTGGTCTACGGTTATTTATAACAGGAGTGTGGCGGGTGTGTAAGCTACAGCTTGCACTGCTGCTAACCCACGCATTGTAAACTCACAGACACTGGTCAGTCCTGTCTATCAGACAGTGTAAACTCACAGACAGGACTGACCAGTGTTTGTGGACAATGTATACTCACAGACAGGACTGACCAGTGTCTATGGGACAGTGTATACTCACAGACAGGACTGACCAGTGTTTGTGGACAATGTATACTCACAGACAGGACTGACCAGTGTCTATGGGACAGTGTATACTCACAGACAGGACTGACCAGTGTCTGTGGATAGTGTAAACTCACAGATACTGGTCAGTCCTGTCTATCAGACAGTGTAAACTCACAGACAGGACTGACCAGTGTCTATGGGACAGTGTAAACTCACAGACAGGACTGACTGTCTGTGTCTGACTAACACAGCGGTTTGTGGATTTAGCGGATTTGATCATTGCAGTTAGTTCCATGGAGCTCTGTAAATTGAATAACTAGAAAGTTCTGTACGCAGCAGTGAGTCAGTGATTTCATTGTGAGGATGACAATATTACATTCACTCCGTCATTACTCCGGATGTAATAACTATTTGGGATCCTGGGACTCTGTATCGACACGCATGCTGGAGAGTCAATGATCCGCCCTGAGTGGAATGGGTTTAGACAGACAGGGAAAAGAGAACTTCAATCACTTTAGATGTTTCCTCAAAGTAGTGTTGGAAATAAAAGTGAAGTTGAAAAGAAAAGTGCGTCATGGGAAACATTGCAAAGTTCGGGGGTTTGAACGCAGTCCTATTGTAGGGGATTGAGGGACTCTGGGTCTGTACCACCCAGGGTACAGTGACCTAGAAATACAGGGTTACACCACGTAAACAGGCCATAGGCCCAGCCAGTCCGTGTCAGCATTTACCCTCCACACGAGCAAGTGGTCCGAATCACATTTACCCAGCCTGTTCCCATTTCCGTTCATCCCCTTTTCCTTCAGCCTATCCAATCCAATCTTCAATCTTGACGTAGTCTCTGCCTCAGCCACGAACCCTGGGAGTGAATTCCCAGCTCTTGGTGTGAAGAGGTTTCTCCTGCCCTCTGTTCAAAATCTCTTTCTTTCAATCTTGTATCTATGGCCCCTTGTTCTAGACCCCTAAACTACTGGAAACCGTCTGCTTCACCTACCCTGTCCCATCCTTTCATCATTTTAAACACTTCTAACACATCCTAATCTGTGTTCTAACAAAAAAGACCCAATTTTTCAAGTCATCGTATTTGTGTTGCCTGATACCAGGCAGCCTCCTAGTGCATCTGCACTGTACCCTCCCTACAGCCTGAACATCATTCCTATAGTGCGCAGATCAATATGAGTGGGACTGACGAGGCAAAGAGGGCAGCAAGTTTCTTGTTGAAATGGAGATTAGCTTGACTGCCCCCGAGTCCGTGCTCCTCACTCTGTGCGTGTCGGAGTGGGGCTCGTGAAAACAGGGTTAAAGAGGTCACTGAGCTGTGAATTAAAGTCACAGGCGGCCATTGAAACAGAAAGCTATTGTTAAAATAGGTACAGATTGAAACGGGGAACTGAAGCCCAAGCATTCTGCCTCAGCCTGTTCCGGAATATTGGCCTCTGAATGGCAGGGGTGGGGGGAGGGGGTTTGTAATAAGAGGAAGGACTTGCATTTATATAGCGCCTTTCGCCACTTCAGGACGTCCCAAAGCGCTTTACAGCCAATGAAGTACTTTTGAAGTGTAGTCACTGTCGTAATGTAGGAAACACAGCAAGGTCCCAGAAACAGCAATAAGATCTGTTTTATTGTTGTTGGTTGAGGGATGACTATTGGCCAGGACTGGGGAGAACTCCCCTGCTCTTCTTCGAAATAGTGGCGTGGGATCTTTTACACCCACCTGAGAGACCCGAAAGACAGCACTGGAGTGTCGGCCTGGATTATGTGCTCAAGTCTCTGGTCTGGAACTTGAGCACACAACCTTCGGACTCTGAGGCGAGCATGCTACCCACTGAGCCACGGCTGACGATATTATGGACTGGGGGTCTGAGCAGAACATAAGAACATAAGAAGTAGGAGCAGGAGTAGGCCATACGGCCCCTCGGGCCTGCTCCGCCATTCAATAGGATCATGGCTGATCTGAATCTAGACTCATGTCCACTTCCCTGCCCTCTCCCCGTAACCCCTAATTCCCTTATCTGCTAGGAAAATGTCTATCTCCATTTAAAATCTATTTAATGTTGCAGCTTCCACAGCTCTCTGGGGTAGCAAATTCCATAGATTTACTACCCTCTGAGTGAAGAAGTTTCTCCTCATCTCAGTTTTGAAAGGGCAGCCCCTTATTCTAAGTTTATGCCCCCTAGTTCTAGTCTCACCCATCAGTGGAAACATCCTCACCGCATCCACCCGATCAAGCCCCCTCACAATCTTATGTTTCGATAAGATCGCCTCTCATTCTTCTGAACTCCAATGAGTAGAGGCCCAACCTACTCAACCTTTCCTCATACGTCAACCCCCTCATCTCTGGAATCAACCGAGTGAACCTTCTCTGAACGGCCTCGAGAGCAAGTATATCTTTTCTTAAATATGGAAACCAAAACTGTACGCAGTATTCCAGGTGTGGCCTCACCAATACCCTGTATAACTGAAGGAAGACTTCCCTGTTTTTATACTCCATCCCCCTTGCAATAAAAGCCAAGATTCCATTGGCCTTCCTGATCACCTGCTGTACCTGCATACTAACTTTTTGTGTTTCATGCACCAGGACCCCCAGATCCCTTTGTACTGTAGCACTTTGCAGTTTCTCTCCATTTAGATAATAACTTGCTCTTTGATTTTTTTCTGCCAAAGTGCATAACCTCACACTTTCCAACATTATATTGCATCTGCCAAATCTCTGCCCACTTACTTAGCCTGTCTATGTCCTTTTGCAGGTTTTTTATGTCCTCCTCACTCACTGCGTTCCCTCCCATCTTTGTATCGTCGGCAAACTTGGATATGTTGCACTCGGTCCCTTCCTCCAAATCGTTAATATAGATTGTAAAGAGTTGGGGTCCCAGCACTGACCCCTGCGGAACACCACTAGTTACTGATTGCCAGCCCGAGAACGAACCATTTATCCCAACTCTTTGTTTTCTGTTAGATAGCCAATCTTCCACCCATGCCAGTATATTACCCCCAATCCTGTGATTTTATATCTTGATCAGTAATCTTTTGTGTGGAACCTTGTCAAATGCCTTTTGGAAGTCCAAATACACTACATCCACTGGTTCCCCTTTATCCACCCTGTATGTTACATCCTCAAAGAATTCGAGCAAATTTGTCAAACATGACTTCCCCTTCATAAAACCATGCTGACTCTGTCCTATTAAATTATGTTTATCCAAATGCTCTGTTACTGTTTCGTTAATTATGGACTCCAACATTTTGCCAACCACAGATGTTAGGCTAACTGGTCTATAGTTTCCAGCTTTTTGTCTACTTCCCTTCTTAAATAAGGGTGTTACATTAGCAGTTTTCCAATCTGCCGGGACCTTTCCGGAGTCCAGGGAGTTCTGGAAAATGATCACCAATGCATCCACAATCCCTACCGCCACTTCTCTCAAGACCCTTGGATGTAGGCCATCAGGTCCGGGGGATTTATCCGCCTTAAGTCCCATTATTTTACTGAGTACCATCCCCATAGTGATTTTAATCGTGTTTAGCTCCTCCCCACCACCCCCCGCCCCCATTGCCCCCTGTTTGTCCAGTGTTGGGATATTTTTAGTGTCCTCTACTGTAAAGACTGATACAAAATATTTGTTCAGTGTCTTTGCCATCTCCATGTTCCCCACTAGTTTCCCAGTCCCATCCTCTAAGGGACCAACGTTCACTTTAGCCACCCTTTTTCTTTTTATATAGCTGTAGAAACTCTTGCTATCTGTTTTTATATTTTTTGCTAGTTTACTTTCATAATCTATCTTCCCTTTCTTAATTAATCTTTTAGTTATTCTTTGCTGGCTTTTAAATGCTTCGCAATCTTCTATCCTCCCACTAGATTTGGCTACTTTATATGCCCTTGTTTTCAGTCGGATACTATCCTTTATTACTTTACTAAGCCACGGATGGCTGTCTTTTCTTTTACTCCCCTTTTTCCTCAGTGGAATATATTTATCTTGAAAGATGTGAAATATCTCCTTGAATGTAGACCACTGCTCTTGTACCATCTTACACTTTAATCTGTTTTCCCAGTCCACTTTAGTCAATTCTACTCTCATACCTTCATAGTCTCCTTTATTTAAGCTTAGTACGCTGGTTTGAGATCCAACTCTCTCACCCTCAAACTGAATTTGGAATTCAACCATATTATGGTCACTCATTCCAAGGGGATCCTTTACTAGGACATTTTTTATTAATCCTGTCTCATTACACAGGACCAGATCTAAGATTGCCTGCCCCCTGGTTGGTTCAGTTCGATATTGCTCAAGGAACCCGTCCCTAATACACTCTATGAACTCTTCCTCAATGCTGCCATGCCCAATTTGATTAGTCCAGTCAATATGAAAGTTAAAATCCCCCATGATTATAGCTGTTCCCTTATTACAAGCCCCAACTATTTCCTGATTTATACTCCGACCAACAGAGTTGCCACTGTTAGGAGGCCTATAGACTACGCCCACTAGTGACTTTTTCCCCATATTATTCCTTATCTCCACCCAAACTGTTTCACTATCCTGATCCTTTGACCCAATATCATTTCTGACTGTTGCAGTGATTCCATCCTTGATTAACATAGCAACCCCACCTCCCTTTCCTTCCTGTCTGTCCTTCCTAATTGTCAAATACCCTTGTATGTTTAGTTCCCAGTCATGATTATCTTGCAGCCATGTTTCCGTAATGGCCACCAGATCATACCCATGTGTAGTTATTTGCACCGTCAACTCGTCAATTTTGTTACGAATGCTGCGTGCATTCAGATAAAGAACTTTCAAATATGTTTTCTGACAATTTATTCCTGCTTTTACCCCTTTTACTACTTTACCTTTATCATTATACATTCTGTCCCTTCCTGACACGCTCTGGTTTTTAATTCCCCCACTGCTACCTTGCTCTATTGCCTTCTCTGCTGTCATTTTTATTTTTCGCTCTCTTAAAACCTCCCCCCCACTAATTAGTTTAAAGCCCTCTCTACAGCCCTAGTTATTCGATTTGCCAGGATTCTAGTCCCAGCACTGGCCAAGTGAAGTCCGTCCCAACGGAACAGCTCTCTCCTGACTGGGGCTGTGGTATTATGGACTGGGGGTCTGAGCAGACCCTGACTGGGGCTGTGCTATTATGGACTGGGGGTCTGAGCAGACCCTGACTGGGGCTGTGCTATTATGGACTGGGGGTCTGAGCAGACCCTGACTGGGGCTGTGGTATTATGGACTGGGGGTCTGAGCAGACCCTGACTGGGGCTGTGGTATTATGGACTGGGGGTCTGAGCAGACCCTGACTGGGGCTGTGGTATTATGGACTAGGGGGTCTGAGCAGACCCTGACTGGGGCTGTGGTATTATGGACTGGGGGCCTGAGCAGACCCTGACTGAGGCTGTGGTGTTATGGACTGGGGGTCTGAGCAGACCCTGACTGGGGCTGTGGTATTATGGACTGGGGGTCTGAGCAGACCCTGACTGGGGCTGTGGTATTATGGACTGGGGGTCTGAGCAGACCCTGACTGGGGCTGTGGTATTATGGACTGGGGGTCTGAGCAGACCCTGACTGGGGCTGTGGTATTATGGACTGGGGGTCTGAGCAGACCCTGACTGGGGCTGTGGTATTATGGACTGGGGGTCTGAGCAGACCCTGACTGGGGCTGTGGTATTATGGACTGGGGGTCTGAGCAGACCCTGACTGGGGCTGTGGTATTATGGACTGGGGGTCTGAGCAGACCCTGACTGAGGCTGTGGTATTATGGACTGGGGGCCTGAGCAGACCCTAACTTGGGGCTGTGGTATTATGGACTGGGGGTCTGAGCAGACCCTGACTGGGGCTGTGGTATTATGGACTGGGGGTCTGAGCAGACCCTGACTGGGGCTGTGGTATTATGGACTGGGGGTCTGAGCAGACCCTGACTGGGGCTGTGGTATTATGGACTGGGGGTCTGAGCAGACCCTGACTGGGGCTGTGGTATTATGGACTGGGGGTCTGAGCAGACCCTGACTGGGGCTGTGGTATTATGGACTGGGGGCCTGAGCAGACCCTGACTGGGGCTGTGGTATTATGGACTGGGGGTCTGAGCAGACCCTGACTGGGGCTGTGGTATTATGGACTGGGGGTCTGAGCAGACCCTGACTGAGGCTGTGGTATTATGGACTGGGGGTCTGAGCAGACCCTAACTTGGGCTGTGGTATTATGGACTGGGGGTCTGAGCAGATCCTGACTGGGGCTGTGGTATTATGGACTGGGGGTCTGAGCAGACCCTGACTGGGGCTGTGGTATTATGGACTGGGGGCCTGAGCAGACCCTGACTGGGGCTGTGGTATTATGGACTGGGGGTCTGAGCAGATCCTGACTGGGGCTGTGGTATTATGGACTGGGGGTCTGAGCAGACCCTGACTGGGGCTGTGGTATTATGGACTGGGGGTCTGAGCAGACCCTGACTGGGGCTGTGGTATTATGGACTGGGGGCCTGAGCAGATCCTGACTGGGGCTGTGGTATTATGGACTGGGGGTCTGAGCAGACCCTGACTGAGGCTGTGGTATTATGGACTGGGGGGTCTGAGCAGACCCTGACTGGGGCTGTGGTATTATGGACTGGGGGCCTGAGCAGATCCTGACTGGGGCTGTGGTATTATGGACTGGGGGTCTGAGCAGACCCTGACTGGGGCTGTGGTATTATGGACTGGGGGTCTGAGCAGATCCTGACTGAGGCTGTGGTATTATGGACTGGGGGTCTGAGCAGACCCTGACTGGGGCTGTGGTATTATGGACTGGGGGTCTGAGCAGACCCTGACTGGGGCTGTGGTGCTGTAGTTCATCAGTTTCTGTGTATCTGTACTATTGAAAGAAAGACTTTAGCATCTGGTTACACTGCTACTAAACCACTTGAGGTGGTCTATATCAGGGGGATCGCCAGGATTCATTTTGACTCCTTAAATATTACCCGCAGTGGTTAAACTGGGGATGGGGAGTTCATTTGGAAGCATTTCAGTGATAATTAATCCTGAAAAGAAGGGGTTGATAACATGAGGAACCAGGAGTGGAGAGTGTAGCCAAGCCTTTTCCCAGATACGTCATCAGTTCTTTAGACAGCAGGTCTCTGGGAGATTGCTGCAGAGACCTCAGATCACACTGACTTCCTGAACTGAGACTGCCTGGAAAATCCCCAACTGAGGCTCCACCAGCCCCTCGATGACTCCATTTCAAAATAAGATGGTGTCAGTTATGGTTCAGTGGGTAGCACTCTCACCTTGAGTCAGAAGGTTATGGGTTCAAGGTAGATGTGAAAGATCCCACGGCACTATTCCGAAGAAGAACAGGGGATTTCTCTATAAAGATTTGCTGTGTGTGGGATTGTGCTGTGCACACTTTTGTTTGGGTAGGAGGGTCAGGGTTTCTGGGGATTGTATAATATTTTGGATTTTGCCCTTCCATTGTTGAATGTGTTTTGTCAGTTCACCATTAATCGAATGCTGTTTGTATTTCTTGCGTTCTCAGGTGTGCCTTGCCTTCCGACCTACCTCAGCCTGTACACGGAGCGCTATCAAAGTGTGGGATCAATCCACCGGCAGCTGTACAATCAGTCAGACCTTAGGAACCTGGAGCAGGCCATGCTGGCAACCTGTGTGGGCACCATCGCTGAACTCAGTAAGAAACACATAACCCTCGCCCCTTCTCATAGCTCTGTGTGTGTGTGCGTAGGTGGCGGGGCATTTTGTAAATATTGGGGTATATAGGCCTAAAAATTCAGTTGCTTTGCGCCTCCTGTTAGCGCCCTAAGAGAGCGCTAACTGGAGGCGCAAAGCAAGTAGCGCCTGGGCACGGCGCCGCCAACGCCGCCTGCGAAATTCAGCGGGAGTTTAGCGGCGGCGGTAACCGTTAGCGCCCCGCGACACTGCGCCCCCGGCGATGACGTCATCGCCGCACCCCGCGCCCCGGCTGTGATCTTCGGTAGCGCCCCCGACTTACCGCCGGACACTATGTCTGACGGGGTCAGGGGAGCCTACCTGTGGCCGGGGTGGCGCAAATTAAAGGGGAGGTGTCAGGCGGCAATTTTTGTTGCTGGCCGCCTGCCGGCACCTGCCTCCTCTGCCATCCCCGGCCTCCTCTGCAGCCCCCCTGCGGAGTGCTGGCTGCGCTCCGTGAGCCTGGCACTCCTCTTGAGTGCCGGGCTCTTTTGCTGGCGCTCCGATCTCTGGTGGCCCAGCTGGGCCCCGGGCGCGCTGCGCAAGGTCCCTCCCCTTTAATAAGGGGAGGAAGGCCTGCAGTACCGTGGCGCTGCGGCATGTAGCGCCGCGATAGTCACTCACAGCGCCCCAAGAGGGAGGCGGGGCACTTGCAGTAGCGCCCCCTTCCCTCTTGGGGCACTACCGGTGAATTTCTGCCGAGGGGCGCTAATTTTTTCGTAGCACCCCAGTGAAGTTAGCGCCCCGAAGGGGGCGTGACTCAATTTTTCCCCCATAGAGTCATAACGGCACAGAAGGAGGCCATTCAGCCCATCGACTCCGTGCCGGCTCTCTGTAGGGCAATCCAGTCAGTCCCACTCCCCCGCTCTATCCCCGTAGCCCTGCAAGTTTATTTCCCTCAAGTGCCTATCCAGTCTCCCCTTGAAAACATTGTGTCTCCGCTTCCACCACTTCCGTCGGCAGCGAGTTCCAGGTCCTCACCACTCGCTGCGTAAAAAAGTTTTTCCTCACATCCCCCCTGTATCGCTTGCCCAAAACCTTAAATCTGTGTCCCCTAGTCCTTGTACCATCAACTAGTGGGAACAGCCTTTCCCCGTCTAGCCTATCCAAACCCGTCATAATCTTGTACACCTCTATTAAATCACCCCTCAACCTCCTTTGCTCTAATGAAAACAAATCCAGCTTCTCCAACCTGTCCTTGCCACCTTCAGGGACCTATGCACATTAACTCCCAGGTCCCTCTGTCCCTGCACACTCTTTAAAACTGTGCCATTAAGTGTATATTGCCTCTCCCTGTTCCTTCTGCCAAAATGCATCACCTCACACTTCTCTGTATTAAATTCCATCTGCCACTGCCCATTCTATGTCCTGTTGCAGTCGATTGGTATCATCCTCGCTGTTTGCCACACCCCCATGTTTGGTGTCATCAGCAAATTTAGAAATTCTACTTCTCTGTTTGTATATTGAGGTATATATGCATGGCGTAGTATATATTCAGCTGGGTATATGTATATGGATTGCTGCCTGGTACGAGGGCATATAGAAATGAAGAAAGACTTGAAAAATTGGGGCTGTTTTTGTTGTGTATGTAATATGTGTGCTACTTTGAACCTATGGACAGGACTGCACTACTTGTTGGGCGTAGTGATACGCAGTACCACTCCTGGCCATAGGGGTATAAATAGTACTGTGGGTACTGATCCCCCTCAGTTCCCGCCTGTGGGCATGAAGTAAAGACCTATGTATAGTCCCTACCTCCAACCAGTAAAGACCTGTTTGAGTTATACGTTTAAGTCTTTGTGTTAATTGTTCAATACAATACACATACTTAACACTGGCGACGAGTCGGTTCGAACCCTGCGGCAGTTATTCCACAGCGGCTTCGTCCAAAGACAGGACGTTGAAGAGAGGTTCCAATCCTCAACACCCCACTGAAAACTGAAGGGCAGCAGAAATCCTGACAGCTTCCAGCGACTGGAAGCGACAGGCATTAGGACCCTGAAGCCTCCATAACCTCGTGGGTAAGCCAGAGCCCGGGAGGGCGCGAGCGGGTAAGCCAGAGCCCGGGAGGGAGCGAGCAAGAGCCGCCGAGCGGGTGAGCCAGAGGCCGGGAGCCACTTCAAGCGGGAGGCGCTTAGCGGGCCAGCGATCGCACCGGTGATAAGGGCGGAGAACCGTTTCGGGCGGGCGGCGCACCAGCGATCGCACAGGAGATAAGAGCCGCAGTCGGGCTGAAAGTCAGCGACGAGAAGCGCGGGAAAACCGCCATTGAAGTGGGCGGGGAGAGCGAGAAGCGCGGGAAAGCCGCCATTTTTCGCGGGAAAACCGCTGGGGAAGAAGGCAGAAGCGGGAAAACCGCCATTTTGTGGGCGGAGGACGACGGCAAGAGCGGGAAGCCGCCATCTTGGATAACAGTACTTGAACCTATGGACAGGACTGCACTACTTGTTGGGCGTAGTGATACGCAGTACCACTCCTGGCCATAGGGGTATAAATAGTACTGTGGGTACTGATCTCCCCTCAGTTCCCGCCTGTGGGCATGAAGTAAAGACCTATGTATAGTCCCTACCTCCAACCAGTAAAGACCTGTTTGAGTTATACGTTTAAGTCTTTGTGTTAATTGTTCAATACAATACACATACTTAACAGTTTTCATTAGAACAGAGGAGATTACAGGCTGATTTTATAGAGATGTTTAAATTATGAAGGGATGGACAGGGTAGATAGTAACAGACTGTTTCCTGTGATTGAGGGGCCTAGAACAAGGGGCACAACTATCAGATTCAATATGAGAGATATAGGACAAGGAGTAAGAAAATCTTGTATTACACACAGGGTTGTGAGGCTGTGGAATGCATGACTGGAGTTCGAGATTGAAGCAGAGACCACATCAATATTTAATAGGTTAGACAGATGATTGAAGAAAAGGGGGATAAAGGGATGTGGGAACAGGGCAGACATTTGGATTAGGATACTGTTTGTGTGGAGGGTAAAAACCAACATGGATTGATTAGGCCGAACAGCCTGTTTTTGTGCTGTAATTTTTTAGCTAATTCTTTGCATATTTAATTGTAATAAAATACAAGAATGCAAGGCCAGGGCAAGTGAGTTTTTGTACAGTTTATTTGCTGGTTATTTCCCTTTCGAACAGTGAGCCTAGTTATTGAGCCTGTCCTGGAGCCGGTGACTTTGATCACAGAGCTGTCTGTGTGGCCCTGGGCAGGACCATTGATTCTAACCACAGCTGATGCTTCAGACTGGCCTGCAGCCTGATGCAGTTTTTACTTATTCATTCATTCTCGGGATGTCACTGGCAAGGCTGGCATTTATTGCCCATCCCTAGTTGCCCTTGAGAAGGTGGTGGTGAGCCGCCTTCTTGAACCGCTGCAGTCCGTGTGGTGAAGGTGCTCCCACAGTGCTGTTCGGGAGGGAGTTCCAGGATTTTGACCCAGCGACGATGAAGGAACGGTGATATATTTCCAAGTCAGGATGGTGTGTGACTTGGAGAGGAACTTGGAGGTGGTGGTGTTCCCATGCGCCTGCTGCCCATGTCTTTCTAGATGGTGGAGGTCGCTGTTTGGGAGGTGCTGCCGTAGAAGCTTTGGCGAGTTGCTGCAGTACGTCTTGTAGATGCAGCCATGATGCGCTGGCGGTGCAGGGAGTGAATGTGGTGGTTGAGGTGCCGATCAAGCAGGCTGGTTTGTACTGGATGGTGTCGAGCTTCTTGAGTGTTGTTGGAGCTGCACTCATCCAGGCAAGTGGAGAGAATTCCATCACACTCCTGACTTGATCCTTGTTGATGGTGGAAAGGTTTTGGGGAGCCAGGAGGTGGATCACTCGCCACAGAATGCCCATCCTCTGACCTGCTCTAGTAGCCGCAGTATTTATGTGGCTGGTCCAGTTGAGTTTTTGGTCAATGGTGACCCCCAGGATGTTGATGGTGGGGGATGCAGTGATGGCAATGCCATTGAATGTCAAGGGTAATTGATTCTAACCGTCCTGCATCTACTCCGCAGGTGACCTGGTCTCTCACGCGATGTATTACTTCCAGAAGTTTGGCGAAAAGTACCATGGGAAGGGATCTCGGCTACACTTCAGAAAGGGGCCGTACTCCTGGGAGCCAGAGGCTCTGCACGGGCTCTATTACTACATGCACTGCCCACACCTGGAGTGGGAAAACCCTAATGCTGAGCCCCCGAGACTGAAACTGGGCAGTGAGAGGTGAGACAACTGGAAATGGGACTTTCCAAAAATGACCAATCTGATTTATTCTGCAATTTGCTGAGCTGAGTCACTCGGTGAAAACACCAAATATTCCACAGGACGCTCGGGAGTTCAAACACATCCAGTTTCACACATTTTAGGGGATCTTGGACCATGTCAAGAAACAAAAGGATTGTAAAACCTGCTGCTCCCTCATCTGAGTCCTGAGAGCAGCCAAGCAGAGATCCAGTCTCTTCAACCATCATAAGAACATAAGAGGATAAGAAATAGGAGCAGGAGTCGGCCATTCGGTCCCTCGAGCCTGCTCCGCCATTCAATGAGATCATGGCTGATCCGATTTTGGCCTCAACTCCACTTTCCTGCCCGCTCCCCATAACCCTTGACCCCCCTGTTGCTCAAAAATCTGTCCATCACTGCCTTGAACATATTCAATGACTCAGCTTCCACAGTGCTCTGGGGTAAAGAATTCCAAAGATTCACAACCCTCTGAAATTCATCCTCATCTTCATCTTAAATGTGTGACCCCTTATTCTGAGACTATATCCCCTCAGTACCAACCCAATTCCAGCCCAGCCCCGGTCTCTGCTGTCAGCCCGAGCCCCATTCACAGGCCTTAGGCTGAGATCGAGACCCCAGCCCCGGTCTCTGCTGTCAGCCCGAGCCCCATTCACAGGCCTTAGGCTGAGATCGAGACCCCAGCCCCGGTCTCTGCTGTCAGCCCGAGCCCCATTCACAGGCCGCGGGCTGAGATTGAGACCCCAGACCCGAGCCCCATTCACAGGCCGCACGCTGAGATCCAGACCCCAGACCCGAGCCCCATTCACAGGCCGCACGCTGAGATCCCAGACCCCAGACCCGAGCCCCATTCACAGGCCGCGGGCTGAGATCCAGACCCCAGCCCGAGCCCCATTCACAGGCTGAGATCGAGACCCCAGACCCGAGCCCCATTCACAGGCCGCACGCTGAGATCCAGACCCCAGACCCGAGCCCCATTCACAGGCCGCACGCTGAGATCCCAGACCCCAGACCCGAGCCCCATTCACAGGCCGCAGGCTGAGATCCAGACCCCAGCCCGAGCCCCATTCACAGGCCGCACGCTGAGATCCCAGACCCCAGCCCGAGCCCCATTCACAGGCCGCAGGCTGAGATCGAGACCCCAGACCCGAGCCCCATTCACAGGCCGCAGGCTGAGATCCAGACCCCAGCCCGAGCCCCATTCACAGGCCGCAGGCTGAGATCCAGACCCCAGCCCGAGCCCCATTCACAGGCCGCAGGCTGAGATCGAGACCCCAGACCCGAGCCCCATTCACAGGCCGCAGGCTGAGATCGAGACCCCAGCCCGAGCCCCATTCACAGGCCGCAGGCTGAGATCGAGACCCCAGACCCGAGCCCCATTCACAGGCCGCAGGCTGAGATCCAGACCCCAGACCC
The DNA here is from genome assembly GCF_052327205.1 of Somniosus microcephalus. Classification (NCBI taxonomy): domain Eukaryota; kingdom Metazoa; phylum Chordata; class Chondrichthyes; order Squaliformes; family Somniosidae; genus Somniosus; species Somniosus microcephalus. The sequence continues at coordinate 79,810,593 of NC_141004.1, forward strand.
GAGCCCCATTCACAGGCCGCAGGCTGAGATCCAGACCCCAGACCCGAGCCCCATTCACAGGCCGCAGGCTGAGATCCAGACCCCAGACCCGAGCCCCATTCACAGGCCGCAGGCTGAGATCGAGACCCCAGACCCGAGCCCCATTCACAGGCCGCAGGCTGAGATCCAGACCCCAGACCCGAGCCCCATTCACAGGCCGCAGGCTGAGATCCAGACCCCAGCCCGAGCCCCATTCACAGGCCGCAGGCTGAGATCCAGACCCCAGACCCGAGCCCCATTCACAGGCCGCAGGCTGAGATCGAGACCCCAGACCCGAGCCCCATTCACAGGCCGCAGGCTGAGATCGAGACCCCAGACCCGAGCCCCATTCACAGGCCGCAGGCTGAGATCCAGACCCCAGCCCGAGCCCCATTCACAGGCCGCAGGCTGAGATCGAGACCCCAGACCCGAGCCCCATTCACAGGCCGCAGGCTGAGAGTGCTGCCACCAAACCAAGGCTGACATTGAGCAGCTTACTGTATTTGTAGGTTGTTGTATTATTTATTTGACAACACTGAGCTGTGACTCACTGTAAAGAGGAAATGATGCTTGGTTTGCAAAGTTTGTAAATGCAGCCTAGATTAGACTATCATTTGAACCACATCTGTTGCAGTGGTGTTTAAACACCATCCTGTGATATAATAATGCAAATACTTGCTGATTTCTTATCGAATGATGATGACGGCAGCTCTGAAAGGTTGCAGGAAGTGTAAAGCCCCTGATGTTGGGTAGGGTTTGTTGCAGGATATGGTAACCGCTGACTTGATGCGTGTGTACAGAAACGATGAACGTTATCGGAACTCGTGCAGCTTGCGCCGTGTGGGTTCAAACTGTGCAGTCAGCTTACAAATTTCCCAGCTTCCGTATGAGAAGGCGAGGGGAAAAACCCACCTGTGGTCTTTCAGTCTGAACGTAATAGGATCGGGTCACAGACCAAAAAAAGAAAGGTTTTAGCAATGTTTTGTTGGCACTGTGGCTTTGAGAGGTGGAGTGTTACACGGAGGGACATTGTCAGGGGGCAGAGGTTACCCTGACCTTCGTCCCAGCAGATGATGATTTTCACTTTTCTAGTTCACTGAAATAGGAAAGATTAAACAGAATTCTTTTTCTAAAATCTTCAACGTTCCTCCTCTAAATTATTTGTGCAGATGAGGAGCCGATGCACACGCATCGCCTGCATGCCTGAAGATTCGCTCCCGCCATATAATAAGAGGGTGATGACCGAGTGTCTAGTTAATGGCTTCTGAGGAGCAGCGTTCTGGTCCAATATGTATCCAGGTTCTCGTCACTCTTGTTCTCTTTGTGTGCACCCCCCCCCCCCCCCCACAGGCCATATGAAGTTCTCCCACTGGTGGTTGAATGGATCAGGGTGTGCATCGCACAGGCAGAACACAGGCACAGTCTGACAGTGGACATCAGTGACCTTCGACAGGCCGCCAGGCTGCTGCTCCCGGGCATGGACTGCGAACCCCGACAACTCAGGTCAGCAAACCTTCACCAGCTCAACCTCCGCCAAGAGCTACTGTCTTTTTCTCTGCCTTTTGAGGGGTTGTTTGCGATTGTTAATTTGGGACATGGAGCTAAGGCGGGTAAATGGGTTGAGATGCAGATAAGCCATTATCTAATTGAATGGCCGAGCAAGCTTGAGGGGCTGAATGGCCTCCCCCTGTTCCCATGTTAAACTTGCAGGTGGAACAGCCACATTCCTTGGGCCCCCACTGATACTGACCCTTGACAGAGTGGAGGTCTGTTTTATTCATCGTGGTCCCCAACTCACCTGCTGGAACAACACTCCTCTTGCAATCTAATGAATGCCCACTTATAGTGAAAACCTGAACATAAACCTCCAGTCCGAGTCATTTCGAACAGGAACATCTGGAATTTATATAGTGCCTTTCACGACCTCAGGACGTCTCCGAGCTCTTCACAGTCAATGAATTTCTTTTTGAAGTGTAGTCACTTTTGTAACGTAAGGCAGCCAATTTTATGCAGAGCAAGGTCCGACTAACAGCAATGTGATGACTGACCCCTGAATCTACTTTTGGTGCTGGTTGAAGGAGAAACGTTGCCCAGGACACCGGGGAGAACACCCCTGCTCCTCGAACAGTGCCTCGGAATCTTTTACGTCCATCTGCAAGGGAAGACGAGGCCTCGATTTAACCTCTCACCTCCAAGTGCAGCATCCCCTCGGTACTGAACTGGAGGGTCAGCCTAGATTATGTGCTCAAGTCTCTGGACCGGGACTTCAAGGGTTAAGTTACGAGGAGAGATTACATAAATCAGGGTGGTATTCTCTAGAATTTAGAAGGTTACGGGGTGATCTGAGCCAGGAGTAAAATTAGGAAACACTTCTACACACACAGGGTGGTAGAAGTTTGGAACTCTCTTCCGCAAATGGCAATTGGTGCTAGATAAGTTAATTTTAAATCGGAGATTGATAGCTTTTTGTAAAGCAAAGGTATTAAGGGATATGGGCCAAAGGCGGGTAGGTGGAGTTAGGTCGCAGATCAGCCGTGATCTCATTGAATGGCGGAACAGGCTCGAGGGGCTGAATGGCCTACTGCTATCCCTATGTTCCTAACCTCTGACTCGGAGTTTAGTTAGCGTGCCTCCACTGAGCCACGGCTGATGTAGGAAGTACTGGCGGTGGGACGTTGGAAGAAGAAGGCTACATAGAGCTTATGGAGGTGAAGGCCCGAGGCCGGAGGCGAAAGGCCCGAGGCCGGAGGCGGAAGGCCGGAGGCGGAAGGCCCGAGGCCGGAGGCGGAAGGCCGGAGGCGGAAGGCCCGAGGCCGGAGGTGAAAGGCTGGAGGCGGAAGGCCCGAGGCCGGAGGCGGAAGGCCGGAGGCGGAAGGCCCGAGGCCGGAGGTGAAAGGAGGATGGTCTGTTGAGCCCAAATCTCTTCCTTGTCGGGAGTTAATGTATCAGAATGAATCCGACTTCTTTGCATTTTCCCCGGACAGGATTAACAGCAGTGTGTGCACATCCCGCGGACTGGATGCCAAGCAGGCGGAGCTGAAGCTGAGGCGGGACCTGGGCTTCCAGATGTTGAGCTGTGGCCGCACTGATTTGGTGAATGCAGCTGCTGTGTTGCTGGGACCAGAGGGAATCGACACTCTCAACGAGCAGGTAGGGGAGAGGCCACACAAGAATAGCGATATGTTTTTACATTGTTTTTAATCAGGAACAAAGGCAGAACAGCTAATGTTGGGTTATGGTTAAACCACATTAGTAGATCAGAATTGTTTTTTAATCTGTGTGCTCGCAATGATCACAATGGAAAGAAAGAAAGACTTGCATTTCTATAGCGCCTTTCACGACCACTGGACGTCTCAAAGTGCTTTACAGTCAATGAAGTGCTTTTGAATTGTAGTCACTGTTGTAATGTGGGAAATGCGGCAGCCAATTTGCGCACAGCAAGCTCCCACAAACCGCAGTGTGATAATGACCAGATAATCTGTTTTTGTTACGTTGGCTGAGATAAATATTGGCCAGGACACCGGGGACAACACCCCTGCTCCTCTTCGAAATAGTGCCGTGGGATCTTTTACGCAGAGCGAGCAGACGGGGCCTCGGTTTAACGTCTCATGCGAAAGACGGCACCTCCGACAGTGCAGCGCTCCCTCAGCACTGCACTGGAGCATCAGCCGAGATTGGGAGTGGGACTTGAACCCACAACCTTCTGACTCCGAGGCGAGTTTGCCACCCATTGTGCCACGGCTGACCTTTCCTTCCTGAGTAATGTCATAGTTCAGAAAGAACGAAGATAGAAAGCAAAAGATTGCTGAGATAACATTGGAAAAGGATATTGCTAAAGATAAGGCCTCTATGGTTGTTTGATGACCTAAGGGTCACGAGCGCAATGTAAACTTCAAAACCAATGTTATGCAAAAAGGTGGGAAGGGGAGGGAGGTTGGTTACCCATGTGACAGGAAGCTAAGAGGTGATTGCCCTGTGACAGGAAGCTGAAGGAGCCATTAATTCAATCCTCTTTTCTGGTGTGTGGATTATATACAGTAATAAGCTTCAGTTAAAAGCCAATGCTTCACAGGAGCAAGCATTGACCATTGGGTTACATTAATCATCCTACCACAGTGATATGAGGAGTAACACCTCGCATAACAGAGGGCAATGCCCCTCAGTCTCCACTCCTCACTCAATGTGTGAGGGTGACCACTAACCTTTGCCCCTGATGTGGGGTCCATGGTCTCTGCTCACAGGGACCACTTTGTCTCTGAGCTGAATATTCACCTGTGGTGATCAGACACTGTTTCTTCTGCCTAGGGGCTGACTCCGCTGATGTATGCAGCTAGCAATGGGGATGAGGCCATGGCCCAGGTCCTGCTGACGTCTGGAGCAGATGTTGACATTCAGGTAAGACATTGATTACTGACACAGGGCCTGCACGTGAAAGGGCTTCCAAATATATCTCCGCATCCCAGGAGAGTAACCCACAGGGTGTACCTTTAACACAAGGACCCTGACACAGTGCTCCACCAACTCGCATTTGACTGTCCACCTGACCCCATGATGTTTACTGCATTTGTCAGACCTGGTTTATGATGGAGTTTCTCTATGCAAACATAGCTTGAATGATCCAGCTCTCAAGCGGACTAGATATTGATTATCTTTATGACCGACGGGCTAAGTTTGAGAAGCCGCTAAGCTCTTGCTTGGTTTGCAGGTGCCCAGTAATTCGCAGCAGTGCCTGACCGTCCATGCAGAGACTCGACACTGGACCGCCCTCAGCTTCGCTGTCGCATTCGGCCACCTGCCAGTCACACAGGTACGGGAGTGGGTCAGCGTTGTGCCTGTAATTGAGTGAGTGCTGGGCTTTCCCCACCCCCCCCATGGATTGGTGAAGGATGGCACCAGATGTCAGGACTTTGTGAGAGGCTTTGATCCAAGTGCACCTCAGTGCAGGGTTTTCAGACACAGGGCAAGAGGGTGTTAGGCCGAGCAAACCTGCCGCTCTCCGTGGCTCTACCCCATCCACCCTCTTACCGTATCCCTTCTCTCCATTGTCTCCATGGTCTCAGCCTTGGTTCAGTGGGAGCACTCTTGCCTCTGAGTCAGAAGGTCGTGGGTTCAAGCCCCAACGCCAGAGACTTGAGCACATAATCCAGGCTGACACTCCCAGTGCAGTGCTGAGGGAGTGCTGCACTGTCAGAGGTGCCGTCTTTCGGATGAGACATTAAACCGAGGCCCCGTCTGCTCTCTCCGGTGGATGTAAAAGATCCCACGGCACTATTTCAAAGACGAGCAGCGGAGTTCTCCCCGGTGTCCTGGCCAATATTTATGCTTCAGCCAACATCAGTAAAACAGATTGTCTGGTAATTTTTATTCTCAACATGTTTCCATATTCTTCAATCTGACACATTTAATCAACACATTTAAGTGAGGAACACAGGGACAGGAGGAGGCCATTCAGCCCATCTAGCCTGTTCCACCATTCAACGAATTGATCGTGGCTGATCTGTATCCCAACTCCATTTACCCACCTTCGCTCCATATCCCTCAATACCCGCACCCAACAAAAACCCATCGATCTCAGTACAACATTTCACTTCATCCCCAGCATCCACAGCCTTTTCGGGTGGGGGAGTTTCAGATTTCCACTACATTTTGTATGAAAATGTGCTTCCCGATTTCACTCCTGAATGGTCTAGGGTAGGGATCGAGGGATGGGGGCGGGGGATCGAGGGATGGGGGCGGGGGATCGAGGGATGGGGGCGGGGGATCGAGGGATGGGGGCGGGGGATCGAGGGATGGGGCGGGGGATGGGGGCGGGGGATCGAGGGATGGGGGCGGGGGATCGAGGGGCGGGGGATCGAGGGGCGGGGGAGCGAGGGATGGGGCGGGGGATGGGGGCGGGGGATCGAGGGATGGGGATGGGGGCGGGGGATCGGGGGAGGGGGCGGGGGATCGGGGGCGGGGGATCGGGGGATGGGGGCGGGGGATCGAGGGAGGGGGGCGGGGTATCGAGGGAGGGGGGCGGGGGATCGAGGGAGGGGGGCGGGGCGGGGATCGAGGGAGAGGGGGGCGGGGATCGAGGGAGGGGGGCGGGGATCGAGGGAGGGGGGTGGGGCGGGAGGGGGGCGGGGCGGGGATCGAGGGAGAGGGGGGCGGGGATCGAGGGAGGGGGGCGGGGATCGAGGGAGGGGGGTGGGGCGGGAGGGGGGTGGGGCGGGGATCGAGGGAGGGGGGCGGGGCGGGGATCAAGGGGGGCGGGGCGGGGATCGAGGGCGGGGCGGGGATCGAGGGAGGGGGCGCGGGGCGGGGATCGAGGGAGGGGGGCAGGGCGGGGATCGAGGGAGGGGGCCGGGGCGGGGTTCGAGGGAGGGGGCCGGGGTGGGGATCGATTGGGGGGGGGTGGGATTGAGGTAATTGGAGTGGGAGGAGGTTCGTGTGGACTAGAGACCACTCTCTGTCAGGATGTGTTTCTGTCCACAGATTCTGTGTAATTCCATGTATGTCATTAAATGCAAGGTTGTGTTCTTTTCCTCTGTGATCTTTCTCTGTCTCTGTCTCACTCCCTCTCTCGCTCCCTCTCTCGCTCCCCCTCCCCCTCCCCGCTCCCGCTCCCGCTCCCCCTCTCCCGCTCCCTCTCTGTGTCTCGCTCGCTCTGTCTCGCTCTCTCGCTCTCTCGCTCGCTCTGTCTCGCTCTCTCGCTCCCTCTCTGTGTCTCGCTCGCTCTCTCGCTCTGTCTCGCTCTCTCTCTCTACAGATGCTGTTGGATGCCGGGGCCAATGTCGAAGGCGGCGTTAGTGAAGGAGGCTGGTCAGAAACTCCTCTGCAGCTCGCAGCTGCGGCAGGTACACAACAGCTGGGAGAAGGGTGGGTGTTGGGCTGGGTATAGAGGGAGCAGGGTCTGGCCTATCCGACAAGACCTGTTCAAAACGGTTTCCGTGGTGATAGCAGCACTTCATCAGATTGGCACCATATATGTTTGTTTTGTGCTGTAGTCCGTAAAAACCGTGAAGCCTGTGGCCTACCAATAGATCAGAAGTCAGGGATGTGGAAGAGATTTTCCTCAAAATGTTTTATTTATTTATAAATGCATGTGATCTAAATTGGAATTAACCATTTCATCACTGACAGTTGTTTATTCTGTCAAAAAGATCACATCACAAAGATATCACACACTGTTTAAGATGCCCTTCCCTATATCACGCACCGTGTATAAGATGCCCTTCCCTATATCACGCACCGTGTATAAGATGCCCTTCCCTATATCACGCACCGTGTATAAGATGCCCTTCCCTATATCACGCACCGTGTATAAGATGCCCTTCCCTATATCACGCACCGTGTATAAGATGCCCTTCCCTATATCACGCACCGTGTGTAAGATGCCCTTCCCTATATCACGCACCGTGTATAAGATGCCCTTCCCTATATCACGCACCGTGTATAAGATGCCCTTCCCTATATCACGCACCGTGTATAAGATGCCCTTCCCTATAACCATGAATAATATGCCCACTTGCTGCAGCTTGCCCCCTCTGCAGATCTCTTCTATTTACCATGCCCCTCTCACTCTCGCCCGCTCTTTCCTCTCCTGCAGGTCACCTTGATCTGGTCAGTCTGCTACTGGAGAAAGGAGCTGATCTCCTGGCTGGGAGCATTGGTAAAAATGGAATCACTGCATCTCTGCAAGGAATTACTAACCCCTTCAGTCAGGCTGCTGCCCATGGACACAGGTGAGAGATTGGGACAAGATAGTGTCTTATACCGCGGGTGGGACACAGTGTGTTATAACTGGGAAACCTTTTATTGAGGGTGGAGAGTATTTGTGAAAAGCTCACCCTGGGGACTGATGGTTTATAGTGATGGATGCACCGCTCTCTTTCACTGACTGGAATGCGCTATTGTTCTCCGTCATATTCATTGTTTTTTTTGTTAACGCACTCTCTTTTTAATCATTGCTCAGGAATGTGCTGCAGAAGCTTCTGTCACAGCCAGACACCGTGAATAGTGACATCATGTCCCTGGAGGACATCCTCGCTGAGGGGGCAGAGGTCAGCAACCCACAGACTCCAAAACCCAGGCTAAATCGCAGCAGCAAAGCGCGAAGTAAAGCGCTGCAGGAAGCTCTCTATCAGAGCGCCGAGCATAACTACCTCGACATCACCATGGAATTGCGCAGCCTGGGTGAGTGCAGCACCTCGCCAATGCTCCCTTTAAGCTGTGCAGCTGTGCACTGCCCCGGAGCTCCCGCGCAGTGCCCCGGAGCTCCCGCGCAGCCGGTGAGCCAGCTTTGAAATATAGAAATTGTGCATATGTGTAATTTTGAATGGGTGGTGCAGCCCGTTAAATGGGTCGCACGGCCCAATAAAAATTACAGGGAACATTGCAACTCTCCACATCCCGCCACAGTGAGGTCCCTTTGAACTCTCACGACTCACTCCCGGAATGTTTCTGCCTTTCCCTAGTCTCCCTGTGGCTCTGGCCAGGGTGGTTGCCCCTCTGTGGACTGGCAGCTGGGTCGGTGGCCCTGCCCTATGGTTAGCTCTTCATCTCCCTGTGTGGATGGGCCTGCGCCTTGGAACAGGGTACCTTGCCCTGCGGTTAACTCTGCCCCTCCCTGTGCAGCGTGATCTGGGCTCAGCTCAGATTCTGGGCCTGACCTGGGACTGCCGGTCCCGCGGCTAACTCTCCCCCTCGCTGAGTTCAAGAACCCAGCATTGTGGGGGCAGTGGCTGCAGTTCCACAGCTGACCTCTGTGTGGCAGCAGTCGGGGAGCTAAGTAACCCATCATTGCTCCGGTTTCCCAGTCGCCCCATTATTGTTCCCCTCTCACCCAGTGGCGGAGAATTTCCTCGGTCTTGCTCCCGTTCCGATGCTGTAACATTGCCAGAAGTGCTGCAGAAACCCCGTTTGTGTGTGTAAAGTTACAGCAGCAAATCGGGAGCAGATCCGAGGAAATTCCCGACCAATATCTACTCGTCCTCCCCTCATCCACCTCCCCAGAGTGCAGCAATTCCCTCATAATGATCTCACAAATCTCCCCCCAATAGTCTGCGAGAACTACCATCGATCTTGGGGATGTATTGGTTTTGAGCCCTTTTAACCGACCATTGTGTTTATATTGAAATCATGAGTTTTGTGTGGGTTATCTTTGGTTGTCGGAGGGCATGTTGCTCATGTCTTGGAGGAAGCAGTCACTCAGAATGTTTACTATTGAGCCAAGTTGAGACCTGCTGCTCCCAGGCCTGTCCGCGACCATCTGTAACTTCACTCGTTTATAACGTGCCGGAGACCTCTGCTGGCAGTCACAGGTACTGCGCCAGTCCACACGGCCTCTGCGAGGGAAACTGCCTGTTCGGCATTTGTAGATTTTCAGAACATTACAAGTAAGAAAGAAATAACTTGCATTTCTACAGAGCCTTTCGCAGCCTCAGGATGTCCCAAAGCTCTTCATAACCAAGATGAAGTACTTTTGAAGTGGAGTCACTGTTGTCGGAAACGTGGCAGCCAATTTCTGCGCACAGCAAGCTCCCACAAGCAGCGTTGTGATTATGACTGGATAATTTGTTTTAGTGATGCTAGTTGAGGGATAAATATTAGCCAGGACACCGGGGATAACTCCCCTGCTCTCCTTCGAATAGTGCCGTGGGATCTTTTATTTCCACCCGAGAGGGCAGACAGAGCCTCGGTTTAATATCTCATCCGAAACATGGCACCTCCGACAGTGCAGCACTCCCTTAGTCCTGCACTAGAGTTTCAGCCTAGATTATGGGCTGAAGTGGGGCTTGAACCCACAGCTTTCTGAGTCCGAGGCGAGAGTGCTGCCCACTGAGCCACGCTGACACCATAGCCTCGTCCCTGCCTGGTCTTCCATCTTTCCCTAGCTGATGTCGGACTTGATCAGATTGTCTGGGCTCTGGAGTAGGTGAAGTGTACACAGGTTGGATATTCCTGTGCCTCGGGTAATATCCCCTTGCTCTTTCAGCTAGGGGCCTACTGCTGGATATCAGCTCCCTTTTGCTCACAACAGTCTGTTCTTTTCACCCCAGCTGTCCCGTGGACTCTGCACTCCTGGCTCAAGTCCCTGCAGACCTCGCTCACCCAACGTCGCTGGCCCATCACTCTGCACCTGCTGAAGGAGTTCGATGCTGTGAAGGACGTGTACAGCCAAGAGATGATTTCCCGGGGACTGTCCGTGATGTTCGACATATTCCGCGAGAGCAAGGTGCAGCACTGTGCACTCTCCTCACACGACACAGCATTATTCTACAATAAAACCTCTCTCACAGACTCTGATATTACAGGCACCAATCCAACAGACTCTGATATTACAGGCCCCAATCCAACAGACTCTGATATTACAGGCCCCAATCCAACAGACTCTGATATTACAGGCCCCAATCCAACAGAATCTGATATTACAGGCCCCAATCCAACAGAATCTGATATTACAGGCCCCAATCCAACAGACTCTGATATTACAGGCACCAATCCAACAGAATCTGATATTACAGGCCCCAATCCAACAGACTCTGATATTACAGGCCCCAATCCAACAGATTCTGATATTACAGGCCCCAATCCAACAGACTGATATTACAGGCCCCAATCCAACAGAATCTGATATTACAGGCCCCAATCCAACAGACTGATATTACAGGCCCCAATCCAACAGATTCTGATATTACAGGCCCCAATCCAACAGACTCTGATATTACAGGCCCCAATCCAACAGACTCTGATATTACAGGCCCCAATCCAACAGAATCTGATATTACAGGCCCCAATCCAACAGAATCTGATATTACAGGCCCCAATCCAACAGACTCTGATATTACAGGCACCAATCCAACAGAATCTGATATTACAGGCCCCAATCCAACAGACTCTGATATTACAGGCCCCAATCCAACAGATTCTGATATTACAGGCCCCAATCCAACAGACTGATATTACAGGCCCCAATCCAACAGAATCTGATATTACAGGCCCCAATCCAACAGACTGATATTACAGGCCCCAATCCAACAGATTCTGATATTACAGGCCCCAATCCAACAGACTCTGATATTACAGGCCCCAATCCAACAGACTCTGATATTACAGGCCTCAATCCAACAGGCTCTGATATTACAGGCCCCAATCCAACAGACTGATATTACAGGCCCCAATCCAACAGACTCTGATATTACAGGCCTCAATCCAACAGGCTCTGATATTACAGGCCCCAATCCAACAGATTCTGATATTACAGGCCCCAATCCAACAGATTCTGATATTACAGGCCCCAATCCAACAGACTCTGATATTACAGGCCCCAATCCAACAGACTCTGATATTACAGGCCCCAATCCAACAGACTGATATTACAGGCCCCAGTCTAACAAAGTATGAGTTACATGACCTCTTGTTACACAATGTGATGTTACTGGTCCCAGTATCACAGTGTGAAGTTCTAACAAACTTTGATATTACAAATCTTATTGAAACAAACTCCTGTTGTAGACCCACTGCTCCGCTGAAGGAAGTCCCTGACCATGGTGGCTCAAACCTGTGCTAGTAACAAGATGCTGGGGGTTACTGCCTCTACGACTTTGTAACAGTGAGCTTGGACAGCACTTGGTGTATGATGAACCATGTGGGGTTTTAACAGTGAACTGCTCTGTGTGAAATCAGCCTGAGATTACTGGGAGCTGAGTGGCTCTGCCAGGTGTAGAACCAGCTGGGCTCGAATCATTCAATTGACTTGACATGGTGTCTCTCTCTGTTACTTTTTCAGAACGATGCTATTATTCGACAGCTGGCAGCCATCTTTAGTCATTGCTATGGGCCCTACCCCATCCCTGTTATCCAGGAAACCCGGGAGAAGATCAAGGCTGCAGTGGGTAAGCATTGCATGGTCTCCTCAACCAGATAGAACTAGATTGTAGCTTCATCTTCAGTAACATCAACGCTGCAATCCTGCCCCATTGCTTTTGCACCAGCGAGCTGTCTCTGGCCCCACATAAACCATACTCATAACCCCCCCCGCAGTGACTGTGCTCATGTCGGGGCAGGTGCCAAGCAGAGCTGATGCTCAACCCCCCAGAGATGGGTCAAGTGGACTCGGACGCTAATGGGCACTATAAACACACCAAGGCATAGAAATAGGCGTAGTGTCCACTCCATTGTTAGGAATGGTGTGTGTCTCGGTACTTGAAGATGAATGAGCCCAGTCTAGTAATGGGAGACCCTTCGTTATCTTGTAACGAGTTTCTTAGTAAAAATTCTCCTTACTGTTCTAGAATACGTAGGGGTCGACACCAAGGGTCAAAGGGCAACCTAAGGGCTGGGCTCTGGGTTGGGTGCAGAAGTGTCTGGGTTCGAAGTTTTGCCTCTGAGGAAAGGATCAATGCTTGGTGTATGAAGTGGCCTCCTGATGGATGAGACCCTGTAGTTTGTGTCACTTGGAGCATCACAGAGACTTTGCCTGGATATTCCACTTTAGGTGAAAGCTCTTTGGATCAGACTTCCCTTCCCCTGGGGTATGACAGGGTGGGGTGGGTTCTGTAGGTGAGGGTCACTCCCCTGGGGTATCACAGAGTGGTGTGGGTTCTGTGGGCCAGGGCCACTCCCCTGGGGTATCACAGGATCGGTAGGTTCTGTAGGTCAGGGTCAGGGCCACTCCCCTGGGGTATCACAGGGTGGGTGGGTTCTGTGGGTCAGGGTCACTCCACTGGGGTATGACGGGGTGGGTTCTGTAGGTCTGGGTCACTCCCCTGGGGTATCACAGGGTGGGGTGGGTTCTGTGGGTCTGGGCCCTTCCTCTGGGATATCACAGGGTGGGGTGAGTTCTGTGGGTCAGGGTCACTCCCCTGGGGTATGACAGGGTGGGGTGGGTTTGTAGGTGAGGGTCACTCCCCTGGGGTATCACAGGGTGGGGTGGGTTTGTAGGTGAGGGTCACTCCCCTGGGGTATCACAGGGTGGGGTGGGTTCTGTAGGTCTGGGCCCTTCCTCTGGGGTATCACTGAGTGGGGTGGGTTTGTAGGTGAGGGTCACTCCCCTGGGGTATCACAGGGTGGGGTGGGTTCTGTGAGTGAGGGTCACTCCCCTGGGGTATCACAGGGTGGGGTGGGTTCTGTAGGTGAGGGTCACTCCCCTGGGGTATCACAGGGTGGGGTGGGTTCTGTGGGTCAGGGTCACTCCCCTGGGGTATCACAGGGTGGGGTGGGTTCTGTGGGTATGGGCCCTTCCCCTGGGGTGGGATGAGGACAGAAGGTGTGTCATGGTTGTAGATTCAACACCCTATCTGTTCCTTCCTGCAGATCCCATTCTCCTGAATAACCAGGAACATTCAGACATCACATTCCTGGTGGACGGGAAACCATTCTATGGCCATCGGGCACTGCTGTCGGCCGCCTCACCCCGGTAAGACCCTGCGGTTCACCAAACTGTCAGACAGTCAGTTCTACTCATTCTCAGATTAATACATTGTGCTGAGGTGGGGAGATCCTGTTGGTTCAGTCCAAATCACATTTTGTTAATTTGAGCTGCGATCGTTATGAATTGATTCATTAAGCCAAGAGTGAGAGATTCGTTGGGCCCTGCAGCAACCGCAGGGTGAAATTACCCATTAAATTATAGTGTCAGGAGCTGCTGTTTGTACATTCTCAGTACAGTCAATAACATGTACCTCCGACTGTGCAGTGTCTGGAGCTGCTGCCTGTACATTCTCAGTACAGTCAGTAACCTGTACCTCCGACTGTGCAGTGTCAGGAGCTGCTGTCTGTACACACTCAGTACTGTCAGTAACCTGTACCTCCATCTGTGCAGTGTCAGGAGCTGCTGTCTGTACATTCTCAATACAGTCAGTAACCTATAACTCTGACTGTGCAGTGTCTGGAGCTGCTGTCTGTACATTCTCGATACAGTCAGTAACCTGTACCTCCGACTGTGCAGTGTCAGGAGCTGCTGTCTGTACATTCTCAGTACAGTCAGTAACCTGTACCTCCGACTGTGCAGTGTCAGGAGCTGCTGTCTGTACATTCTCAGTACAGTCAGTAACCTATAACTCTGACTGTGCAGTGTCTGGAGCTGCTGTCTGTACATTCTCAATACAGTCAGTAACCTGTACCTCCGACTGTGCAGTGTCTGGAAGCTGCTGTCTGTACATTCTCAATACAGTCAGTAACCTATAACTCTGACTGTGCAGTGTCTGGAGCTGCTGTCTGTACATTCTCAATACAGTCAGTAACCTGTACCTCCGACTGTGCAGTGTCTGGAAGCTGCTGTCTGTAAGTTCTCAGTACAGTCAGTAACCTGTACCTCCGACTGTGCAGTGTCAGGAGCTGCTGTCTGTACATTCTCAGTACAGTCAGTAACCTGTACCTCCGACTGTGCAGTGTCAGGAGCTGCTGTCTGTACATTCTCAGTACAGTCAGTAACCTATAACTCTGACTGTGCAGTGTCTGGAGCTGCTGTCTGTACATTCTCAATACAGTCAGTAACCTGTACCTCCGACTGTGCAGTGTCTGGAAGCTGCTGTCTGTACATTCTCAGTACAGTCAGTAACCTATAACTCTGACTGTGCAGTGTCTGGAGCTGCTGTCTGTACATTCTCAGTACAGTCAGTAACCTGTACCTCCGACTGTGCAGTGTCCTGTAACCTGTACCTTGTCACAGATTGGTGCAAAATCCTCTCTTTTTATGTAAATTTCAAAGTGTGGTTTCCTATATTTCATTGACCAATCCAAGTGACACGTGTGAGCGAAGGACTCGCCCGCCCCCTACTATCAAACAATAAATGTGGATTCCTGTGAGTGTCATTGAATCACTGGACAGGGTTTTCCTGGAGTGGGACAGACTTGGTGTGTGCAGTTTAGGGCCCCTTCTCCCTGTCCAGTTCGCATCGCTCGAGGGTTATCCGAAATGGGTACAGCAACATTTTCATTGCTGTAAGGATGCAAGGATGTCTTGCTGCAGTTGTACAGGGCCTTGGGGAGACCACACCTCGAGTATTGTGTGCAGTTTTGGTCGCCTTATCTGAGGGAGGATGTTCTTGCCATGGAGAGAGTGCAGCGAAGATTCACCAGACTGATACCTGGGATGGCAGGAATGACGTATGAGGAGAGATTGGGTCGATTGGGCGTATACTCGCTGGAGTTTAGAAGAATGAGAGGGGATCCCATTGAAACTTATAAAATTCTAACAGGACTAGACAGACTAGATGCAAGAAGGATGTTCCCGATGGCCGGGGAGTCCCGAACCAGGGGTCACAGTCTAAGGATAAGGGGTAAGCCATTTAGGACAGAGATGAGGAGGAATTTCTTCACCCAGAGAGTGGTGAACCTGTGGAATTCTCTACCACACAAGACAGTTGAGGCCAATTCATTAACTATATTCAAGAAGGAGTTAGATATATTTCTTGCGGCTAAAGGGATGAAGAGATATGGGGAGAAGGCAGGGACAGGGTACTGAATTTGGATGTTCAGCCATGATCGCATAGAATGGCGGAGCAGGCTCGAGGGGCCGAATGGCCTACTCCTGCTCCTATCTTCTATGTATCTTTGTTTCTATGTAAGGAATGTCTTGTAAATCCGGGATCCTTTCTTGTGTCATTACTTACATGAATGTTTTTCTCACTCTTAAGGTTCAAAGCTCTTATTACAGCCAGTCCTTCTGCCGATGGCAAGACCTGCAGCCCCATCGAGATCAAGGATATCGGGTACAGCACATTCAAGGTAACTAACAGTGGAATAACAAATTCCTGTTATAACCAGGTAACGTGTTAACCCCGTGTACACCTGGTGTATGTGCTCCTGGTGCCTAACCCTGTGTACACCTGGTGTACGTGCTCCTGGTGTCTAACCCCGTGTACACCTGGTGTATGAGCTCCTGGTGACTAACCCTGTGTACACCTGGTGTATGTGCTCCTGGTGTCTAACCCCGTGTACACCTGGTGTACGTGCTCCTGGTGTCTAACCCCGTGTACACCTGGTGTATGAGCTCCTGGTGACTAACCCTGTGTACACCTGGTGTCTGAGCTCCTGGTGTCTAACCCCGTGTACACCTGGTGTATGTGGTGCTGGTGTCTAACCCCGTGTACACCTGGTGTATGTGCTCCTGGTGTCTAACCCCGTGTACACCTGGTGTATATGCTCCTGGTGTCTAACCCCATGTACACCTGGTGTACGTGCTCCTGGTGTCTAACCCCGTGTACACCTGGTGTATGTGCTCCTGGTGTCTAATCCCGTGTACACCTGGTGTACATGCTCCTGGTGTCTAACCCCGTGTACACCTGGTGTACGTGCTCCTGGTGTCTAACCCCGTGTACACCTGGTGTATGTGCTCCTGGTGTCTAGCCCCTTGTACACCTGGTGTATGTGGTGCTGGTGTCGAACCCCATGTACACCTGGTGTCTAACCCTGTGTACACCTGGTGTATGTGCTCCTGGTGTCTAGCCCCATGTACACCTGGTGTACGTGGTGCTGGTGTCTAACCCTGTGTACACCTGGTGTATGTGCTCCTGGTGTCTAACCCGTGTACATCTGGTGTATGAGCTCCTGGTGTCTAACCCTGTGTACACCTGGTGTATGTGCTCCTGGTGTCTAACCCTGTGTACACCTGGTGTATGTGCTCCTGGTGTCTAACCCCGTGTACACCTGGTGAATGTGGTGCTCGTGTCTAACCTGGTGTACGTGCTCCTGGTGTCTAACCCCGTGTACACCTGGTGTTTGAGCTCCTGGTGTCTAACCCGTGTACACCTGGTGTATGTGGTGCTCGTGTCTAACCCCGTGTACACCTAGTGTACGTGCTCCTGGTGTCTAACCTGGTGTACGTGCTCCTGGTGTCTAACCCGTGTACACCTGGTGTATGTGGTGCTGGTGACTAACCCCGTGTACACCTGGTGTATGTGCTCCTGGTGTCTAACCCTGTGTACACCTGGTGTACGTGCTCCTGGTGTCTAACCCTGTGTACACCTGGTGTATGTGCTCCTGGTGTCTAACCCCGTGTACACCTGGTGAATGTGGTGCTCGTGTCTAACCCCGTGTACACCTGGTGTACGTGCTCCTGGTGTCTGACCCCGTGTACACCTGGTGTATGTGGTGCTGGCGTCTAACCCCGTGTACACCTGGTGTATGTGGTGCTGGCGTCTAACCCCGTGTACACCTGGTGTATGTGCTCCTGGTGTCTAACCCAGTGTACACCTGGTGTATTTGGTGCTGGTGTCTAACCCTGTGTACACCTGGTGTATGTGGTGCTGGTGTCTAACCCCGTGTACACTTGGTGTATGTGGTGCTCGTGTCTAACCCCGTGTACACCTAGTGTACGTGCTCCTGGTGTCTAATCCCGTGTACACCTGGTGTATGTGCTCCTGGTGTCTAACCCTGTGTACACCTGGTGCACGTGCTCCTGGTGTCTAACCCCGTGTACACCTGGTGTATGTGGTGCTGGCGTCTAACCCCGTGTACACCTGGTGTATGTGCTCCTGGTGTCTAACCCCGTGTACACCTGGTGTACATGCTCCTGGTGTCTAACCCCGTGTACACCTGGTGTACGTGCTCCTGGTGTCTAACCCCGTGTACACCTGGTGTATGTGGTGCTGGCGTCTAACCCCGTGTACACCTGGTGTATGTGGTGCTGGCGTCTAACCCCGTGTACACCTGGTGTACGTGCTCCTGGTGTCTAACCCTGTGTACACCTGGTGTACATGCTCCTGGTGTCTAACCCTGTGTACACCTGGTGTACGTGCTCCTGGTGTCTAACCTCGAGTATCCTGGCCGATATTTATTCCTCAACCAACATCACCAAAAATAAATTAACTAGTTCATCTCATTGCTGTTTTCTGTGGTATCTTGCTGTGCACAATTTGGCTGCTGTATTTCCCTACAAAACAGCGGTGATTACACTTCAAAAGTACTTCATTGGCTATAAAGCGCTTTGCGATGTCTTAAGGACACGCAAGGCGCTATAGAAATGCAAGTTCTTCATTTGTGGAAATGTTTTTTTCAGTCAGCTGATTAGTATTGGTCTGTGCACTGTCTCCTTCTGATTCTGTGATTTCTCGGCAGTGCTTGGTTCAGTATATTTACAATGGAGGGACAGAGGGACTGAACATCAGTAAAAGCCAAGCCCTGGAGGTAAGCTGTCCTCTCCTATGTGACTGCTTTCTCTCTTCGCCAGCATTCCTATTCCACCATCTCATCCAGGTCCCAGTGGGTGAGCTGTTGGAGCATGGAAATCTATTTCCCCGGCCCATCATTCAGGTATTAATGGTGCTTTGAAAGGGTGGTGTGTACAATTAGCCTCATTGCCACTGGGCCAGGGAAGGAAAATCCATCTAGGACTCCCTGTCCTGATCATGTCCACTAACACTCGCTGGCAGTGTATGTGTAGGGACTGTGATAATAATGTTTCCACCACACCCCCATCATTGAACGGACAGATGATGCTCAATGTCCATCGACTGTTGATGAGGAGCTGGTTCTGGTGGAGTGGGAATGTCCACAGATCAGAACTCAGCAAGTCAACAATTGGAGGAAGAAAAGAGAAGGAAGTGAGTGGGTTATAAGGAGACGGGCTACAGCTGTGGTCTAGAGTAGTGCTCGTTATCTGAGATTCCCCTGGAGAGACTCGGAGAAACTTACATTAAAGATTATGTGTGGGGCAGAGTCCATGTTAGGGGAGAGTGTACATGGGCTGTGGGAGGAGATTATAGGGCTGGGTAGAGTCCATGTTAGGGGAGAGTGTACATGGGCTGTGGGGGGAGATTAAATGGGTGGGTAGAGTCCATGTTAGGGGAGAGTGTACATGGGCTGTGGGAGGAGATTAAATGGGTGGGTAGAGTCCATGTTAGGGGAGAGTGTACATGGGCTGTGGGAGGAGATTAAATGGGTGGGTAGAGTCCATGTTAGGGGAGAGTGTACATGGGCTGTGGGGGGGAGATTACAGGGCTGGGTAGAGTCCATGTTAGGGGAGAGTGTACATGGGCTGTGGGGGGAGATTAAATGGGTGGGTAGAGTCCATGATAGGGGAGAGTGTACATGGGCTGTGGGGGGAGATTAAATGGCTGGGTAGAGTCCATGTTAGGGGAGAGTGTACATGGGCTGTGGGGGGAGATTAAATGGGTGGGTAGAGTCCATGTTAGGGGAGAGTGTACATGGGCTGTGGGGGGAGATTAAATGGGTGGGTAGAGTCCATGTTAGGGGAGAGTGTACATGGGCTGTGGGAGGAGATTAAATGGGTGGGTAGAGTCCATGTTAGGGGAGAGTGTACATGGGCTGTGGGGGGAGATTAAATGGGTGGGTAGAGTCCATGATAGCGGAGAGTGTACATGGGCTGTGGGGGGAGATTAAATGGGTGGGTAGAGTCCATGTTAGGGGAGAGTGTACATGGGCTGTGGGGGGAGATTAAATGGGTGGGTAGAGTCCATGATAGCGGAGAGTGTACATGGGCTGTGGGAGGAGATTATAGGGCTGGGTAGAGTCCATGTTAGGGGAGAGTGTACATGGGCTGTGGGGGGGGAGATTATAGGGCTGGGTAGAGTCCATGTTAGGGGAGAGTGTACATGGGCTGTGGGGGGGAGATTATAGGGCTGGGTAGAGTGTCCATAGGCTGTGGGAGGAGATTAAATGGGTGGGTAGAGTCCATGTTAGGATAGAGTGTACATGGGCTGTGGGGGGGAGATTACAGGGCTGGGTAGAGTCCATGATAGGGGAGAGTGTACATGGGTTGTGGGAGGAGATTAAATGGGTGGGTAGAGTCCATGATAGGGGAGAGTGTCCATGGGCTGTGGGAGATGATTACAGGGCTGGGTAGAGTCCATGATAGGGTAGGGTGGACAGAGCGGTTTTGTTGGATGTGGAGAGATTTGACTCGTTCTCGGACCCTAACGGTTTTACTCAGTGCTCATGGCCCTGTCTCTTCCAGGTTCTCTCGGCTTCCAGCATCTTCAAACTAAAGCCTCTGACACGCCACTGTGAGGTCATCTGTTCAAGGAACTTGACGCTTGCTGTCAGCCCACGCACATACCAACAGGCCAAGGTGAGGCGTGGTCAGCAGTGTCGTGCCCTGATTTCCACGCAACATAACGTGCCGTGTCCTGAGCTAACGCTGGGCATTGCAAAAGCACACACACACAATTAATGGGATAAATGGAAATCATCCGGGTTCTACAATGTGTGGACAATCCGCTCCATGGATCACATAATCTAGGCCGACATCCCACGGAGTGCTGCACTGTCAGAGGTGCCGTCTTTCGGATGAGACATTAAACCGAGGCCCCGTCTGCCTGGTGGATGTAAAAGATCCCACGGCACTATTGGAAGAAGAGCAGGGAGTTCTCCCCGGTGTCCTGGCCAATAGTTACCCCTCAATCAACATCACTAGAAACAGATTATCTGGTTAATATCACATTACTGTGTGTGGGATCTTTCTGTGTACAAATTGGCTGCCGTGTTTCCTACTGGAGTGAGACTTGAACCCATGACCTTCTGACTCAGGCGAGAGCAAGTAACTGAGCCACAGCTGACACCTAATCACTTCCTCCTATTCCCATCAATGATCTCCTTCCCACTCCTGTACTGCAGGCACTGACTCACGGTGAGATACGGTCCCATATGGAGCTTCTCGAACCTCAGCCAAATCATTATTCTTCATGTGGAAGCCCAGTCACTGGTTGTCTGAGGTTGCACTGCCCAATGTCATACCCTCATGATGCTGACACTGTCCGGCAGGGGGTGCGGAATAGTGATTAGGAGTGGGAACCTGAGGGGAGTGGGGGGAAGGTAAGTTCCAGATGCACTCTGGTCAATTGCTATCCCAGCTCCCTCTCCGAGATGGACTAGCCCCTAGGGAATAAATCTGGAGTTAGATATTAATACTGAGAACTGATCCCAATAAGACAAATTAATTCAGATCAGGTTATGGAGAGATTCACTGCGCGTGGCTACAATTAAATGGTTGCTTCCTGTGGACCAATGTCTTGGTTTTCTGCCTTTTGTGAATTCCTGCACTGAAGGGTTTTGATAAAATAAATAGGGAGAAACTCTTTCCACTGGCGGGAGGGTCAGTAACCAGAGGACACAGATTTAAGGTCATTGTCAAATTCAATAATAACTTTCAAAAGAGAATTGGATGTTGTCTACATGGATTTTAAGAAGGTGTTTGACAAAGTACCACATAGAAGGCTAGTTAACAAAATTGAGGCTCATGGAATAGGTGGGTCAGTGGCAGCTTGGATAAGGAATTGGCTTAAGGATAGAAAACAGCGAGTTGTGGTAAATGGCTGTTTTTCAGACTGGAGGATGGCAGACAGTGGTGTTCCCCAAGGGTCAGTGCTGGGGCCACTGCTTTTTTTGATTATATATAAATTACCTGGATATTGGAATACAGAGTAGAATTTCTAAATTTGCCGATGACACCAAACTTGGGGGTGTGGCAAACAGTGAGGATGATACCAATCGACTGCAACAGGACATAGAAAGGCTGCAGAATGGGCAGACAGGTGGCAGATGGAATTTAATACAGAGAAGTGTGAGGTGATGCATTTTGGCAGAAGGAACAGGGAGAGGCAATATACACTTAATGGCACAGTTTTACAGAGTGTGCAGGGACAGAGGGACCTGGGAGTTAATGTGCATAGGTCCCTGAAGGTGGCGGGACATATTGAGAGAGTGGTTAGCAAAGCATATGGGATCTTGGGCTTCATAAATAGAGGTATTGAGTACAAAAGTAGAGAAGTTATGCTGAACCTTTATAAAGTGCTGGTTAGGCCACAACTGGAGTATTGCATCCAGTTCTGGTCACCACACTTTAGGAAGGATGTGAAGGCCCTCGAGAGGGTGCAGAGGAGATTTACCAGAATGGTTCCGGGGATGGGGGATCTTAGCTACAAGGACAGGTTGGAGAAGCTGGATTTGTTTTCATTAAAGCAAAGGAGGTTGAGGGGTGATTTGATCGAGGTGTACAAGATTATGACGGGTTTGGATAGGCTGGATGGGGAAAGGCTGTTCCCATGAGTTGATGGTACAAGGACTGGGGGGACACAGATTTAAGGTTTTGGGTAAGAGATACGGGGGGATGTGAGGAAAAACTTTTTTACGCAGTGAGTGGTGAGGACCTGGAACTCGCTGCCGACTGAAGTGGTGGAAGCGGAGACACAATGTTTTCAAGGGGAGACTGGATAGGCACTTGAGGGAAATAAACTTGCAGGGCTACGGGGATAGAGCGGGGGGGTGGGACTGACTGGATTGCTCTGCAGAGAGCCGGCACGGACTCGATGGGCCGAATGGCCTCTTGTGCCGTATGACTCTGACTCTATGACTTGAAAAGGGAACAATTACAGGACTATGAGGAATGAGCAGGGGAGTGGGACGAATTGGAGCTCTTTCAAAGAGCTGGCACAGGCACGATGGGCCAAAAGGCCTCCTTCTGTGCTGTATCTCTCTCTCATTCTTTCTTCTGAAGGTCTGGTCCTATTTTGTGCAGGTTCTCGAGGCCTCTGAGCTGGTGGTCTACTGCAATGGATACTTCCTGAAGAACATGCTGCCTTTACTGGAGCAGGACTCCTTCCAGCAGCTACTGCAGAGCCAGACAGAGAAACATCACGATGTTCTGACAGAGCTGCAGCAAGCTCTGGCCTCCAGGATGCAGGCTGTATACCAGCCTGTCTCCAAGGAAACAATGGTGTGATTTTAAACCAGGGCCTGAATGCAAACTCAACCTTTGGATGATGGACATTGCCCTTTTTCTAAAATAATGGAGACCTCGATTAGCTTACGTTCTCTGTAAATCTGAGTGCTGTGATGGAGATCTAGTGTATTGGAGAGGCTGAATCGGAGTGATAAGCTATGATATGAGGGGCTTGTCACTGAAACAAAGGAACCTATGACTGCTTCCTCTCAGGATCTGTCTTTCTATATCTATCTCTATCTCTCGTTCTCTCTATCTAACAGATTTTATAGATCAGGAGCTACTTTGGTAATTTGTGAACACTTAACCAATGTGGTGTCCAGTCCACAAAGAGACTAAAGGGGATCAGGGCCTTCTACCCTGGGGCAAGGAATTCTGGGTCTCTTCTATCATTATACCACCTTTCCTGTCCTCTTGGCACTCTCATTTTTGAAGGTCATTGTGTCATTATCAGAAAATATGGGTGCATTGCCTTTTACCTCTCTTCCACCCCTTCCCCCCACCCCCTGTTGCCCATGGACCCCACTCTCATCCCATTTCTCCACTCGGTCTCCGCCCCAAGGTCATTTTAATCTAGATAAGGGCCAATTCTCTGACTGCATGTCTGCAGTCCTCACTGGGCAGTGGGTCCGTGGTCTGTGAGCAGGCGAGGCTCCTGGTGGTAGGGCACCTTCGGAGCATCGTCCCTCTCGGGCACCACGGCTGGGATGTCTCCGCCATTCATGACCCATGGCGAGCCGCTTCACTCAATGATAAACAGTTCATGTGCTTCAGACAGCAAAGGTCAGAAAAACATTTCATAAGTTGAAAAAGTTAACATCAATTCATGCAACATCTTAAAATTAAACTTGCCTACAGTGGGCTAACTGCAGGGGCTGTTTCAATAGGTGGTCTGTTTGGCCTGGGTCAGTAATCTATATGATGGTCTCCGTGAAGTGGTGTCAGCCCCTGAACACATGAGTGAGTCAAAGCATTGAAAGCCAAGCTTTGTGTGAGATTGGGAAACGCCACCATCACAGCAGCCTTTAAAGGGCAGCGTCACAATTATTACCCAGAGGCCTCTTGGCTGTTTACAACCGAAAGAGGAAGCAGAATTACTATTTATTACTAATGTGCAATACTGTGTATAAATTATTGTTCAAATGTTTCTTTTTGCTTAATTTAACTTTTAATGTATTTTCTTTGTGTAAAAGAACATTTTTATTAACCTGGAGAAGACTATTAAATTATAAGGAATGTGACAGAAATCTGTATTTTCATCAGGAATGAAAATCAAATGAAGGATTTCAAAACTGTGACTGATAATTTTACAATGTTGAATGCATTGATGCCTTTAACACTGTGTGCCTTTTATAATTAAACAGGACTCGGTTCTATCCTGTCCTCGTGTGTGGTTTTGTATTTTTCAAGGGGTGGGGGTGGGGGTGGGTGCAGCCACAACAACACTTGACACCATCCAGGAAAGAACAGTCCGCTTGATCAACACCCCTGCCACTGAACTCAATCTCCACTGAGGCTGCAGTGTGTACTATCTATAGGAGGCACTACAGCAACTAACCAAGGTTACTTCACAGCAGTTCTTTCCCCTGCAACTTGCACCACCTAGAAGGACAAGGGCAGCAGGAGAATGGAACACCATCATCTCCAAGTCACACATCAGCCTGACTTGGAAGTATATCGCCATTCCTTCATCATCGCTGAGGCAAAATCCTGGAACTCCCTCCCTAACAGCACTGTGGGAGAACCTTCACCACACGGACTGCAACAGTTCAAGGCGGCTCACCACCACCTTCTCAAGGGCAATTAGGGATGGGCAATTAATCCCTTAGATGGTAGAAGTTGATCACATCCTGAGAACAAATTCAAAATAGGACACACTTTAGGAGTTTCATCAACAAAGAGCTCCCAGAGATGAAAGGAGATGATGTTCTAAGCCATTCACAGAAAGGTAGTTATTATGTCCGTGTGTAATTGAGACACGGACTGCAGGAGCTGGTTACAACAGGTGTTTACTGAGTGGAGACAAAACTGGAACTACTATGCAAAGTTACTACACAGGCTTATATACAGGGGTGGTCACTACTGGTACTGCAGTATACAGGGGCTGCAGAATATAGTTCCTTCTGCAAAGTACATACACTACAGTAGTCATGAGCTTATCATCCAATAACAACCTCTTCCCCATTATACATCATGCAGTGGATTGTTAAATATTGGCATAAGCGGTCCACAGTGCCATAACAACAGTGTCAATGACCAATTCAATCCCACCTGCAGCCATGAATTGTACAAGGCCACCCCAAATCCACAGCTAATACACTCTTTGAGCAATGGAGAAGTGATTTATTAGCAGATTACTCATGCTCAGCTGTCTGTGGGAAGGATTTATAGGAACATTCACAGTCTGACAGGCTCCTTCCATGGCCATAACCATCTTTATTCCAGGCAGGGGAGTTAGTTCTATACAGCAGCAAGGTTTTATGAGCCCCCACAACTTATATGATGAGGATGGGGTCACCCACACTCACCAGATGTGAATATCTCACTGGATGTCAAACCCAGAGTTCAAGTCCCACACTCGCCAGGACTATCGTGTGCAGGATGCGAACTGACACACAACCGCAGGCAGCAGGAGCTAACCGGACAGGGATAGACGCACCTGCACGTCCTAACCCCCATGGAGGAGACGGTGCTGGCCATTATTGGAACGGATGGCCGGCGGCAGGGCTGAAACCATCAAAGATGATGGTATCCTGATACCTAATCCTCCTCACATCCCACTTCCCCCTCATCCCGCAATCTCTTCTGATTTACAAGCTGCAGGTGGTATAAGCGGCACCCCTTACTTTCCTCCCTGCTCTCCCACCTACCCTTGCGCCTTTTTCCTTTCAGATACCCAAGAGGAGTAATCTGGCCAGGCGAAGAGACTGATGATGAAGACACGGTATCGTCACTTGATTTCACACTCGCAGCTCAGATACTGACACTGCGCATATCTTAGAGGATAGATTAGAGACGGGAGCTGCATGTGGTGAGACACCGGGCCAAGTGGGCTGCAGCCAGGGCTGGGGGCAAGGATAGCACGGGTGCCAGTTCACCGGAGGGTGAGGTGGCACACAGGTTCCGCTGCAGAGGACTCAGATGAGGACTTTAATGGGCAGCCTACAGAAGAATAACAAAGTGCTTGGTGCTTTGGGAGGCCTGCCAGAAAGCCTGCATTCAATGTCAAGGAGCATGGAGGAATCCAGTGGCAATTTGGCACAGGGCTTTGCGCAGAGCTTGGAGCCCGTCCTTTCCAGCATGGAACTAGTGGCCAACTCCGTTTGCACACTTGTGGACCCAACCACGATGCAGCGTCTGATGGCCAATATCGCAGCTTCCATTGCAGCACAAGCAGCAGCCACCCAACGTCTGGGTGCTGCAGTGGAAGCTCAGACTGCTGCCATTGTGGCTGCGGTTACCAGTGTTCAAAGGGGCTTGCAGCATGTCATGGCAGTCCAGCAATCTGTCCTCCAACAGATTACTCGGATTGCTGAGGCTTCGCCTCGGGAGAGTGGCAGTGACTCCCTGGAGGACGACCCTGTTGTCCTCTCTCAGGCTGACAGCAGTCGTCCTCCCACCCCTGCCACTCCGCCAGTGCCCTTGCTGTTGCCTGTCAGCCAGCCAGCCCAGACTGTTGCGGCCCAGGCCGAGATGGGGCAGTCTACAGCTGGGCCTTCTGGGCCGAGAGCTGTTCGAGGTCGTCCTCCAAGGCCATCTGCAGTCTCCTCCACTGAAAGTCAGCAGCCTTCCACCAGCCATGCTGCAGCCACTGGGGTAGCACTGCGTAGGAGCATTCGGAAGGCAGGCACTAGGGAATGCACAAGGGTGATTAGTTTACCTTTGTATGCATTATGCAATGATTTCAGTTATAAGTTAGGTTTGTGATGTTTATTTTGTGGTGGCTTTTATTTTTCCAGTCATGCTGTATTGCAAGGGGTATGACTGTTACTGCACCCATGTCTGGGAGCAAGTGGTTTGTGTCAGGAAATAATCCTTCAGCACCTTCCTGTAGACTTTTGCAACTTGAAAGAACTATGGAAAGCTCCAAACACTTGTAAAATTGGGGCTGGAGCGATGAGCTCCAAAATGGCAGCGCTGGCATCAAATCAGCATTGCACGCTGATTGACGTCATGATCTGCTTGCTTTGCATATTTTCGGCGGACGTTAGCTGCTCGCGCGCTAACACACTCACTAACGTGGCGCCCAGCGCGATTCGCGGCAGGTATTCGCCCGTGCATTGGATGCCATTTTGGTCCCTGAACAGCACCCTTAGCGCCCAAACAACAGGTGCTACTAAGCCCAATCTTGTGCCCATAAAATTTGGCATGCATTCATTGAAAACGTATTATAAGTGCCTGCAGCATCGGTTACTCCTGTAGGTGGCACTTGTGAGAGCCGTTTTCAATGATAAAGCTGTCACACTGTGGCACACAATGGCTGCTATTGGATTGTCAGTCTATCACCCGGTGATCGGATCGTCTGGGCCAACAGATTTCCAGAAATCGCTCAAAATTCATTTTGAATTTTTTTTAGTCTGCCATTTTTTTCCCTCTGAGTTTTTTTTAATTGATCAAAATAAGAGTTTAATCAAAAGAAAATTCATAAAACGACATACTCACAATAACATGATTAAATGTATCCCTGAGATTGTCTTTTGTGTCTTTTCATGTCTTCATTAAAGTTTTCACTTGGAAACCTTGGAGTTAATATTTTTGCCCGGAGCTGTGAGCTGAGTTTGTTTTGTGCCATCTGAGCGTGTGCAGTGTCCCCACAAATCCCCGCAATCCTCAATACTGTATCGGCAATGTATTGCGGGAATATTTTCTTTAACTTCTAGTACTTTCTGCTCAGTAGCTTTTCTTCAAATAATTTTGAAAAGCAAGGGGATAAATTTCTAAAGCTTTGAGGCAAAATACATATTTTACAAAAAACAGAAAATCAGTGTGTGTGTGTTTATGCGAGTGTGCAAATATGTGTGTGTGCAAAAGAGCGTGCGAGAGCACAGCATTCTGATTACACACCTGTTGTATATTTTGTTTTATGTTCTATAAACTTTAGAAAGTATATTAAGCGAAGTGAGTGCATCGTCATGTTAATTTTCTAAAAGTAACACTCATTTAAATTTTGAAGCCAACTAATTATCACACCTGTGTTTTATTGACAATTCTAAGAGATAAAGAGTGTTTTTCTCCATTTATGTTATGTTATTTTTTTAAAAATGAGTTGAATTTTGATGCCAATTCATTATCTCCATATGTGTTTTGTTGGAAAGTTCGACCTGTGAGACAGAGATTTTAATTTCTAACAGGAGGGAGGGAGAGACGCCATGAGAGAGAAAGCCAAACCATTTCTGTCTTCATTCTAATTTGATTTTTTTTTAAAACAAGTTCAATTTTGAAACCACGCAGAGCTCTTTGAGAGAATAGGGGGGAAACTATTCGCGGGTGTGGGGTTTTCAGGCTCTCTCACCCACCTTTGAGGAAGGTGAGTGAGACGGGGGGTAAATGGATGGAGGGTTAAGATTGAGGTGAGAGATAGTGCAGTAAAGGGGAGGGGAAGGTATTGGGGTGGAGTGGATAGTTGAAACGTCTCCCACTCCTGCTCATTATTTCCCAGGCCTCCAAAACACTGCAACCTTCTTATGCCTACAATCTAAAACCCAAACTTGGTGTCACCTTACCTTGTCTTCTCTGCGGCTCTTTCCAACCTTGCCGGAGTCTAGAGTCTGACAGTTCAGCTCGATCTCTCTTGCAGAGGTGGTGGTGGCTGGGGGACTGTATCAACTGTGTTGGTCACTCACATTTCAATCCATTGACTCTTTATGCCGACAGATATTGGGTGCAATATTCCCGTTAAGCCGCGCAGCCATGCAGTGATCTAGAGGACCCGCGCAGGGTGCTTGCTGGCTTCACAATGGGGAAAAGCGCATGTGCACGGTAACTTGAATGGGCCGCGCATCACCTTAAAGGGGCTGTGCACCCAAAAAAAATGAAAGGGAACATTGATTGGGCACATGCTGTAGATTGACTTCCTTGCTCTAGGCTCAGGCTTAGAGCTCAGTCTCTTGTTTTAAAATTGCACTGAGTTCCCCTGAACATGGGTGTTTAATTCTGACCCCAGGAAGCAGAGGATCTGTGTTGCTGACGCTTTCTCTGTGCAGGGATTTGTCACCGGGCTTGTCAACTAAACCACCTCTCCGAAGAGTATATTCTCAGAAGACACCTCATGCTGCAACCACATAAATAGGATTGTACTTACTGTAAGGCGTGCGAGCATTGGTTGGCCATTGGAGATGACATACACATTGTTTAACATCCCCAGTCATTGTGGAGACTTCTCCAGTGTCTGGTCCCCAGTACTTTGTGCGCCACTGCTGAAAGTTTAGCCAGCCATTTAGTTTCCGTCTCATTCCAGATCCTTTCTCAGAGTGCAGCGGGCATGTTTATGCAAGTTTTAACATGAACGACCCACACTTACACAGCACAGTATCACATTTCTGACAACACATCCAAACCCTTCACCCAATGAATTATACTTGACTCCAGTGCAGTACTGAGGGAGTGCTGCACTGTCGGAGGTGCCGTATTTCAGATGAGACATTAAACTGAGGCTCAGCCCGTTCTCTCAGGTGGACGTAAAAGATCCCATGACACTATTTCGAAGAAGAGCAGGACCGTTAATCCCCGGTGTCCCGGCCAATATTTATCCCTCAACCAAATCACTAAAACTGATGATCTGGCTATTATCACATTGCTCTTTGTGGGATCTTGCTGTGTGCAAATTGGCTGCCATGTTTCCTACATTACAACAGTGATTACACTTCAAAAAGTACTTCATTGGCTTTGGGACGTCTGATGGTCGTGAAAGGCTCGATAGAAATGCAAGTCTTTCTTTTATTTCAGGTGCAGTGACTGTTGCTATGTAGCCAGATACGGCAGCCAAACTGTTCACAGCAAAGATTCTTGTTACAAGTTTTGGGATCGCTTTAGATATTCTCTCAGGTACAGTGGCGCTGGTTACTCCCATAAGCGGGAGTTGTCTAATTGAGCATCCTGATTGTCTTATGTTCGGGAGTGCTCCCACACTATCCAATATCTAGTTCAAAGTGAGTATTGACACCAATGTGTCAGCCAATGAGTTGGAGATGGGGCTGGATTTAAACAGAGTCTCTACAAACTACAGCAAACAGAGGCCTAGAAATTCAGTATAGCCACGTTTGGGGCGCTACAGCATGGCGTTCGCTAACTTTTGCGCCCGGCGCAACTTAGTGCCACCTTCGCCGATATTCAGTTGCATCACCCCAAGAGGTTGCTGCTGTGCTAAAGCAGGCGATGCACGACTATCATTAAGCGCTAAGCCGGCGATCCGGGGCGCAAACACCAAAGGCGGGCGCAGCGCAGCGCAGGTGCGGCGAGTTGCTCATTGAGGGCAGACAGTCAAGCGCCGGTCAACACTTAAAGGGGGAGGGTGGAATTGTTTGGCTGCCACGCCCTGCACACTGCAGCCCTAAGGCAAGGCCTGAACACTGCTTCTGGAACTGCTCCACGCCCAGGAGAATGGAGAAGGTCAGGGAGAGAGTGCAGCGCTTCGGTGAGGGTGACCTGAGGCTGCTGGTTGGCGCAGTGGACCGCAGGCGCCATATCCTCTTCCCTGAGGGTGGCAGGAGGCCGCTGCCCGCTGAATATCGGAAAGCATGGAGGGATGTGGCAAACAGGGTCACGCCCAACAACGTGGTTGGCAGGACACCAACCCAGTGCCGGAAAAAATTCAACGACCTCACTCGGGTTGTCAGGGTGAGTACCCTTTCCAGTATCCTCCTCATCCCTGCATGTGCACCTCACTTTATGGCCAAAGGGGCCTGAAAGCCCTAATGGCCAGCCCTCATCCAGCAGCTATGGGACTGTCATGAAAAGCACTTGCACATTCAGGACTTTACACACTGTCAGGGCTAATCGACCATGGGAGGCAGTGCGGGCAAGATCAGGGCTTGACACTGTCAGGGCTAATCGACCATGGGAGGCAGTGCAGGCGAGATCAGGGCTTGACACTGTCAGGGCTAATTGACCATGGGAGGCAGTGCGGGCAAGATCAGGGCTTGACACTGTCAGGGCTAATCGACCATGGGAGGCAGTGCGGGCAAGATCAGGGCTTGACACTGTCAGGGCTAATCGACCATGGGAGGCAGTGCGGGCAAGATCAGGGCTTGACACTGTACTTAGAGGCTGTCCTTTCTCTTGCAGGCCAAGCTGGCGCATAACAGAAGACAGCAGCGACAGACCGCCCTGACCTGAAACAGCTGAGCGACCTCGAGCAGCGAGTGGAGTGGATCATGGCAGGCCGGCTGAGTGGCCCCGTCGCCACTGGAGATGCTGACCCTGTTCTGGGCACCAATGGTAAGGTCATCACCTTTTTGACCTCTCTCTTTCCACTTGCGCCTCACACCAGCATCCTTTGCCACTATCGAACCAATGCAGCGCACAGCAGCACTCATGCCTCCCTTGCTGCCGCCCTGTCCTCACTCTAAAGCAACTCTTGTGCCTCCCTGCTTTCAGATGGTGACTCACCAGGTGAGGAGGCGGCCCCTCAAGCTGGCACTGTGTCTGAGTCAGACATAGAGGAGGAGGAAGAGCAAGCCAGCCCATCAGGGACACCCTCAGCCGAGGCAGCCCATGGCCATGATGGTGACACGTCTTCCCTGGAGGGGAGCAGGGAGGAAGGGTCGGAGGTTAGAGGCACACTGAGCTCATGGCTGCAGTGGCAAGGATGCCTGACTCCATAGAGTCACTGGCAAGGAGTGTGCAGGAATTCGGGGCAGCACAGGCCAGGAGTCTGCAGGACGTCGCGGCAGCACAGGCCAGGAGTCTGCAACAATTCAGTGCAGCACAGGCTAGGAGTCAGCAGGACTTCGCTGCTTCACAGGCGGCTTCTAGACAAGTGCTCAGTCATGCCGTGCATTCACTGGTTGCTGTCATGCAGACACAGACCAGGGCCACACGGGTACTAACTGCTGCCACACTCGCTGGATCGGCCAGGCATCGCCGGGGCACTCGCCGTGCCGCAGCAGCCCAGCAGTCTGTGCCTCAGCAGATTGCTGCGCATGCTGCAGTGCTGGCCCGTGCGCGTGCCAATGTATCAGCCGACCAGGGAGTGCTTGTGATCTGTCAGGTTGGCAGCATTCCTGCAGCCAACACTGTCACTCCTCCATTGCAGCTGCCACCAGCTGTTGGACAGACTGCTGCTGCCCAAGTAGAGTTGGAGCAGTCAGCAGCCGGCCCCTCCAGGCCCAGAGCTGGTCCAGGCCGACCCCCAAGGGCATCTGCCGCCTCGCCATCTGACCCTCAGCAGCCTTCCCCCAGCCTTGCTGCAGCCACTGGGGTCCCATTGAGGAGGAGCTGCAGGGCGGGTAGGGGCCAGTCACGGAAGCGAAACGGATCACCCTCGCAGAGGAAAAAGTAGAAGGTGTGGCCAAATGTTTTGTTTTACTTATAAAAGCCGAGACTGGCGTATTTGTTTCATATTTAAAGGCCGAGACTGGTCTATTTGTTTTACTTGTAAAGGCCGAGACTGGTGTATTTGTGTTTTTTGGAGGGGGTTTCTCTCCATTAGTTTGTCATGTGGGAAGGGCACAGAGGTATCACAGTAAACATTTTTCTTAAATCGCACTGTCCATGCTTTCTTTTGGAAGTCCTGGTTGCCCTGCTCGGCTGAGGGCTTGTGGAGCGGCTACATTCATCTTCTGCCATTGGCACAAGCCATTCCCTGAGAGGGGGCCTAGAACCGACGTGCAATAAGCCGCCGACGGGCGGCCCTTGAACTTTCTGCCTCCCTCCCGTGCTGGTCCTCCTCCTCCTCCTCCTCCTCTGGTGGTCCTCCAATGTCTGCTGGCAGTGGCTGAGTCCTGCGGATAACCAGGTTGTGCAGCATGCAGCACACGACAACGAAATGGGAGACTCGCTCAGGCGAGTACTGTAGGGCTCCCCCGAAACGATCCAGGCAGCGGAATCGTTGCTTCAGCGCGCCGATTGTTTGCTCAATGATGTTCCTGGTTGCTTGATGGCTGTCATTGTATCCCTCTTCAGCAGGGGTGCTGGGCGCATGGAGCGGGGTCAGCAGCCAGGTGCACAAAGGGTAGCCTTTGTCCCCGAGAAGCCATCCTCGTGGGTGAGGCTGGGCCTCGAACATGTCTGCCACAGAAGTCTGGCGCAGGATGAAGGCATTGTGACTGCTGCCTGGAAAGCAGGCACTGACAGCTAAGATGAGCTGCCTGTGGTCACACACCAACTGCACGTTGAGCGAATGGTAGCCCTTCCGGTTGCGGTAATCCTCGGCATTCTGTAGAGGTGCCCGCAAAGCCACATGCGTGCAGTCAATGGCGCCCTGCACCGTGGGGAAGCCCGCTTTGTGCATTGAGTGCTGTTGGAGTTTTGCTAAGTGGGAGAAAAATCATTTAAGTGTATTTGTGAATTTTAGTGTGTTAAGAAGTCAATTATTTGAAGTAAGTTTAATTTTTTAAGGGTTTTTTAAACTCTTGGGCAGTTTAAACAGGAAGTAGAATCCGGGTATAAAAGGGGAGGGGCTAGTGCGGTGCACGGAGTGCTTTGTGCATTGAGTGCTGTTGGAGTTTTGCTAAGTGGGAGAGTTCGGATAAGTGGGAGGTGAGGGTGTGTTTTTTGCTCTGTTTTATTACCCACTCCCAGGCTTAGACAGCACTGCGGAGGCGGAGCAGCGAGACGAGTCAACCAAACAGGCTCCACAGACAGTATTCAAGGAGGAGGTTGGTGATCAGCTGGTTGGTTGGTTTTCTTCCTTCTCTTCTCTTTCATACCTTTAAGTTGGTAAGTCCTATTGAATAGTGGTGTGATATTATCATATATATCCGGGCAGGGTCTTCATAACTAATAATAAGAAATTTAATTAATTATATAGAATGGAGCAGGTGATGTGTTACTGTTGCGAGATGTGGGAGCCGGTGAACCCCATTGAGGCTAACGGTGATTACATCTGCGACAAGTGTTTGCTGCTAGAGGAACTCAAGTTCCATGTTATGGAGCTTGAGACCGAGCTTCGGACACTGCGACACATCAGGGAGGGGGAGAAGTTCCTGGACTCTATGTTTCAGGAGATGGTCACACCTATGAAGTTAATTACTGCAGATGTAGTCCGTGGTCAGGGACAGGACGGTGTGACTACGAGTGAGGAAGGTACAGGGATCCAGGATGTAGTGTTGAAGGAGACGCAGCCCTTGTTCTTGTCCAGCAGGATCGAGGTTCTTACTCCCTGTGAGGGCGGGAGCGGGGACTGCAGGGAGGATGAGCAACCTGGCCACAGCACC
The DNA here is from genome assembly GCF_052327205.1 of Somniosus microcephalus. NCBI lineage: Eukaryota > Metazoa > Chordata > Chondrichthyes > Squaliformes > Somniosidae > Somniosus > Somniosus microcephalus. Next base: position 79,844,649 of record NC_141004.1, read on the forward strand.
GTGGTACAGGGGGCCATTCAAGTGGAGGGAGTAAAAAGAAATGTTGTAGTGGTAGGGTTTTATACCTTAATGCGAGAAGCATCAGGAACAAGGTAGATGAATTAGCTGTGGAAATAGAGGTTAATAATTATGATCTAATTGGGATTACGGAAACATGGTTGCAGGGTGAGCAGGGCTGGGAGCTTAACATACAGGGGTATTCAGTATTTAGGAAGGATCGACAAAAAAGAAAGGGAGGAGGGGTAGCATTGCTAGTAAAAGAGGGGATAAATGCAATTGAAAGGAAGGATATTAACTCAGTTAATACAGAATCTATATGGGTGGAGCTAAGAAATAGCGAGGGGCGAAAAACATTAATAGGAGTGGTATATAGGCCTCCAAATAGTAAAATAGAGGTTAGGGAGGGCATCACGAGGGAAATTAGAGAAGCGTGCAATAAGAGCACAGCTGTCATCATAGGTGACTTTAACTTACATATAGATTGGACTAGCCTAATCAGTAAAAATAATGAGGAGGAGGAATTCCTTGAGTGTTTAAGGGATGGTTATCTGGATCAATATGTCGAGGAACCAACTCGGGAACAGGCTATATTGGACTGGGTACTGTGCAATGAGAAGGGACTAATCAGTAATCTTGTTGTACGGGGACCCTTGGGTCAGAGCGATCATAACATGATCGATTTCTCACTCGAAATGGAGAGCGAAGAAATTGACTCAGAGACTAAGGTCCTGAATTTAAACAAGGGGAATTATGATGCCATGAGACGGGAACTGAGTAGGTCTGATTGGACAACGTTCCTGGGAGGACTGGAGGTAGATAAACAATGGCAAACATTTAAAGATAGAATGACAAAATTGCAAAAATTGTTTATACCAATCTGGCATAAAAGGAAATCTAAAAAGGTGACTCAACCGTGGATAACAGGGGAAATTAGAGACAGCATAAAATCCAAAGATAGGGCGTATAAAATAGCCAAAAAAAGCGCCAGAGCGGAAGATTGGGAACAGTTTAAGATAGAGCAAAGGAGGGCAAAGGGCATGATCAAGAGGGGCAAAATAGCTTACGAAAACAAGCTGGCGGAAAATATAAAAACTAACTCCAAAAGCTTTTATAAATATATCAAAAGGAAAAGACTGGTGAAAACCAAAGTTGGTCCATTGCAGTCAGATACGGGGGAATATATAATGGGAAATAAGGAAATGGCAGATCAACTAAATGCATACTTTGGGTCAGTCTTTACGAAGGAAGACACAAAAAACCTCCCTGGGATATCGGGAAAAATAGGGACATTGGCAAAGGAGGAACTGACGCAAATCAATATCTCTAAGGATATGGTGTTAAGGAAGCTAAAGGGATTGAAGGTGGACAAATCCCCAGGGCCTGATAACATGCATCCTAGGGTACTGAAGGAGGTGGCCCTAGAGATAGCGGATGCACTAAGGATGATTTTTCAGAATTCATTAGACTCGGGAACAGTGCCGATGGATTGGAGGGTAGCTAACGTTACCCCACTATTCAAAAAGGGGGGTAGGGAAAAAGCAGGTAATTACAGACCTGTAAGCCTTACATCAGTTGTGGGCAAAATGCTGGAGTCCATCATTAAGGATGAAATAGCGGAGCACTTAGCAAATGGGGACAGGATAGGACAGAGTCAACATGGATTTACAAAGGGTAAATCGTGCTTGACTAATCTATTGGAATTTTTTGAGGGAGTAACTGGTAGAATAGATGGGGGAGAGCCAGTAGATGTGGTGTACCTGGACTTCCAAAAGGCCTTCGATAAGGTCCCACATAAAAGATTAGCATGGAAAATTGAGGCTCATGGGATAAAGGGGAAAGTTTTGGCGTGGATAGGGAACTGGCTGTCAGATAGAAAACAGAGAGTTGGAATAAACGGCTCATTTTCTGAATGGCAGGCAGTAACAAGTGGGGTACCACAGGGATCTGTCCTGGGCCCCCAGCTGTTCACAATTTACATTAATGACCTGGATCAGGGAGTCGGATGCAGCATTTCCAAATTTGCAGACGACACTAAACTAGGAGGGGGGGTGGGCTCAGAGGAAGAGACCAGGAAGCTCCAGAGCGATTTGGACAGACTGGGCGATTGGGCGGATAAATGGCAGATGCACTATAATGTGGACAAGTGCGAAGTTATCCACCTTGGGTGCAGGAACGGGAGGGCAAATTATTATTTAAATGGCAATAGATTGGGAGAGGGGGAAGTACAGAGAGACCTGGGTGTTCTTGTACACCAGTCACTGAAGGCGAGCATGCAGGTGCAACAGGCGGTCAAGAAGGCAAACGGTATGCTGGCCTTCATAGCAAAAGGGTTAGAATACAGGAACAGGGATACCTTGCTGCAGCTGTACAGGGCACTGGTGAGACCACACCTCGAGTACTGTGTACAGTTTTGGTCGCCTCATCTGAGGAAGGATGTTCTTGCCATGGAGGGGGTGCAGCGGCGATTCACCAGGCTGATACCAGGAATGGCGGGAATGACCTATGAGGAGAGACTATGTAGTTTAGGGATGTACACACTGGAGTTTAGAAGATTGAGAGGGGACCTCATAGAAGTGTATAAAATTCTGACAGGTCTAGACAGACTGGATGCAGAAGGAATGTTTCCCTTGGCGGGTGAGAACAGAACTAGAGGACATAATTTAAGGATAAGGGCTAAACCATTTAGGACAGAGATGAGGGGGAATTTCTTCACTCAGAGAGTGGTGAACCTGTGGAACTCATTGCCACAGAGGGCAGTGTACGCCAGCTCATTAAATATATTTAAGAGGGAATTAGATATATTTCTACGGGCAAAAGGGGTTAAGGGGTACGGAGAGAAGGCGGGGACGGGATACTGAATTAAAGGATCAGCCATGATCTCATCGAATGGCGGAGCAGGCACGAAGGGCCGAATGGCCTACTCCTGCTCCTATCTTCTATGTATCTATGTATCTATGTATCTATTAGGGGGATAGATAGGGTTCTCTGCAGTCAAGAGCGGGAGTCCCGAAGGCTGTGTTGCCTGCCTGGTGCCAGGGTTAAGGACATCTCTTCTGGGCTGGAAAGAAACTTGCAGTGGGAGGGGGAGGATCCAGTTGTCGTGGTCCATGTTGGTACAAACGACGTAGATAGGACAAGGAAGACGGTTCTGTTAAAGGAGTATGAGCAGCTAGGGGTCAAATTAAAAAACAGAACCTCAAGGGTAATAATCTCTGGGTTATTACCTGAGCCACGAGCGAATTTGGCTAGGATAAATAAAATTAAAGAGTTAAATGCGTGGCTCAAAGACTGGTGTGGGAGAAATGGGTTTTGCTTCTTGGGACACTGGCACCAGTACTGGGAGAGGAGGGAGCTGTTCTGTTGGGACGGACTCCACTTGGCCAGTGCTGGGACTAGAGTCCTGGCGAATCATATAACTAGGGCTGTAGAGAGGGCTTTAAACTAATTAGTGGGGGGAGGTTTCTAGAGAGCAAATCATAGAAATGACAACAGAGAAGGTCATAGACTTAGGTAGCAGTGGGGGAATTAAAAAACAGAATGTGTCAGGAAGGGACAGAAGGTATGGAGTAAAAAGTAAAGTACTAAAAAGGGAAAAAACAGGAACTAAGTGTTACAAAACATATTTGAAAGTTCTTTATCTGAATGCACGTAGCATTCGTAACAAAATGAATGAGTTAACGGCACAAATAATGACATATGGGTATGATCTTGTGGCCATTACAGAAACATGGCTGCAGGGTGACCATGACTGGGAATTAAACATACCAGGTTATTTAACAATCAGGAAGGACAGGCAGGAAGGGAGAGGAGGTGGGGTGGCTATGTTAATAAAGGAAGGAATCACTATAATACAGAGAAATGATATTGGGTCAAAGGAGCACGATAGTGAAACAGTTTGGGTGGAGGTAAGGAATAATAAGGGGAAAAAAACACTAGTGGGTGTAGTCTATAGGCCTCCGAACAGTTGCAACTCTGTTGGACGGAGTATTAATCAGGAAATAGTTGAGGCTTGTAATAAGGGAACAGCTATAATTATGGGGGATTTTAATTATCATATTAACTGGACAAATCAAATTGGGCAGAGCAGCCTTGAGGAAGAGTTCATTGAGTGTATTAGGGATGGGTTTCTTGAGCAGTATGTAACTGAACCGACCAGGGGGCAAGCAACCTTAGATTTGGTCCTGTGTAATGAGACAGGATTAATTAAAAATGTCCTAGTAAAGGATCCCCTTGGAATGAGTGACCATAACATGGTTGAGTTCCATATTCAATTAGAGGGTGAGAAGGTTGGATCTCAAACAAGCGTGCTGAGCTTGAATAAAGGAGACTATGAAGGTATGAGAGCGGAATTAATGAGAGTGGACTGGGAAAATAGATTAAAGGGTAAGACGGTACATGACCAGTGGTGTACATTTAAGGAGTTATTTTACAACTTCCAAAAAAAATATATTCCACTGAGGAAAAAAGGGTGTAAAAGAAAAGATAGCCATCCGTGGCTAAGTAAAGTAATTAAGGATAGTATCCGACTAAAAACAAGGGCATATAAGGTAGCCAAATCTAGTGGGAGGATGGAAGATTGGGAAGTCTTTAAAAGACAGCAAAAAATAACACAAAGATTGATTAAGAAAGGGAAGATAGATTATGAAAGTAAATTAGCAAAAAATATAAAAACAGACAGTAAAAGTTTCTATAGTTATATAAAAAGAAAAAGGGTGGCTAAAGTAAATGTTGGTCCCTTAGAGGATGAGACCGGGAAATTAATGGTGGGAAACATGGAGATGGCAAAAACACTGAACAATTATTTTGTATCAGTCTTTACAGTAGAGGACACTAAGAATATCCCAACACTGGACAAACAGGGGGCTCTAGGGGGGGAGGAACTAAATACAATTAAAATCACTAAGGAAGTGGTACTTGGTAAAATAATGGGACTCAAGGCGGATAAATCCCCTGGACCTGATGGCTTGCATCCCAGGGTCTTGAGGGAAGTAGCGGTAGGGATTGTGGATGCATTGGTAATAATTTTCCAAAACTCCCTGGACTCGGCAAAGGTCCCGGCAGATTGGAAAACTGCTAATGTAACACCATTATTTAAAAAGGGTAGTAGGCAGAAGGCTGGAAACTATAGACCTGTTAGCCTAACATCTGTGGTTGGTAAAATGTTAGAGTCCATTATTAAGGAGACAGTAACGGGACATTTGGATAAACACAATTTAATAGGGCAAACTCAGCATGGTTTCATGAAGGGGAAGTCATGTTTAACAAATTTGCTTGAGTTTTTTGAGGAAGTAACATACAGGGTGGATAAAGGGGAACCAGTGGACATAGTGTATTTAGACTTCCAAAAGGCATTTGACAAGGTGCCACACAAAAGATTATTGCTCAAGATAAAAAATCACGGGATTGGGGGTAATATTCTGGCATGGGTGGAGGATTGGCTCTCTAACAGAAAGCAGAGAGTTGGGATAAATGGTTCGTTCTCAGATTGGCAACCAGTAACTAGTGGTGTTCCGCAGGGGTCAGTGCTGGGTCCCCAACTCTTTACAATCTATATTAACGATTTGGAGGAGGGGACCGAGTGTAACATATCAAAGTTTGCAGATGATACAAAGATGGGACGGAAAGTAGTGAGTGAGGAGGACATAAAAAACCTGCAAAGGGACATAGACAGGCTAAGTAAGTGGGCAGAGATTTGGCAGATGGAATACAATACTGGAAAGTGTGAAGTTATGCACTTTGGCAGGAAAAATCATAGAGCAAGTTATTATCTTAATGGCAAGAAACTGGAAAGTACTGTAGTACAAAGGGATCTGGGGGTCCTGGTGCACGAAACTCAAAAAGTTAGTATGCAGGTGCAGCAAGTGATCAAGAAGGCCAATGGAATGTTGGCTTTTATTGCTAGGGGGTTGGAATATAAAAACAGGGAGGTATTGCTGCAGTTGTACAAGGTATTGGTGAGGCCGCACCTGGAATACTGCATACAGTTTTGGTGTCCATACTTAAGAAAAGACATACTTGCTCTCGAGTCAGTACAAAGAAGGTTCACTCGGTTAATCCCGGGGATGAGGGGGTGGTCATATGAGGAGAGGTTGAGTAGATTGGGACTCTACTCATTGGAGTTCAGAAGAATGAGAGGCGATCTTATTGAAACATATAAGATTGTGAAGGGGCTTGATTGGGTGGATGCGGTGAGGATGTTCCCAATGATGGGTGAAACTAGAACTAGGGGGCATAATCTTAAAATAAGGGGCTGCTCATTCAAAACTGAGATGAGGAGAAACTTCTTCACTCAGAGGGTGGTAGGTTTGTGGAATTTGCTGCCCCAGAAAGCTGTGGAAGCTACATCATTAAATAAATTTAAAACAGAAATAGATAGTTTCCTAGAAGTAAAGGGAATAAAGGGTTACGGGGAGCGGGCAGGAAATTGGACATGAGTCTGGGTTCGGAATGGTCATGGCCCTGTGGGTAGTGGAGTGGGCCCAGGGGCCGTGTAGCCTTGTTCTGCTCCTACTGTGTTCTAATTCTGTTAGATTTCAGGAGATGGTTTTATTCCTGTTCCTGGCTGGGGTGGAGATCGCCTTTACAGAAGGTAAGTACTGTAGAAAATATAGGGACAGAGTGATCTCCTGGAAGAATTTCGATCGCCTAGATGGGTCGGAGAGGAATTTCCCAGATTTTTTTCTCCCAAATTGGCCATTGGGTCTTTATCTGGTTTTTCGCCTCTCCCGGGAGATCACATGGGTTCGGGTGGATGCAGAGTGATAGAAGATTTGAGGTTAGGATCAGATCAGCCATGATCTTATTGAATGGTGGAGCAGGCTCGAGGGGCCGATTGGCCTACTCCTGCTCCTATTTCTTATGTTCTAATGCTGCAAAGCCCATTGCACGCTCTTGCTGCTTGTCCACGGTCATGGGGAAGGAGATGAACTGATGTATCCTTCTGAAAAGGCCATTGGTCACCTGGCAGATGCAGCAATGTACCGCAAACTGGGAGATGTTGGAAATGTCCCCAGTAGCGGATTGGAAGGAGCCGGTGCATAGAAGTTGAGAGCCACCGTCACCTTCACTGCCACCGACAGAGACGTCCTGCTCCTCAGCTGTGGCTGCAGATCTCCTCGAAGCAGGTGACAGATCTCCGTGACCACCTCCCTTCTGAATCGCAGTCTCCGAACACACTGCTCCTCAGACATGTTCAGATATGAGAACTGCTGGCGGTATACTGGTGGGTAAGGCCTCCTTTGCCGACGCCTGTTGGCCCTTCTCCGTCTGGCCATGACTGGCACTCTCTCATGGCTTCTCTGAGCCCTTTGAATGCAATGGAGGAGCCCAACGTTTCCACCCATTGCAGCCCCCATTATATGTTTCCAATCAATGCTATGACACTGAAGTTAAAGACAAGTGCAAAGCTCTGGCCTGAAGCCACAAGTACCTGTGCGAGTGTTGAGCCAAACCAGAAAGCTCTCTACCTTTGTCTCTCTCCAAAGATCCGTCTCTCACAAAGAAGGAGTGGTGCAAAATGGCTGCCATTTATACTGCAGGAGGAGTCCCCTTTAAATAGCGCCCCCCGCACCCCGCAGCGACTGGGAACCGTTCCCCTCTACCAGTCGCTAGGGGCGCCAGGCGCACAATAGGCCGGCGCCACTGAATTTCCGGTTCGGGGCGTTGCACCATGAAATGACAAAGGTTTTGCGCCGCCGCTAAATCTTAACTGAAGTTCGCGAGAGGTGCAGATCGCGCCGCACCCGGGCGCTAGCAGCTTAGCGCCCGGGCGCTAGCAGCTTAGTGCCCCACTTCTCCTCCTAAGGCGCTAGCGGCTGGCACAAACAACTGAATTTCTAGGCCTATGCCCCCTGGTTATTGACCCCTCTACTAATGGGAAAAGTTCCTTTCTATCTACCCTATCTATGCCCCTCATAATTTTGTACACCTCAATCAGGTCCCCCCTCAGCCTTCTCTGCTCTAAGGAAAACAACCCCAGCCTGTCCAGTCTCTCTTCATAGCTGAAACGCTCCAGCCCAGGTAACATCCTGGTGAATCTCCTCTCCACCCTCTCCAATGCAATCACATCTTTCCTATAGTGTGGCGACCAGAACTGCACACAGTATTCCAGCTGTGGCCTAACTAGCATTTTGTACAGCTCCATCATAACCTCCCTGCTCTTATATTCTATGCCTCGGCTAATGAAGGCAAATATCCCATATGCCTTTTTAACCACCTTATCTACCTGTCCTGCTACCTTCAGGGATCTATGTACATGCACACCAAGGTCCCTCTGATCCTCTGTCCTTCCTAGGGTCCTACCATTCATTGTGTATTCCCTTGCCTTGTTAGTCCTCCCAAAATGCATCACCTCACAATTCAGGGTTAAATTCCATTTGCCACTGTTCTGCCCATTTGACCAACCCATCTATATCGTCCTGTAGCCTGAGGCTTCCCTCCTAGCTATATACCACTTCAACTATTTTCGTGTCATCTGCGAACTTACTGATCATACCTCCTACATTCATATCTAAATAATTAATGTAAACTACAAACAGCAAAGGACCCAGCACCGATCTGTGCAGTACACCACTGGACACAGGCTTCCAGTCACAAAAACATCCTTCGACCATCACCCTCTGCCTCCTGCCACTAAGCCAATTTTGGATCCAATGTGCCAAATTGCCCTGGATCCCATGGGCTGTTACCTTCTTGACCAGTCTCCCATGTGGGACTTTGTCAAAAGCCTTACTGAAGTCCATGTAGACTACATCAACTGCACTACCCTTAACTGCACTACCCCCTAAATTTACTCTTCCCTGAATCCTCTCACCCCCCCTTCATTAGTTTAAAGCCCTGTCTACTGCCCTAGTTATTCAATTCGCCAGGACACTAGTTCCATCCCAATGGAACAGCTCCCTCTTTCCCCAGTAGTGGTGCCAGTGGCCCAAGAAGTGAAACCTCTGCCTCCCACACCATTCTTTCAGCCACACAGTTAACCTTCTAATCTTGTCCCTATGCCAATTAGCGCGTGGCTCAGGTAACAATCCAGAGATTATTACCTTTGAGGTTCTGCTTTTTAATTTGGATCCTAGCTCCTCAAACTCCCTCAGCAGAACCTCTATCTATGTCGTTGGTTCCTACGTGAACCACGACAACTGGATCCTCCCCCTCCCACTCCAAGTTCTTCTCCAGCCATGAGGAGATGTCCATAACCCTGGCACCGGGCAGGCAACACAGCCTTTGGTACTCCCTATCACGGCTGCAGAGAACAGTATCTCTCCCCCTGACTATACTGCCCCCTACCACTACCACATTCCTTTTACTCCCCCCACTTGGATGGCCCCCATACCACAGTGCCATGGTCAGTTTGCCCATCCTCCCTGCAATCCTTTTCCTCATCCATACAGGCAGCACGTACCTTGTACCTGTTGGACAAGGTCCAGGGCTGAAGCTCCTCCATCACTACATCCTGGGTCCCCATACCTTCCTGACTCGCAGTCACACCCTCCTGTCCCTGACCACTGACGAACTCTAAAGTACTACTTAACCTAAAGGGTGTGACAGCCTCCTGGAGCTGAGGAGTCAGAACACTCGGCTCACCTGTGGTCCAGCGAAGTAAGAGAGAGAGAGAGACTCACCTATGGTCCCCAGTTAAAGCCACCTGGGTGAGGGAACATGAGTTTGCTGTCCAGGCAAGTTCAAGTTCACCGCCTGTAAAGACAGGCACTGTGGCCTGTTTAAAGGGGCCAGCTTCCCAGCCCGCTTCTAGAGTGGTCCCCCCCCATGATGTGGGACCCTGCGGGGGCAGGGATAGCAATCCCTCTTGCAGGAGACATAGGGAGGGAGCTGACACCAGGTTTTAAACATGGGGAGGAAAATTTCCAGCCACCAGCAGCGGGTGGTGAGAGTATACCTGCCCCCAGCACAGGAGTGGGCAGGGAAGAGCAGACAAACCCAGAGAGAGATTTGCACCGGCAGGCTGCCAGGTACATTATACAGTGCGGGCTATTTGGACATGGGGGAGCAGGTTCCCAGCCAACTGGGGCTGTGACCTAAGCTCAGGGTCCGCCAGCCAAAGTTTCCCCCATAGAGACACCCCTCAGAAGGTCTCAGCGGGTGCCCCAGCCTAAGAAAGCATGGTCACGCACTTTACAGTGGAGTAGGGAGGACTCCCGAGCCAGGGAGAAGCCAGAGAACAGAGGCCCCCACTCAACAGCCATAAGCTGCGGGGGACCAGAGACAGGAGACAGTCCAGCTTCGCCGCAGCCAGCAGCAATCTGTGACAGTGCCAGAGATTAGACTGGCCGTCCGGAGACGGGCGGCATTTGTATTATAGCTATGTGTGTGTATATAGCGTGTACCAAAGGTGTATTTTAAGTTTTGGATTTAACTAGTTTCAAGTTTAAGTTTAAAGTGTTTAAGTTTACATGTGTGCCGTATGTTTGTATTTTGGTCCGAGGTCGAGGGACCCGACCATGTCTCCACCTAAGGCAGCAGGTCAGTGAGACCTGGCTGCATGTCCTTTTAAGTTTTTGCAGGAGATTGGAAAATGAAGCAGCCATGTTCGCCCAGCCTGAGCTGGACATCGAATGAAGATACGGAATGTTGGGGATCACCTCGCCACTGGACAAATCCAGGAGACCCCGCAGCGGTCTTCGGGAAAAACCGGACAGAGTCCGGAGGAACTTGCCTACTCCTCCTACGGGGAGGAGATGGCCCCAGCTGGGTGGGGCACGGCCCCCAACCCAGCACTATCCTGACCGAAGTTCACTTGCGGGAGACCTCGCTGTCGAGGAGTCACGATGGGGAAGCGCGGGCGCCTGGTCATAGGGACGCATTCCCCGGAGGTGGGTGGTGATGGCCCGGGAAGATTGTATAGAGGAGGGGGAGACCCAAGAGTCGCGTGGGTGCGGTCGGGGGAGGGAGGTACTCACCCGGGGGCCCACGGGCAAAGAGGATAAGTGTGGCTGGGAAGGATGAGTGGGTGGCCGGATCAGTGTGGGGCCAGGGAGAGCCACCACACAGGCACCCATCATTTTCTGCAGCCAGTCGAGGGAAGACGGGAGGGGGAGGGACTGGGAGTCATGAGATCCCATACTCCCTGGTCTCGGTCTGTGCCAAGGTAAATTTTAAACGTGAGGGGTACCCCGCCTCCACAAAGGGACAAGGGAACGGTTCGGGGCTGGCGGAACAGGCTGGTCGGTAAATCCATTCTGCCTGTTTTAAAGTTTAAGCTGATCATAGGGGGGTGGAAGGTACTTTTACTGCCCGAGTGGGAGGAGCAATGCCCACTCGAATTTCGCGACCCATCATCGGCACGCGATGATCGGGGTTCATTTAAGCATGTTGTTTAATGATTTTTTTTTGTATTTTGTGTTGCAGCCCCAAGTTGAGCAGAGGTGTCGGATCCTCTCCGTGCTTGGGACCAGTTTGTGACAACTCCAAGTTGAGCAGAGGCGTAGGACCCTCTCCGTGCTTGCGATAATTTTTGAGTACATTGTGTAACTAAGATTGCAACATTTTGTAATAACTTATGATGTAAAAAAAAGTGATTGTAAATTTGGTTTACACTGTATAATTTTACAAGCGTGTAGGGGTATGAGACCCCTTGTTGAAAACTGAAGTATCTGTAAGATGCCTACCGTACCATGGTTTTTTCTTGAATTTAAAGGGAATAGACGGGATGGGGATCAGTGGCAGATAGCTATTAGGTAAATACAGGGGATGGTTGTTTGTGGGGGGTCAGAAATCACTGCTCATTTCTTCAAGAGGATACTACAAGCAAGCTGGAAGTAACCAAGGGCGGACTGTAAGAATTCACAATAATTTACAGTTCTGAAGATTCAGTTTTTTGATTAAAGTATCCCTGGGCGATGTGCTTTTAAATTTCCAGGGATAAAAATGGCGGACACCACATGGCCGAGACAAAAGAGGCTTGGAAAGCAGCTTTCTGTGTCTGGAAGTAAGGTTCAATGAAGACAAAGGACAATGCTTTGTTTACAAAGCAACTGAATGCTATTAGCATTTGTTTGTATATCGAGTGGATACATCTAAACTGCAGAAGAGACTTTTTGTATCTTGAATGGGAAACGTTAAGATTTGAATGGATTTTAAATCATCCAGTACTGGACAATAGAGCAGTTGTATCTCCCTTTTGTTTCAGCCCAGGGGGCTCCGAAAGACACATTAACTCAGTCTAACCACTTTGAGTTAGCCAATCACAGCTTTCTCTTGTGTATTGGACCCTTTTGGGTGGGGAATTTTGCACACAGCCCTTGCAAGGCAGGACGGGAGGGGCTCACCAGGTATAAAGATAGGGCTGAGAAGCTAGCTCTCTCTCTTGGCTTCCTGGGACCATAGGTGAGTCTCTCTCTCTCTCTCTCTCTCTCTTACTTCGCTGGACCACAGGTGAGCGGGGTGTTCTGACTCCTCAGCATAGCAACCTAGTTAAGGAGTTTGGGGGATGGTGATTTAAGGGAATTGCTAAGATTGTTTAAATAACATTGTAGGCATTGTATCCCTCGTTTTTGCCGTCTGCAACCCCTGTTATGCAATTTTACTGTAATTACTGTGTTCGTGTGGGATAGTTTGATATTTTGATTATAGTTTCTTTTAGTTAATAAAACTTGATTTTTTTCTCTCATCCAAACTACGTGTCTGTTTTAATATCAATAATTATAAGCCCTGCAGTCAGAACTGGAAGGTGGGGTAGCGATTCGAAACCGCTGTTTTAAAATTGGTTTTATTTTAAAATTGGCCTGAGTGCAGGCAAAGGCTGCAAGACCAGGAAAATTACTTTAAACCAGTTTAAAGAAGCCCCAAATCCTTACACATACCTGGGCAGTTTTCTACATTGTCGGATAGATGCCAGTGTTGTAGCTGTACTGGAACAGCTTGGCTAGAGGCATGGCTAGTTCTGGAGAACAAGTCTTCAGCATGATAGCCGGGATGTTGCTGTATCCAGTGCGCTCAGCCGTTTCTTGATATCACGTGGAGTGAATCAAATTGGCTGAAGACTGGCTTCTGTGATGGTGGGGACCTCAGGAAGAGGCTGATATGGATCATCCACTCGGTACTTCTGGCTGAAGTTTTTTTTTCACAGAAACCCCACAGTGCAGATAGAGGCCATTTCGGCCCATCGAGCCTGCACCGACACATATCCCACCCGATCCCTGTAACCCCTACACCAACACATATCCCACCCTATCCCCATAACCCCACATATTTAATCCCCCTAACACTAAGGGTCAATTTATCATAGCCAATCAACCTAACCCGCACATCTTTGGACTGTGGGAGGAAACCGGAGCACCCGGAGGAAACCCACGCAAACACGGGGAGAATGTGCAAACTCCACACAGACAGTCACCCGAGGCCGGATTCGAACCCGGGTCCCTGGCGCTGTGAGGCAACAGTGCTAACCACTATGCCACCGTGGTTGCAAATGCTTCAGCCTTGTCTTTTGCACTCACGTGCTGGGCTCCACCATCATTGAGGATGGGGATATTCATGGAGCCTCCTCCTCCCATTAGTTGTTTAATGGTCCACCACCATTCATGACTGGATGTGGCAGGACTGCAGAGCTTTGATCTGATCCGTTGATTTTGGGATCAATTAGCACCGTCTATAGCATGCTGCTTCCGCTGTTCATCATGCATGTAGTCCTGTGTTGCAGCTTCCCCAGGTTGGCACCTCATTTTTAGGTACGCCTGGTGCTGTTCCTGGCATACTCTTCTACACTCCTTATTGAACCAGGGTTGGTCCCCTGGCTTGATGGTAATGGTAGCGTGAGGGATATGCCGGGCCATGAGGTTACAGATTGTGGTGGAATACAATTCTGCTGCTGCTGATGGCCCACAGCACCTCATGGATGCCCAGTTTTGAGCTGCTAGATCTGTTCTGAATCTATCCCATTTAGCACCGTGGTAGCGCCACACAACACGATGGAGGGTGTCCTCAGTGTGAAGACAGGACTTCGTCTCCACAATGACTGTGCGGTGATCAGTGCTACCAATACTGTCATGGACAGATGCATCTGTGACAGTTAGATTGGTGAGGACGAGGTCAAGTAGGTTTTTCCCTCGTGTTGGTTCTCTCATCACCTGTCGCAGACCCAGACTGGCAGCTATGTCCTTCAGGACTTGGCCAACTCGGTCAGTAGTGGTGCTACCGAGCCACTCAGTGATGGACATTGAAGTCCCCCACAGAGTACATTCTGTGCCCTTGCTACTCTCAGTGCTTTTTCCAAGTGGTGTTCAATATGGAGGAGTACTGATTCATCAGCTGAGGGAGGGTGGTAATCAGCAGGAGGTTTCCTTGCCCATGCTTGACCTGAAGCCACGAGACTTCATGGGGTCCAGAGTCAATGTTGAGAACTCCCAGGGCCACTCCTTCCTGACTGTATACCACTGTGCCGCCACCCCTGGTGGGTCTGCCCTGCCGGTGGGACAGGACATACCCAGGGATGGTGATGGAGGAGTCTGGGACATTGGCTGAAAGGTATGATTCTGTGAGTATGACTATGTCAGGCCGTTGCTTGACTAGTCTGTGGGACAGCTCTCCCAATTTTGGCACAAGTCCCCAGATGTTGGTGAGGAGGACTTTGCAGGGTCGACTGGGCTGGGTGTGCCGTTGCCATGTCCGGTACCTAGGTCGATGTCGGGTGATGTGTCCAGTTTTATTCTTAGTTGTACCTCTTTGTAGTGGTTTGTTACTGTAGCACTTTGTGGGTCTGTAGTCACATATCGGTGAGATAAGGTAAGGATGGCAGATTTCCTTCCCTAAAGGACATTAGTGGAACAGATGGTTTTCACAATAATCCAGTGGTTTCATGGCCACCATTACTGACACTCGCTTTTTTCTAATATTCCAGATTTATTTAATAACTGAATTTAAATTCCCCAGCTGCTGTGGTAGGATTTGATCTCGCCTGTCTGGATCATTAGTCCTGGGCTCTGGGTTAACAAGTCTAGTAACATATCTACGATGCTACCGTGCCGCTTGTGTTGGCTCCCTCACCACGTGCCGGCTCCCTCTCCACGTGCCGCAGGCCTAGTCTGGCAGCTCTGTCCTTCAGGACTCGATCAATCGAGCCCTCTGGGAGCCAGGCATCAGGCCAGGTCGGGTGGGTGAAAGGAAGGTTACTGGTCTCTGATGGGGGTATATGCCCACACCTGGTGGCGGGTCTCCACCAGTTTCCAGTGACTGAAGGGGTCCACAGTTCCACACTACCCATTAAAGACCTGCCAGCGAATATGATCAAATAACCGACATTCGCACAAGAGACAAGCAAAGTCTTCCACAGCGACATGATTGACCAACCAATCCTGCAGTGCTCGGTCTAGCTTTCTATTGGAGTTTTTATTGTTTATTTCAAAATAAAAGGTAGCACCACACACACAAAAACCCCCTTTCTTAGGGACAAACATTGCACGAGAGGGTCCTTCTGAAGCACGGGAGAATTGTGAGACAGAGCCTGCATATACTTGGAAATACATCAATCCTTTTGTACATTTTAATGTAGATGACTCAAGGCTGCCAAACCGCAGAGAGAGAGAGAGACATGTGTCGTTCTCAACAATACAAAGTCTAGGCCCAGGAATCCTCCAGCGACCAGGTGAAGATCTCCTAGAAAATGGTCAGTCGGGTGTTCCTGGGGTTCCAGACACCACCCAGCCATGTCCAAGGTATTGGAGACCCAGCGTCCTTCTATTGACTGGTGAACTCCCTGCGGTACATATCCAACCCACAGTGTGAGAGGTGCTCTTTAAATTTGGGTAAATGTTCCACTCTCAGTACGGGTATAAAACCGATCACATCTTCTTGAGCTTCTTGTCTTCGTCGTCCTTCCGTTTCCTTATCAGATCTCGGGCCGCCTCCAGCCCAAGGAAGTGGAACACCCCCCAGTACTCATGGTCCTCCTCAGGCACGCTGACCAGCATCCCGTCAGGCACGGCCATTGGAGCGCGGAACAGGATATTGAACAGGGTCTCGTCGAGCTGCTCAGGGTTGGGTCGCTGCTCAGAGGCTGACAGGAGGGGAGCAGAGGTGGAGACTGCCGGGCTCCTTGATGTCGTGGGAGGGAGTGGTCCTCCCGCTTCAGGGACCCAGACCAGTGGCTCTCCGAAATCTTCCACCGCCCGCCAAGGCGAGGCTCTGCTGGGAGTGAGCAGGTTTGGTGCTGAGATTGCTGGCTCCAGCAGCGAGGCCTTGCGGGACACAGTCCCTGTACCTGAGTCCGGGGTACGAACAGTTGACTCCAAGTGCAGAGACGTTTTAGATGGTGGTTGGGTGACTGAGCTTGAGGTGGTTACATCTGAAAGTGAGGGAGATGTTTCATCACTCGCCGCTTTGGATTCAGCCCCCAAATATGGATCAGAGGGAATGTTCTCTGCTGCGGCGGGGACTTTCTCTGGTTCTGCGGGGACTTTGTCTGGTTCTGCAGGGACTTTCTCTGGTTCTGCGGGGACTTTGTCTGGTTCTGCGGGGACTTTCTCTGGTTCTGCGGGGGCTTTGACTGGTTCTTCGGGGGCTTTGACTGGTTCTGCGGGGGCTTTGACTGGTTCTGCGGGGACTTTGCCTGCTGCTGCAGGGACTTTCTCTGCTGCTGCGGAGACTTTGTTTGGTTCTGCGGGGACTTTGCCTGCTGCTGCGGGGACTTTGCCTGGTTCTGCAGGGGCTTTATCTGGTTCTGCGGGGACTTTGCCTGGTTCTGTGAGGACTTTGTTTGGTTCTGCAGGGACTTTGCCTGGTTCTGTGGGGACGTTGTCTGGTTCTGCGGGGACTTTGCCTGGTTCTGCGGGGATTTTCACTGGTGCCGCGAGTTCAGTCAATGGTCCTTTTCCCACCTCGCCTTTGAGTCCCTCTGCACTTGGCAAAGAAGTTTTCGGCACCTCGTGGTTTCCACTGCTGGCTTCTGGTGGGCTGGTTGACGGAGGGGGGCTATTGGGAATGGGGTCAGCAAGGCTACCACCAAGTTCCTGGAGATACAAAGAAAACCGAAGTGACATTTTTTTATAACTCTTTTGGACAAACAAAAATCAGGTTCCCAGCATCCTCAGATCAGAATAGGAGAAATAACTTCACCAAATACTGCACTAGGGAGAGGCAGAACAGGCCCTCAACATGTCAACTGTAAACAGATTACATGGGCTTATGACAAGTGCACACACGCATACACATACACACACACACACACGCACATATACACATGCATACACGCACACACATACACACATGCATGCACATACACACACACACGCACGCACACATACATACATACACAGGCACACACACATACACACGCACACACAGATAAACACATACACACACACACACACACATATATACATACATACATACACGCTTGTATGCACATATTTTCAAATGGGGCCACTGGATGGTGATGACGAGTGGGAACCCTGGGAAACACTTCTCAAGCCTGGGGCACTGAAGTCGACTGCAGTTTGCCAACCGGTGCCCAGTTGCCAGCCACTAACAGTACAGACTAGGACCTTCCAGGGTGTGTGGGCTTCATCACCACATCAGATCATGCATTTACAAGCGGGACCATGGAGCTGCTGGATGTCACGGCTTTCGATAGTCTCCGGAGAAAGGACATCGAGTGGAATGTCAAAAGAGCATTGTAAGAAGCTAAGAGCAAATTCATTGAATCTGCATTCCCAGCAGAGAATTGCATTCAAAGGGAACATAGGCTGGAGACATGGCTGCAAGACGAGACTAATTCTCCGAGAGCCAGTCCCTTCGAGCAAAGCTCCCTACTGGATGTGCGGCATAGGTGAACTTTCCCTCTGTATCCAATCAACAATCAGCGTGCTAGTTAAAGGAGGTCACAGAGGTGGGCCTGGATCTCCACAACAAGACTGTCGTATGCAAGAACTGTGCTGGGTCAGGGCGTTGGCAGTAATTTCAGGTTTGAAGAATTTTTCACAATTCTCTGTATGTGTTTCTGCCCACAGAAAATAGCCACAGGGACCTTCTGCCCCATTAGGAGTTCAGGAGAGACTCATACAGGAACAGGAGGAGGCCATTCAGCCCCTCGCATCTGTTTCACCATTTAATCAGATCATGGCTGATCTGTGCCTGAACTCCATTTACCTGCCTTTGATATCCTTACGCAATAAACATTTGTCAAATTCAGTCTTAAATACTCCAATTGTCCCCCAGAATCCACAGCCTTTTGGGGGCGAGAGTTCCAGATAAAACTACCCTTTCTGTGAAAAACTGCTTCTCGATTTCACTCCGAAATGGACTGGCTCGAATTTTAAGGTTATGTTCTGGATTTCCGCCAGAGGAAATAGTTTCTCTGTATCTACTCCATCGAATGTGTTTTTCATTTTGAAAACCTTGATCAGATCATCTCTCAATCTTTTATACGCAAGGGAATACAAGACAACTTTACACAACTCGTCCTCATAATTTAACCCTTTATGCTCTGGTATCATTCTGGTGAATCTGCGCTGCACCCCCTCCAAGGCCAATATATCCTTCCTGAGGTACAGATGAAAGGATGGGACAGGGTCGGTGAAGCAGACGGTTTCCAGTAGTTTAGGGGTCTAGAACAAGGGGCCATAGATACAAGATTGAATGAAAGAGATTTCGAACAGAGGGCAGGAGAAACCTCTTCACACCGAGAGCTGTGAGGCTGGGAATTCACTCCCAGGGTTCGTGGCTGAGGCAGAGACTACGTCAAGGTTGAAGATTGGATTGGATAGGCTGAAGGAAAAGGGGATGAACGGAAATGGGAACAGGCTGGGTAAATGTGATTCGGACCACTTGCTCGTGTGGAGGGTAAATGCTGACACGGACTGGCTGGGCCTATGGCCTGTTTACGTGGTGTAACTCATACGTTTCAGGAGGGGGATTGTCCACAGCACAGCAAAGGGTGGAATATACTGCATGAAACGTGCCACTTACTATGGGTGACTGGATGACGATCACACTCTGGGAGCTTTTGTGCAGTACGTTAGTGACACTTGACTTACTGTTTCCCATCTTATCTGTCTGAAAAGCAGAGATAAATATAGTTAGCCAATGGGTGAAGGGTATTGGATAAAGGGCTCTGATTGCCTGTGGACCAATATTAATCGTGATGCACTCACAGTTTCCTTTCATTTTCGAGTCTCTCATTGGTCACGGTTGTTCGCTGTCGGAGCTGGTGCTGTGAAGTGAAGGGAGCCAGAGTCAATAATGGAAATGTATTAACTTCACATTTGATAAATGGAGTAGTTGCGGCGATTAGCAAAAATGCATTGAAGGGGAAGCTAGATAAGTACATGAGGGAGAAAGGAATAGAAGGTTATGCTGATGGGGTGAGATGAGGTGGGAGGAGGCTCGTGTGGAGCATAAATAGCAGCACAGACCAGCTGGGCCGAATGGCCTGTTTCTGAGCTCTATGAAATAAACTGCCTCTACTGCACAACAGTACCCAGCTTCACCTTGTGTTTAAACACTTACTGGCACGAGCTACTGAATGACACATCCTCTTGCCTTGTGCCACTGGGGCCTGGGTTCGAATTCAGCACAAACTAATCATCATCTGGGGTTTACGTTCAAATTTAGCCCAGACTAATCAATCATCTGGGCCTGGGTTAAAATGCAGCCCTAATCAATTATCGCCCCGACAGAAGGGTCAAAGGCTCCTGTCTCTGCTGGCGGTAATGTATTTGGACAGTCTCGGCCTAGTTCCCAGTGGCTGTGTGTTCAGGAACATGGCCAAAGCGAGAAATAAAAGGAATCAACCCAGAGAATGGGGGCGTGTTCTTCTCAATTTGGAACTGAGGCACAACCAACCAACACTGTACCTGTTGTTGGGACAATGTAGAGGGAGCTTTACTCTGTATCTAACCCGTGCTGTACCTGCCCTGGGCGTGTGTGATGGGACAGTGTAGAGTGAGCTTTAGTCTGTATCTAACCCGTGCTGTACCTGCCCTGGGAGTGTTTGATGGGACAGTGTAGAGTGAGCTTTAGTCTGTATCTAACCCGTGCTGTACCTGCCCTGGGAGTGTTTGCTGGGGCAGTATAGAGGGAGCTTTACTCTGTATCTAACCCGTGCTGTACCTGCCCTGGGAGTGTTTGATGGGACAGTGTAGAGGGAGCTTTACTCTGTATCTAACCCGTGCTGTACCTGCCCTGGGCGTGTTTGATGGGACAGTGTAGAGGGAGCTTTACTCTGTATCTAACCCATGCTGTACCTGCCCTGGGAGTGTTTGATGGGACAGTGTAGAGGGAGCTTTACTCTGTATCTAACCCGTGCTGTACCTGCCCTGGGCGTGTGTGATGGGACAGTGTAGAGTGAGCTTTAGTCTGTATCTAACCCGTGCTGTACCTGCCCTGGGAGTGTTTGATGGGACAGTGTAGAGTGAGCTTTAGTCTGTATCTAACCCGTGCTGTACCTGCCCTGGGAGTGTTTGCTGGGGCAGTATAGAGGGAGCTTTACTCTGTATCTAACCCGTGCTGTACCTGCCCTGGGAGTGTTTGATGGGACAGTGTAGAGGGAGCTTTACTCTGTATCTAACCCGTGCTGTACCTGCCCTGGGCGTGTTTGATGGGACAGTGTAGAGGGAGCTTTACTCTGTATCTAACCCATGCTGTACCTGCCCTGGGAGTGTTTGATGGGACAGTGTA
This sequence comes from Somniosus microcephalus, assembly GCF_052327205.1. Lineage (NCBI taxonomy): Eukaryota > Metazoa > Chordata > Chondrichthyes > Squaliformes > Somniosidae > Somniosus > Somniosus microcephalus. The sequence goes on from NC_141004.1 coordinate 79,865,277, forward strand.
GAGGGAGCTTTACTCTGTATCTAACCCATGCTGTACCTGCCCTGAGAGTGTTTGCTGGGACAGTGTAAAGGGAGCTTTACTCTGTATTTAACCCGTACTGTACCAACCCTGTAAGCGTTTGATGGGACATTGTGGAGGGAGATTCACTGTATCTAACCCATATTGTACCTGCCCTGGGAGTGTTTCATGGGTCAGGGTAGAGGGAGCTTTACTCTGAATCTAACCCATGCTGTACCGGCCCTGCGATTGTTTGATGGGGCAGTGTAGAGGGCGCTTTACTCTGTATCTAACCCATGCTGTACCTGCCCTGGGAGTGTTTGAGGGGACAGTGTAGAGGGAGCTTTACTCTGTATCTAACCTGTGCTGTACCTGCTCTGGCAGTGTGAGATGGGAAAGTGTAGAGGGAGCTTTACTCTGTATCTATCCTGTGCTGTACCTGCCCTGGGAGTGTTTGAGGGGACAGTGTAGAGGGAGCTTTACTCTGTATCTAACCCGTGCTGTACCTGCCCTGGGAGTGTTTGATGGGACAGTGTAGAGGGAGCTTTACTCTGTTTCTAACCCATACTGCAGCTGCCCTGGGTGTGTTTGATGGGAGAGTGTAGAGGGAGCTTTACCTTGTATCCAACATGTGCTGAACCTGGTCTCGGGGAGTTTGATGGGACAGTGTAGAGGGAGCTTTACCCTGTATCTAACATGTGCTGAACCTGGTCTCGGAGAGTTTGATGGGACAGTGTAGAGGGAGCTTTACTCTGTATCTAACCAGTGCTGTACCTGCTCTTGCAGTGTGAGATGGGAAAGTGTAGAGGGAGCTTTACCCTGTATCTAAAATGTGCTGTATCTGCCCTGGGAGTGTTTGATGGGTCAGTGTAGAGGGAGCTTTACTCTGTATCTAACCTGTGCTTAACCTCCCTGGGATTGTTTGATGGGACAGTGTAGAGGGAGCTTAACTGTGTATCTAAAGCCGTGCTGTACCAGCCCAGGGAGTGTATGATGGGGACAGTGTAGAGGGAGATTTACTCTGTATGTAACACGGACTGCACCTGCCCTGGGAATATTTGATGGGAGAGTGTAGAGGGAGCTTTACTCTGTATCTAACCCGTGCTGTACCTGCCCTGGGAGTGTTTGATGGGAGAGTGTAGCGGGAGCTTTACTCTGTATCTAACACGTGCTGTACCTGGTCTCCGAGAGTTTGATGGGACTGTGTACAGTGAACTTTACTCTATATCTAACCAGTGCTGTACCTGCCCTGGGAGTGTATGATGGGAGAGTGAAGAGCTAGCTTGACTCTTTATCTAACCCGTGCTGTACCTGCCCTGGGAGTGTTTGATGGGGACAGTGTAGAGAGAGCTTTACTCTATCTAACCTGTGCTGTACCTGCCCTGGGAGTGTTTGATGGGACAGTGTAGAGGGAGCTTTACCCTTTATCTAACCTGTGCTGTACCTGCCCTGGGAGCTTTTGATGGGACAGTGTAGAGGGAGCTTTACTCTGTATCTAACCCGTGATGAACCTGCCCTAGGAGTGTTTGATGGGACATTGTAGAGTGAGCTTTACTCTGTATCTAACAGGTGCTGTACCTGCCCTGGGAGTGTTTGATGGGACAGTGTAGAGGGAGCTTTACTCTGTATCTAACCTGTGCTGTACCTGCCCTCGTTATGTTTGATGGGGCAGTGTAGAGGGAGCTTTACTCTGTATCTAACCCATGCTGTACCTGCCCTGGGAGTGTTTGATGGGACAGTGTAGAGGGAGCTTTACTCTGTATCTAACACATGCTGTACCTGCTCTGGGAGTGTTTGATGGGACAGTGTAGAGGGACCTTTACTCTGTATCTACCCCATGCTTGTACCTGCCCTGGGTATGTTTGATGGGGCAGTGTAGAGGAAACTTTATTCTTTATCTAACCTGTGCTGCACCTTCCCTGGCAGTGTTTGATGGGACAGTGTAGAGGGAGCTTTACTCTCTATCTAACCCATGATGAACCTGCCCTGGGAGTGATTGATGGGGACAGTGTAGAGGGAGCTTTACTCTGTATCTAACCCATGCTGTACCTGCCCTGGGAATATTTGATGGGACAGTGTAGAGGGAGCTTTACTCTCTATCTAACCTTTACTGTACCTGACCTGGGAGTGTTTGATGGGACAGTGTAGAGGGAGTTTTACTCTGTATCTAACCTGTACTGTATCTGACCTGGGAGTGTTTGATGGGACAGTGTGGAGTGAGTGTTACTCTGTATCTAACCTGTGCTGTACCTGCCCTCATTATGTTTGATGGGGACAGTGTAGAGGGAGCTTTACTCTGTATCTCACCCATGCTGTACCTGCCCTGGGAGTGTTTGATGGGACAGTGTAGAGGGAGCTTTACTCTGTATCTAACACATGCTGTACCTGCTCTGGGAGTGTTTGATGGGACAGTGTAGAGGGAGCTTTACTCTGTATCTAACACATGCTGTACCTGCTCTGGGAGTGTTTGATGGGACAGTGTCGTGGAAGCTTTACTCTGTATCTAACCCATGCCGTACCTGCCCTGGGAGTGTTTGATGGGACAGTGTAGAGGGAGCTTTACTCTATATCTAACCCATGCTGCACCTACCCTGGGAGTGTTTGATGGGACAGTGTGGAGAGAGCTTTACTCTGTATCTAACCCATGCTGCACCCGCCCTGGGAGAGTTTGATGGGACATTATAGAGGGAGCTTTACTCTGTATCGAACCCGTGCTGTACCTGCCCTAGGAGTGATGATGGGACAGTGTAGAGGGAGCTTTCTTCTGTACCTAACCTGTGCTGTTCCTGCCCTGGGAGTGTATGATGGGACAGTGTAGAGGGAGCTTTACTCTCTATCTAACCCGTGCTGTACCTGCCCTGGGACTGTTTGATGGGACAGTTAGATGGGGATTTACCATGTATCTATCCCGTGCTGTACCTGCCCTAGGAGTGTTTGATGGAACCGTGTAGAGGGAACTTTATTCTTTATCTAACCTGTGCTGTACCTTCCCTGGCAGTGTTTGATGGGACAATGTAGAGGTAGCTTTACCCTCTATGTAACCCATGATGAACCTGCCCTGGGAGTGATTGATGGGACAGTGTAGAGGGAGCTTTACTCTGTTTCTAACCCGAGCTGTACCTGCCCTGGGAGTGCTTGATGGGACAGTGTAGAGGGAGCTTTACTCTCTATCTAACCTGTGCTGTACATGCCCTGGGAGTGTTTGATGGGGACAGTGTAGAGGGAGCTTTACTCTGTATCTAACCTGTACTGTACCTGACCTGGGAGTGTTTGATGGGACAGTGTAGAGGGAGCTTTAATCTGTATCTAACCCTGCTGTTCCTGCCATGGGAGTGTTTAATGGGACCGTGTAGAGGGAGCTTTAATCTATATCTAACCTGTACTGTACCTGACCTGGGAGTGTTTGATGGGACAGTTAGATATAGATTTACCATGTATCTATCCCGTGCTGTACCTGCCATGAGATTGATTGATGGGAAAGTGTAGAAGTAGCTTTACTCTGTATCTAACCCTTGCTGTACCTGCCCTGGTTATGTTTGTTCGGGCAGTGTAGAGGGAGCTTTAGACTGTATCTAACCTGTGCTGGAGCTGCCCATGAGTGTTTGATGGGACAGTGCAGAAGGTGCTTTACTGTCTATCGAACCCGTGCTGTACCTGCACTGGGAGTGTTTGATGCGACAGCGTAGAGGGAGCTTTTCTCTGTATCTAAACGGTGCTGTACCTGCCCTGGGAGTGTTTGTTGTGACAGTGTAAAGGGAGCTTTACTCTGTATCTAACCCATGCTGTGCCTGCCCTGGGAGTGTTTGATGGGACAGTGTAGAGGGAGCTTTACTCTGTATCGAACACATGCTGTACCTGCTCTGGGAGTGTGTGATGGGACAGTGTAGACGGAGCTTTACTCTGTATCTAACCCATGCTGTACCTGCCCTGGGAGTGTTTGTTGGGACAGTGTAGAGGGAGCTTTACTCTGCATCTAACCCATGCTGCACCCGCCCTGGGAGAGTTTGATGGGACATTATAGAGGGAGCTTTACTCTGTATCGAACCCGTGCTATACCTGCTGTTAAGTCTGTGTGTTCTAGTTATTGTTAATAAGAATCACTGCACACAGACCACAAGAGTAAATTCAACAGGTCTTTACTAGTCGGAGGTCAGGCTGAACTGGCCAATAAATCATTACACAGCACTTATATACCGGTGTGGTCACCACCGGTATTACAGTATACAGCAGCCAAGATAAAGTAGTGCATCTCTTAAAATAGTTCTCTTAAAGGTGGAACGGTTACATACACCACAATCCTCCCTTTTTAGCTTAACAGTGTATATGTACAGCATGTAGAAAGTCCTACAAGAGAGGGGGCGGTACTGGACCTAATTCTAGGGAATGTGGCCGGCCAAGTGGAAAAAGTGCTAGTAGGTGAGCACTTTGGTGATAGTGACCATACTATGGTAAGATTTAAGGTGGTCATGGAAAAGGACAGGGATGGGCTGGAAATAAAGGTTCTAAATTGGGGGAAGGCCGATTTTAATAGGATAAGGCAGGATCTGGCCAAAATGGACTGGGATCAGCTACTTGTAGGAAAATCCGCATCGGAGCAATGGGAGGCTTTCAGAAGGGAGATTGAGACCATACAATGGCTACATGTTCCCGTAAAGGTCAAGAGTGGTTCCAAAAACCACAGGGAACCTTGGATGTCAGGGGATATACGTGAATGGATTAGGAAAAAAAGGAGGGCTTTTGGTAGATACAAAAGGCTAAAGACGGAGGAAGCCCTAGAGGAGTACAAAAAGTGCAGGGGGATACTTAAAAAAGAAATTAGGAGATCAAGGAGGGGCCATGAAATAACACTGGCGAGCAAAATAAAGGAAAATCCTAAGATGTTCTATAAGTATATTAAGGGTAAGAGGATAACTAGGGAAAAAATAGGGCCCATTAGGGACAAAAGTGGCAATCTGTGTATGGAGCCGGAAGATGTTGGAGGGGTTCTAAATGAATTTTTTGCATCTGTTTTCACAATGGAGAAGGACGATGTAGACATAGAAATAGGGCGGGGGGACTGTGATGTGCTCGAACATATTAACATCGAGAGGGAGGAGGTATTGGCGGTTTTAGCTGGCCTAAAAATGGATAAACCCCCAGGCCCGGATGAAATGTATCCCAGGCTGCTGTGTGAGGCAAAGGAAGAGATTGCGGGGGCTCTAACACATATATTCAGGACCTCTCTGGCCACAGGGGATGTGCCAGAGGACTGGAGAACCGCTAATGTAGTACCATTATTCAAGAAGGGTAGTAGGGAAAAACCGGGGAACTACAGGCCAGTGAGCCTAACATCAGTGGTAGGAAAATTATTGGAAAAAATTCTGAGGGACAAAAATTTGTCTCCACTTGGAGAGGCAAGGATTAATCAGGGATAGTCAGCATGGCTTTGTCAAGGGAAGATCATGTCTGACTAATTTGATTGAATTTTTTGAGGGGGTGACTAGGTGTGTGAATGAGGGTAACGCAGTGGATGTGGTATACATGGATTTCAGTAAGGCCTTCGATAAAGTCCCGCACAGGAGACTGGTCAAGAAGGTAAGAGCCCATGGAATCCAGGGTGCCTTGGCACATTGGATACAAAACTGGCTTAGTGGCAGAAGGCAGAGGGTGATGGTCGAAGGTTGTTTTTGTGACTGGAAGCCTGTGGCCAGTGGGGTACCGCAGGGATCGGTGCTGGGTCCCTTGCTGTTTGTGGTCTACATTAATGACTTGGATATGAATGTAAAAGGTATGATCAGTAAGTTCGCGGATGATACAAAAATTGGTAGGGTGGTAAATAGCGAGGAGGGTAGCCTCAGTCTGCAGGACGATATAGATGGGTTGGTCAGATGGGCGGAACAGTGGCAAATGGAATTTAACCCGGAAAAGTGCGAGGTGATGCACTTTGGGGGGACTAACAAGGCAAGGGAATACACAATGAATGGAAAGACCCTAGGCAAGACGGAGGGTCAGAGGGATCTGGGTGTGCAAGTACACAGATCCCTGAAGGCGGCAGAACAGGTGAATAAGGTGGTAAAAAAGGCATATGGGATACTTGCCTTCATTAGCCGAGGCATTGAATATAAGAGCAAGGAGGTTATGATGGAGCTGTATAAAACACTGGTTAGGCCACAGCTGGAATACTGTGTGCAGTTCTGGTCGCCACACTACAGGAAGGATGTGATCGCGTTAGAGAGGGTGCAGAGGAGGTTCACCAGGATGTTACCAGGGCTGGAGCGCTTCAGCTATGAAGAGAGACTGGGCAGATTGGGTTTGTTTTCCTTGGAGCAGAGGAGGCTGAGGGGGGACATGATTGAGGTGTACAATATTATGAGGGGCATAGATAGGATGGATGCTGAGGAGCTTTTTCCCTTAGTAGAGGGGTCAATAACTAGGGGGCATAGATTCAAGGTAAAGGGCGGGAGGTTTAGAGGGGATTTGAGAAAGAACTTTTTCACCCAGAGGGTGGTTGGAGTCTGGAACTCACTGCCTGAAAGGGTTGTGGAGGCAGAAACCCTCACAACATTTAAGAAGCATTTGGATGAGCACTTGAAATGCCATAGCATACAAGGCTACGGGCCAAATGCTGGAATATGGGATTAGATTAGACAGGGCTTGATGGCTGGCGTGGACACGATGGGCCGAAGGGCCTCTATCCGTGCTGTATTACTCTATGACTCTATGACTCTATATTCCCCATTAAACATAACATAATATCATATACACACAACTTCATGTAAAAACAGTTCACAGATTCAGTCTCTGAGGAGGCCTCCTGATCCGAGACGGATAACGCCTTTCAGGGGTCTCTGGTTCTCGTTGCTGGGGTGACTCATCTAGTTGATCCCCTATGGATAGGACATCATCATCAGGTATATTCACTTCTGAGGTAGATGCTTCAGGTTCACTAACTTCCTCCACGGTTGTCTCTGTCGTAACCATGGGCTCGACCCTTGTTCTCGATCCCACCAGTTGGTCAGCATGACGTCGCATTACATTTTCACCAACATCTACCATGTACATCAGGGGTCCTTGTCTGGCCCGAATTGTTCCAGATTGCCATTTCTCGTTTTTATAGTCCCTGGCTAACACCGGTTGTCCTATTTCAAAACTCTGAGTGGGCTTGTTATTGATATGCTGGAACTGTTTGTTTTCGACTTCCCTCCGCACATTTGGTTTTAACAAGTCCAACCTGGACCGCAACCTCCTGTTATAGAACATCATGGCAGGACTTTGGTTTGTTGTTGCATGGGTGGCGTTTCGATATGCCAGTAGGAAATTGTTCACCTTGTGTTGCAGTGGAATCTGATCTTCGCTCATGGCCTTTATTGCCTTTTTGAACGTCTGTACAAACCTCTCGGCCAGCCCATTCGTAGCTGGATGATATGGGGCAGAGGTATAATGTTTCACCCCATTCTTCTTCAGGAATTTCTGGAATTCCTCTGACACGAACTGTGGTCCGTTGTCTGAACATATTTGCTCTGGCAATCCATTTCTTGCAAATATCGTTCTTAGCACCGCGATCGTCTTCTCCGAGGTAGTGGTAGTCATTTTAATCACTTCTGGCCATTTAGAATGTGCGTCCACCGCAATTAAAAACATGGAATCCATGAATGGACCAGCAAAGTCAATATGTACACGTTGCCATGGGGTTGAAGGCCATTCCCATGGATGCAGCGGTGCAATTGGAGGTGCATTTTGGACTTTTTGGCACCCTGAGCAGCTTTTCGTCAGATCCTCTATCTGTTGGTCGATACTCGGCCACCACACATAAGCCCTAGCAAGGCTTTTCATCTTGACTCCCCCCAGATGACCTTCATGTAGTTCTTTTAGAACTCTCTCTCTTAACTTAGGAGGGATAATCACCCTTGTTCCATACATCAATGTTCCCTGACAGATGGGCAGCTGTTCTCGTCTTGCTGAGAATGCCGGTAACAGTGGATCACCATGGGCTGGCCATCTCTTTACTGTCAATTCATAGACCCGGGACAGTGTCGGGTCATTCCTAGTCTCCCTTTCAATATTTGCATTGGTGACAGGTAAACATTCGATGATGGTCGAGTGAAATAACTCCACCGGGTCAACCGTCGGTGCCTCCTCCTCAGTAGGTAGTGGCAGGCGCGACAGCCCATCAGCATTACCATGCTGCTTTGTACCTTTGAATTCTATCTGATATTGATGTGCCCCTAGGAAAAGGGACCATCTCTGGAGCCTCTGTGCTGTCATCACCGAAACACCCTTCTTAGGGTTAAAAATGGATACCAACGGCTGGTGGTCTGTCAGCAGTGTAAACTTCTGGCCCTGCAGGTAATGATTAAACTTCTTTACTCCCCACACAAGGCTGAGAGCCTCCCTATCTATCTGAGCATAGTTGCGCTCAGCGGAGGTCAATGATCTGGATGCAAATGCGACTGGCCTTTCCAAGCCATTTGGCAACTTGTGTGAGAGTACTGCTCCAATACCATAAGGAGAAGCATCACAAGCTAAACGAATAGGTAGCGTTGGGTTGAAGTGAGCCAACACTTCCTCTGAGGTGATCAATGCCTTGCTTTTGCGAAAGGCCTTCTTACAGTCCTCGCTCCACTTCCATGGTACTTCTTTCTGCAAAAGAGCGTTCAGCGGGTGCAGCACCATGGATAGATTTGGCAGAAACTTATGGTAATAGTTAATCAACCCTAGGAACGACCTCAACTGGGATACATTTTCCGGAGCGGGAGCCTTCACAACAGCTTCGATCTTGTCAGGTGACTTGTGCAGCTCCTCCTGGTCAATGACATGACCACAGTACGAGATCCGTTTCTGAAAGAACTCACATTTCTGGCGATTAACTCGAAGTCCATATTCCTTCAATCTGGTGAGCACCAGTTTCAAATTTGCAAGGTGTTCCTCATCGTCATCTCCTGTAATCAGGATATCGTCCAAGTAACATTGAGTGCTTGGAATTCCCTGTAATACCTGCTCCATGGCCCTCTGCCAAATTGCTGGAGCCGAAGCCACTCCAAAAACCAATCTATTATATCGATACAAGCCTCTGTGCGTGTTGATTGTGAGATACTGGCGCGACTCTTCTTCAACTTCCATCTGTAAGTACGCTTGCGCCAGGTCTATCTTGGTGAAGTGTTTCCCCCCAGACAATGAAGCAAAGATATCCTCAATCCGCGGAAGCAGATATTGCACCGTGTGAAGCACCGGATTAACCGTGATCTTGAAGTCTCCACAGATGCGGACCTTCCCCGGTTCCCCTGGCTTGTTACTCGATGAACGCTTCATGACGGGAACAATGGGCGTGGCCCACTCACTCCAGTCCACCTTAGACAGTACTCCTGAACGTTCTAGCCCTTCCAGCTCAGCTTCCACAGCAGGTCGTATCGCATAAGGTTTGGGTTTGCATGTTCTGCAATCTTGATTTTTGCCGTAATTCCTCTCAGTGTTCCCAGTCCCTGTTGGAACACCTCTTTAGCCTCATCCAATATTCTGGACAATCGTTCAGGTTTGAAATCTTTTTTTCCGGAATCTACCGTTATTGCTTTTAGGGAGTGCCAGTCCATATTTATTTTCCTGATCCACTCCCGTCCCAGAAGTGGTGGACCTCCCTCAGGTAGTACATATAAGTCCATTCCTTGGTGTTCTTTGCCCTTGTGTACCACCTTGACTTTTATCTTTCCGATGGGGTATACTCTTTGCCCCGTGTATGTCTGCAATACTATCTCCGTATCCCGTAGGGGAATATGTGTGAATAACCTTTTGTAATCTTGCTTATTCATGACCGTCAACGCCGATCCAGTGTCCAATTCCATCTTCACTTGGACTCCTGCTATCTGAAGTGTGACCCAGATAGTTTGTAGGTCAGCTTCCTTACTCACATTGTGAATTCTCAGACTACTCAGTTCCTTGCTGTTGGAGTCTGAATCCGAATTCTGTTCATCCGAACTCTTCTCAGCCACCTTATGTACCTTTCTGCACTTTTCCTGCGGTGACTTTTTGTTGCTGGTCTTCTTTCCTGACCGGCATACTTTAGCTATGTGACCAAGCTTGCCACATTTTCTACATTCCTGATTTTTAAACCAGCATTGGTTCTGATCGTGTGTTGTCTTTCCACAACAATAACATTTCGTTGTACCCAAAGCCATTTGATCTACGCTGAGTACCGCTGCCTTCAGCTGCATTTCCGCAGTGCCTCTCGCTACGGCTTCGTGCGATGCTGCAATAGTGACAGCCTTATCAAGTGTAAGATCATTCTCTTCAAGCAGCCGCTTTTGTGTTCCTTCTTTCGACAATCCACACACGAATTTGCCTCTCAGTGCCTCTGTCAGTCTTTCCCCAAACTGACAGTATTTCGCTAGCTTACGCAGTTCAATTAAATACTCCGCATTGCTTTCCTGTTTCAGTTGCGTTTTCGCATAAAATTTAAATCGTTCCGCTAACATCAGCGGTGTGGGGTTCAAATGATTTCTCAGGACAGCAACAATATTAGTGAAAGCCTGATCCGCCGGTTTAGCTGGTGATAGAAGATGCTTCAATAGCCCGTATGTCTTCGCACCCATTGAGTTTAGTAAGGTTAGTGCTTTATCTTCATTTGATATTTTATTTGCCTTACAATAAATCTCTATGCGTTCTACATACGTGGCCCAATCTTCAACATCGGGATCAAAATCGTTGATGTTACCACGCTTAGGCATCCTCGCAATCTTCACCGTGATAGAAGGGATGATCACTGCCTGTTGCTGATGGAAGGCTTCGTCTCAGGATTCTTCCTTGCTCTTCAGACCCGAGTCTTTTCTCAGCAGGATGATGAGGGCGGATGCCTCTTCTCGACGCCCGTTAAACTGCCTTGGATATATCTCTGCCGCAGGGTAAGATCGTCATCGTCGCCACTGTTAAGTCTGTGTGTTCTAGTTATTGTTAATAAGAATCACTGCACACAGACCACAAGAGTAAATTCAACAGGTCTTTACTAGTCGGAGGTCAGGCTGAACTGCCCAATAAATCATTACACAGCAGTTAAATACCGGTGTGGTCACCACCGGTATTACAGTATACAGCAGCCAAGATAAAGTAGTGCATCTCTTAAAATAGTTCTCTTAAAGGTGGAACGGTTACATACACCACACCTGCCCTAGGAGTGTTGATGGGACAGTGTAGAGGGAGCTTTCCTCTGTATCTAACCCGTACTGTACCTGCCCTGGGAGGGTTTGATGAGACAGTGTAGAGGGAGCTTTACTCTGTATCTAACCCGTGCTGTACCTGCCTTGGGAGTGTTTGATGGATCAGTGTAAAGGGAGCTTTACTCTATATCTAACCCGTACTGTACCTGCCCTGGGAGTGTTTGATGAGGCAGTGTAGAGGGAGCTTTACTCTGTATCTGCCCCGTGCTGTACCTGCCCTGGGAGTGTTTGATGGAACACTGTAGAGGGAGCTTTGCTCTGCATCTAACCCGTGCTGTACCTGTCCTGGGAGTGTTTGCTGGGACAGTGTAAAGGGAGCTTTACTCTGTATCTAACCCGTACTGTACCAACCCTGGAAGTGTTTGATGGGACAGTGTAAAGGGAGATTCACTCTGTATCTAACCCATACTGTACCTGCCCTGGGAGTGTTTCATGGGTCAGGGTAGAGGGAGCTTTACTCTGAATCTAACCCATGCTGTACCGGCCCTGCGATTGTTTGATGGGGCAGTGTAGAGGGCGCTTTACTCTGTATCTATCCCGTGCTGTACCTGCTCTGTGAGTGTTGATGGGACAGTGTAGAGGGAGCTTTACTCTGTATCTAACCCATGCTTACCTGCCCTGGGAGTCTATGATGGGGACAGTGTAGAGGGAGCTTTACTCTGTATCTAAACTGTGCTGTACCTGCTCTGGCAGTGTGAGATGGGAAAGTATAGAGGGAGCTTTACTCTGTATCTATCCTGTGCTGTACCTGCCCTGGGAGTGTTTGATGGGACAGTGTAGAGGGTTATTTATTTTGTATATAACCCGTGCTGTACCTGCCTTGGGAGTGTTTGAGGGGACAGTGTAGAGGGTTATTTATTTTGTATATAACCCGTGCTGTACCTGCCCTGGGAGTGTTTGAGGGGACAGTGTAGAGGGTTATTTATTTTGTATATAACCCGTGCTCTACCTGCCCTGGGAGTGTTTGAGGGGACAGTGCAGAGTGAGATTAATTCTGTATATAACCTGTGCTGTACTTGCCCTATGAGTGATTGATGGGACAGTGTAGAGGGAGATTTACTCTGTTTCTAACCCGTGCTGCACCTGCCTTGGGAGTGCTTGATGGGACAGTGTAGAGGAAGCTTTACTCTGTTTCTAACCTGTGCTGTACCTGCCCTGGGAGTATTTGATGGGACAGTGTAGAGGGAGCTTTACTCTGTATCTAACCTGTGCTGTACCTGCCCTAGGAGTGTTTGATGGGACAGTGTAGAGGGAACTTTATTCTTTATCTAACCTGTGCTGTACCTTCCCTGGCAGTGTTTGATGGGACAATGTAAAGGTTGCTTTACTCTCTATCTAACCCATGATGAACCTGCCCTGGGAGTGATTGATGGGACAGTGTAGATGGAGCTTTACTCTGTTTCTAACCCCTGCTGTACCTGCCCTGGGTGTGCTTGATGGGACAGTGTAGAGGGAGCTTTACTCTGTTTCTAACCCGTGCTGTACCTGCCCCGGGAGTGTTTGATGGAACAGTGTAAATGGAGCTTTACTGTGTATCCAACCCGTGCTGTACCTGCCCTGGGAGTGTTTGATGGCACAGTGTAGAGGGAGCTTTACTCTTTATCTAACCTGTGCGGTACCTGACCTGGGCGTGTTTGATGGGACAGTGTAGAGGGAGGTTTACTCTGTATCTAACCTGTGCTGGAGCTGACCTGGGAGTGTTTGATGGGACAGTGTAGAGTGAGCTTTAATCTGTATCTAACCTGTGCTGTACCTGCCATGGGAGTGTTTAATGGGACCGTGTAGAGGGAGATTTAATCTGTATCTAACCTGTACTGTACCTGCCTTGGGAGTTTTTGATGGGACAGTGTAGATGGATCTTTACTCTGTATCTAACCCTTGCTTTACCTGCCCTGGGAGTGTTTGATGGGTCAGTTAGATGTGGATTTACTATGTATCTATCCCGTGCTGTACCTGCCATGGGATTGATTGATGGGAAAGTGTAGAAGTAGCTTTACTCTGTATCTAACCCGTGCTGTACCTGCCCTGGTTATGTTTGATCGGGCAGTGTAGAGGGAGCTTTACTCTGAATCTAACCTGTGCTGTACCTGCCATGGTAATGTTTGATGGGACAGTGTAGAGGGTGCTTTACTCTGTATCTAACCCGTGCTGTACCTGCCCTGGGAGTGTTTGATGGGACAGTGTAGAGGTAGCTTTACTCTGTATCTAACCCGTGCTGTACCTGCCCAGGGAGTGTTTAATGGGACTGTGTATGTATAGATTTGTATGTGGGTTCAATGCCGACACATTCATGAAAGAGAATGTCTTTTAATCTAAAGTATGTTCAACTCAGTTAACAGCATTACAGGAGACACCATGTTAGAGATCCATCTAAAAACGAAACTAAAATGAAACTCTCTCTCTCACATGCCCTCTGCTGGTAAGGCATAAATAATCAAACCGGCAAATATGCTGGTAAGGCATAATAATCAAACAGGCAAATACCATCACTATTTGCTGATATCATTACATCTCCCTTTCTTAAAACAAAAGTATTTTACTTTTATCTAACAACATGTTTTATTTGTATTACTCTGCATTTTAACTGTAACACTTAATGAACTTACATTATCATTATCATTATCAAGGTTTTTTAACCTTGTTTTGTGTGTTCACATGCAATATGTAAATACACTAGAACTTGAAGAGAGAATAAGATAACATTACTTCCTTCTATAACAAGAGTCCTTAAACTTGCTCAATGAGTCTCTCAGGAGGCTTCACGCGTCTTGAGGATTTTCTGATTGATTGTCCTTGAATCTGAGTTGTTGCCTCAGATGATGATTTCTCAGTTGTGTGATCAGGTTGTTCAACAGTATCAGTCTTTTGACCTGCTGTGTCATCAGGTTGTTCAACAGTATCAGTCTTTTGACCTGCTGTGGCTGGTCCCATGAGAAGATCCCGACGATTTCTTCGCAGAACAGCACCCTCATGTGTATGATCTTGGTTGAACTTCACTCAGGACAGTTCCCTTCTGAGTCCATATGTTTGTTTTGTCTTTGAACCTTACTTGGTCACCAGTGTGGAGTTCAGGTAGGTTTTGTGTTCCTCTGTCATAGTAGTACTTTTGCTTTTCTTTCTGTTGTTCTTTGAACTTCCTCACTTTCTCCCCCTCTTTTGTTTTCAGGAGGTTCTCCGGAATGGGTAGGTTTGACCTTAGCAGACGTCCCATAAGGAGTTGGGCTGGTGACATACCACACTCGAGCGGCGTTGTGCGGTATACAAGCATGCTCTGGTGGAAGTCAGTTCCACTGTCTTTTGCCATGTACATCAGTCTTTTCACTGTCTGGACCGATTTTTCCACTAGTCCATTGGACTGTGGAAAGTGAGGACTTGACGTTGTGTGGACAAAGTCCCACTCTTTGGCAAAGTGTCGGAAACTTGCATTGTAAAACTGGGGTCCGTTGTCTGTGAAGACCTCGCTTGCCACGCCATGTCTGGAGAATATGGCTTTCATACATGTTATCACAGCATCTACAGTGGTGGTGTACAGTCTACAAACCTCTGGATACAGGGAGTAATAGTCTGTGACTACAAGATAGTCCTTCCCTTGACATACGAATAGGTCAGCGCCTACCTTCTGGTAAGGTCTGTCTGGCGCTGGGTGTGGCTTTAGTGGCTCTACCGGATTGCTTGCTCGATATTTCAGGCATATTGTGCAGTTTGACACCTCATTTGTCACATCTTGGTTGATTCGTGGCCAGTACATCACCTCTCGTGCTCTTTTCTTACACTTTTCGATTCCCAGATGTCCTCCATGGATCCTTTTTAGCATCTCTTTTCTCAGACTCTTTGGGATAACTATTTTACTTCCTTTGTAGATGATGTCTTCGACCAGTGATAGTTCCGCCCTGCAGTTCCAGTACTCTGCCATGTCAGGTGAGCAGTCTTGCTTCATGTTGGGCCATCCATCCAAGATGCTTTTCCTCAGTCGTCTCAATGTTTCATCTTTGTTTGTCTCAGTCTTTATGAGCTCCATTTTTGCATCTGCTATGGGCAGTGCACTTGTGATCATGTCCACGTAGGCGTTCACTTTTTCATCCATTTTGGTGTTTGCGGGCTCTCTTGGGTCAACAGCTCTGGACAACGTGTCTGCTGTATAAATCAGCTTACCCGGTGTGTACGCAACATTCAGTGTATAGCATTGCAGCCTGATCATCATTCTTTGTATTCTAAGCGGACAGCTATTTAGTGGCTTTTGGAACAATGCAATCAAGGGCTTATGGTCAGTCTCTACACTGATTGCTTGTCCTGCCACAAACTGGTGAAATCTTTCACAGGCGTATGTGATGCTGAGCAGCTCCTTTTCTATTTGAGCATATCGCGTCTCCGCGTCTGTCATTGAGCGCGATGCATATGCAATAGGTTGCCAGTAGTCATATTGTTGCAGAAGAACGGCTCCAAGCCCACTGTGTGATGCATCTGATGATATCTTGATGGGTCTCGCTGGGTCATAAAACCTCAGAACTGGTTCCTCTGTGAGCAGTTTCTTTAGATCGCTCCATGACTTCTCATGCTCATGATTCCATTCCCATTCTATGTTCTTTTCAGTTAGTCGTCTCAGTGGCGCCATCTTTTCTGAGAGGTTGGATATGAATTTACCCATGTAGCTGATCATTCCATTAAACCTCTGCACGTCCTTTTTGCATTGTGGCTTTGGCGTATTCTCAATGGCGGACATCTCTCTGGGATCTGGTCTGATGCCCTTACTGCTAAGGATATCTCCCACGAATGTCAGTTCTGTCACCCCGAGCTGGCATTTCTCTCTATTCAGCTTCAGGTTTGTTTTCCTTGTTGCTTCCAGCACTTTTTTCAGTCTCTCATCATGCTCAGTTCTCGTGGTTCCCCATACTATGATGTCATCCATTGATGTATCAGCTCCCTCCAGGTGCTCATAGATCATATGGATAGTTTTGTGATACACTTCAGGAGCTGAGGCAATGCCAAATGGTAACCTTAGGAATCTGTATCTGCCAAATGGACTGTTGAACGTGCACAGTCTTGAACTTGCCTCGTCCAGTTTCATCTGCCAAAATCCTAATGATGCATCTAACTTGCTGAAATACTTTGCATTTGCAAACTGTGACATGATTTCCTCACGTGTAGGAAGCTTGAAGTGCTCTCTCTTTATTGCTCTGTTTAGATCTCTTGGATCCAGGCAAATTCTGAGCTTTCCATTCTTTTTGTCCACAACGACGAGGGAACTCACCCACTCAGTTGGCTCATCTATCTTCTGAATCACGTTCAGGCTTTCCACCCTGTCCAACTCTGCCTTCAGTTGCTTTTGAAGTGCAAACGGAACTTTTCTGCATGGATGTATGACTGTTGGCATACTTTTATCTACTCTGATCATGTGTTCTCCTGGAAGGCAGCCTAGACCCTGAAATAGGTCGTTGTACTCTTTCATGAGTTCATCATAGACTGTCTCTCCTTCGCTTTCCACAATGAGGACTCTCTTTACCAGGTTCAGTCTCTCACAGGCTATTAAACCTAGTATGGCTTGCACATCCTTTGGCACCACGATTAATGCTAGCGTGTGCTCTCTGTCCTTGTGTGTC
Organism: Somniosus microcephalus; assembly: GCF_052327205.1. NCBI lineage: Eukaryota > Metazoa > Chordata > Chondrichthyes > Squaliformes > Somniosidae > Somniosus > Somniosus microcephalus. The sequence goes on from NC_141004.1 coordinate 79,882,054, forward strand.
ACTTTGACAATGCATCTTCCTTTCACTGGTATATCAGTACCTGAATATCCTGTCACTTTCACTTTTATTCCATGAATCTTTGATCTGGGTCTAATTTTCTTATAATCAGCCTCTGATATCACATTAACTTGTGCTCCAGTATCCAATTTAAATGGAATGTGTATGTCATTCACTTTTAGTGTCAACATCCAGTCTCTTTTTTCTTTTTTGTTTTCAGACACAACATCTACATAGAACTCCTCTATCTTGCTTTCATCTACTGCATGGACCTTGCTTTGTTGCGCTTGGTTCTTACAGCAACGGGCATAATGGTTGTTTTTGTTGCAACTATTGCATGTTTTACCATATGCTGGACACTTTTTTGGTGTATGCTGTGTACCGCATCGACTACGTGACTTTCGATTGCCCCTTTCATTTTTGTTCGCTGGCCACGCCTCTTTTTTCACATTGGCGCTCTTTTTGTTAAACGGTTTGTATCCGTTCTTTCTCACTGCATCCACGTTGCAGCTACTGTCACTGAACAGCTCCTTTGCCTGCAACTTCACAGTCTCTGTAGCCCTACACAGTGCTATGGCTTTTCCCAGGTCTAGATCTTGCTCTCTTAGCAGTCTTTCCCTTAGGCCATTATCTGGAATACCACACACCAGTCTGTCTTTTATCAGCGAGTCTGTCAGTCCCCCAAATTCACACGTTTTGCTTCTGTTTCTCAGTTCAGTCACATACTGATCAATAGCCTCTCCCGTTTTCTGTACACATGTGAAAAATCTGTGCCTTTCAAACGTCACGTTACGTTTAGGTATGCAGTAGGCCTCAAACTGTTCCATTATTTTATCTAGCTTCATTTTGTCTCCCTCAGCAGCGACCATGACGTTATTATACACCTCCAGCGCTTCATCACCCACGACATGTAAGAACACTGACGCTTTCATTTTATCACTTTTCTCGTCAGCTCCGATTGCCGCTAAATACAACTCCAAACGTTGTTTGAACCTCCTCCAATTTTCAGCCACATTACCTGTCAACTGAAGCTTCGCCGGTGGGTGTAAACCTTCCATTTTTCACTTCGTTAGCTATTCTCCAATGGTAAGTAACGATGTTCTCTTTTGGCTTGCTAATATGTGGAGAGCTGATTTCGCTGGATAGCTTGCTTGCCACTATCTCTTCGAGTTGCTAACTTCAGATTTTTCCTCTTCATCTCTTTCAATCACTACTTCTGACACCATGTATCGATTTGTATGTGGGTTCAATGATGACACATTGATGAAAGAGAATGTCTTTTAATCTAAAGTATGTTCAACTCAGTTAACAGCATTACAGGCGACACCATGTTAGAGATCCATCTAAAAACGAAACTAAAACTAAACTCTCTCTCTCACATGCCCTCTGCTGGTACGGCATAAATAATCAAACAGGCAAATATGCTGGTAAGGCATAATAATCAAACAGGCAAATACCATCACTATTTGCTGATATCACTACAGTATAGAGGGAGTTTACTCTGTATCTAACCTGTGCTGTACCTGCCCTGGGAATGTTTGATGGGACAGTTAGATGGCGATTTACAATGTATCTATCCCGTGCTGTACCTGCCGTGGGATTGATTGATGGGGCAGTGTAGACGGAGCTTTACTCTGTAACTAACCCATGCTGTACCTGCCCTGGGAGTGTTAAATGGGACTGTGTAGAGGGAGCTTTTCTCTGTATCTAACCCGTGCTTACCTGCCTGGGAGTGTTTGATCTGACAGTTTTGAGGGAACTTTATTCTGTATCTAACCTGTGCTGTACTTTCCCTGGCAGTGTTTGATGGGACAATGTAAAGGTAGCTTTACTCTGTTTCTAACCCATGCTGTACCTGCCCTGGGAGTGCTTGATGGGACAGTGTAGAGGGAGCTTTACTTTGTATCTAACACGTGCTGTACCTGGTCTCTGAGTGTTTGATTGGAATGTGTAGAGGGAGCTTTACTCTGTATCTCACTTGTGCTGTACCTTCCCTGGGACTGTTCGATGGGACAGTGTAGAGGGAGCTTTACTCTGTATCTAACCCGTGCTGCACCTGCCCTGTGAGTGTTTGATGGGGCAGTGTAGAGGGAGCTTTACTCTGTATCTAACCCGTGCTGTACTAGCCCTGGGTATGTTTGATGGGGACAGTATAGAGGGAGCTTTACTCTGTATCTAACCCGTGCTGCACCTGCCCTGTGAGTGTTTGATGGGGCAGTGTAGAGCGAGCTTTACTCTGTATCTAACCCGTGCTGTACTAGCCCTGGATATGTTTGATGGGGACAGTATAGAGGGAGCTTTACTCTGTATCTAACACGTGCTGTACCTGTCCTGGGAGTGTTTGATGGGACAGTGTCGAGGTAGCTTTACTCTGTATCTAACCCGTGCTGTACCTGCCCAGGGAGTGTTTAATGGGACTGTGTAGAGGGAGCTTTACTCTGTATCTAACTTGTGCTGTACCTGCCCTAGGAGTGTTTGATGGGACAGTGTAGAGGGAGCATTACTCTGTATCTAACCTGTGCTGTTCCTGCCCTGGGAGTCTTTAATGGGACAGTATAGAGGGAGTTTACTCTGTATCTAACCTGTGCTGTACCTGCCCTGGGAATGTTTGATGGGACAGTTAGATGGCGATTTACGATGTATCTATCCCGTGCTGTACCTGCCGTGGGATTGATTGATGGGGCAGTGTAGACGGAGCTTTACTCTGTATCTAACCCATGCTGTACCTGCCCTGGGAGTGTTAAATGGGACTGTGTAGAGGGAGCTTTTCTCTGTTTCTAACCCGTGCTTTTCCTGCCCTGGGAGTGCTTGATGGGACAGTGTAGAGGGAACTTTACTTTGTATCTAACATGTGCTGTATCTGGTCTCGGAGTGTTTGATGGGACAGTGTAGAGGGAGCTTTACTCTGTATCTAACCCGTGCTATCCCTGCCCTGAGAGTGTTTGATGGGACAGTGTAGAGGGAGCTTTACTCTGTATCTAACCCGTGCTGTACCTACCCTGGGAGTGTTTGATGGGACAGTGTAGAGGGAGCTTTACTCTGTATCTAACCCGTGCTGTACCTGCCCTGGGAGTGTTTGATGGGACAGTGTAGAGGGAGCTTTACTCTGTATCTAACCCGTGCTGTACCTGCCCTGGGAGTGTTTGATGGGACAGTGTAGAGGGAGCTTTACTCTGTATCTAACCCGTGCTGTACCTGCCCTGGGAGTGTTTGATGGGACAATGTAGAGGGAGCTTTACTCTGTATCTAACCCGTGCTGTACCTGCCCTGGGAGTGTTTGATGGGACAGTGTAGAGGGAGCTTTACTCTGTATCTATCCCGTGCGGTACCTGCCCTGAGAGTGTTTGATGCTGAAACTGGATGCCTGAAACTGAAGGCTTTTCATTCCCAGCACTGACGTTGATGGGCACTCGGGTTCTTGCAGTCTGGCTGCTTTTATATTCATGAATTGATGACAGAAGTACTCACCTTGACTCCTACCCGGCTCACAGTTTTGGACGCCCATTCTTTGAGCTGGCCAGTCCTAAAGGAGAGTTAGAATACAAGAAACGGTTACACTGGTAAGAGGCAGATGCCGCACCGGAAGCTCTGCAGCCCCGGAATCAGCACATGAAGAGTGGGCCTTCCTCTTTAAGACGGATCCAAGCTGGTGATTCGGTCATGAGCAATTTAATTAAATTCATGTGTTCATATTTCATCAGAAACCTTTTCACCTACTGCTTTGGAGTGACAGGAAACAATGGTGGAAAAGCCACACTGACTGACAGAAACACTGACTAAAATTCACATCCTTGTTTTCAAATCCCTCCATGGCCTCGCCCCTCCCTATCAATATAATGTCTTCCAGCCTCACAACCCTCCGAGATCCCTGCACTTCTCTAATTCTGGACTCTTGCGCATCCCCGATTATAATTATTCTACCATTGGCACCTGTGTCTTCAGCCGCCTCGGCTCGAAGCTCTGAAATTTAGAAAGGATAGGGAAGGAAGGAGGGTGGATGGCTGTACTAATTAGAGACAGCATAATAGTCATAGAAAAAAGGGACATAACTAATATTAAGATCAAAACAGAATCCATGCGGATTGAAACAAAGGCTCCAAAGGGATCAATCCTGTTAAAGGACCAGCGAATAGTGGAAGGGAAGTGGAGGAAGAAAAGTGAAATCAGTAAACAATACAGAAAAAGGATTGTGAGAGATTTCAACTGTGCCCAAATAAAATGGCAAGTTGAGTTAGGGAAAAGAGAATGGAGTTTTTAAAATGTGTACAGGACTCATTTCTGACCCAGTCCGTAAGAAGCCTAACAAGAGAGGAATCACAAAAGCAAAATACTCGGATGCTGGAAATCTCAAATGAAAACAGAAAATGCTGGAAACACTCAGCAGGTCAGGCAGTATCTGTGGAGAGAGAAACAGAGTTAACGTTTCAGGTCGATGACCCTTCGTCAGAACTGGAAAAAGTTGGAGATGTAACAGATTTTTAAGCAAGTGTCGGGGCAGGGAAAGGGGGGAGGGGAGGAAAGAACAAAAGGGAAGGTCTGTGATAGGGTGGAAGGCAGGAGAGATTAAGAGACAAAAGGGATGATGGTGCAAGGCAAAAGGAGATAGTAATGGGACAAGTTAATAAACAAAAGATGAGTCTAAATGAAGTGTAAATGGGAATGGCAGAATCATCAACAGCTGCTGTGTGAAAAAAAATCGGGGCCGAGGTTATAGTCTGAAATTGTTGAACTCGCTGTTGAGTCCAGAAGGCTGTAAAGTGCCTAATCGAAAGATGAGGTGCTGTTCCTCGAACTTCATTGGAACAGTGTAAGAAGCCAAGGACGGAGAGGTTAGAGTGGGAGCGGAGCGGAGAATTAAAGTATCACAGAATCACAGAAACCCCACAGTGCAGATAGAGGCCATTTCGGCCCATCGAGCCTGCACCGACACATATCCCACCCGATCCCCGTAACCCCTACACCAACACATATCCCACCCTATCCCCGTAACCCCACGTATTTAATCCCCCTAACACTAAGGGTCAATTTATCATAGCCAATCAACCTAACTCGACCGGAAGCTCGGGGTCATCCTTACAGACTGAACGGAGGTGTTCCGCAAAGAGGAATCACTCCTGGAACTAGTAATGCAAAAGGAAACAGAGCAGATAAGAGAAGTATGCATAGGGGAACATCTAGGCAATAGCGATCACAATAACATAAGGTTTAAGATAATGATTGAGGAAGACAAAGACCAAAGTAATAGATTGGAAGAAACTCATTTTATGGGGCCGAGAATGGAACAAGGGAAGATAAATTAGAAAAAAAATTGAGAAACAAAGAGGTTGAACAGCAGGGGGAAAAATTTCAAAGGAGATTAATAGAGATCAGGAGAAATATATTCCACTAAAAAAATAATGAAACACCGTGGATGAACAAAGAGACAAGGGTAAAATTGAAACTAAAGGAAAAGGCATGCACTGATTATAAAGGAGAGGATGACAAAAGGGACTATGAAGAGGTTAGGAAAGAAGTAAAAAATTAAGAGAAATAGTAAGTATTCTACAGACACATAATGAACAAAAGAAAAATCAGGATAGGGGTGGGGCCACCAAGCGATGAACACAGTAAATTCATAGGTAATTACAACAAAATGTCAGAAATATTCAATAATTAGAGGCCAGTGTCGGGAGGAGCAGAGAGCGGCGGTACAGTGAGTACTTAAACTCACTTTTGTGGGCTTTTTTACACAGGCATACCAATCTCACAGGCGTTCCGGAGTCACGTCATGATTCAAAAAGTGACGCGGGCAAGAGGAAGCAGCTGATTGGGTGAGTACGACCAGGTGAATATTTATACTACTTTATAGTTTGACAGTTAAGATTAATAGTTTATAAAATTTAGAAGGTCTTAATTTTTGTGGTTATAGTTTCTAAGATCTCTGTTGTATATCGGGGAGTGTTAGTAACCAAGGGCCCTTGAGTATATCATTTAATTGTAGTGTAATTAGTGGTATTGATTTGATTTAAATTAATATAAATTAATTAAAGTGTAAGCTCATGGCAGGACAGCTCGGCCCTGTGGCATGCTCCTCCTGCGCTACTTCCTGTGTCCCTGATGACCATGTGTGCGGGAAGTGTAACCAGCTGCAGATACTGACAGACCGCATTGCGGTGCTGGAGCTGCAAGTGGATACATACTGGAGCATTCGCGATGCTGAGGACATCGTAGATAGCACATTTAGGGAGTTAGTCACGCTGAAGGTGAAGGCTGCACAGGCAGGAAGGGAATGGGTGACCACCAGGCAGAGTAGTAGGCACAGGCAGTTAGTGCAGGGGTCCCCTGTGGCCATTCCCCTCTCAAACAGATATACCACTTTGGATATTGTTGAGGGAGATGGCTTATTGGGGGAAGGCAGCAGCAGCCAACTTCCTGGCACCATGAGTGGTTCTGTTGCACAGGACGGGAGGAAAATGACTGGGAGAGCTATAGTGATAGGGGATTCTATTGTAAGGGGAATAGATAAGCGTTTCTGTAGCCGCAAACGAGACTCCAGGATGGTATGTTGCCTCCCTGGTGCAAGGGTCAAGGATGTCTCGGTGCGGCTGCAAGGCATTCTGGAGGGGGAGGGTGAACAACCAGTTGTCATGGTGCATATAGGTACCAATGATATAGGTAAAAAATGGGATGCGGTCCTAAATACTGAATATAGGGAGTTACGAGGTCAATTAAAAAATAGGACCCCAAAGGTAGTAATCTCAGGATTGCTACCAGTGCCACGTGCTAGTCAGTGTAGAAATAGAAGGATATTTCAGATGAATACGTAGCTAGAGGAATGGTGCAAGGGGGAGGGATTCAAATTCCTGGGACATTGGAACCGGTTCTGGGGGAGGTGGGACAAGTACAAATTGGATGGTTTGCACCTGGTCGGGACCGGGACCGATGTCCTAGGGGGAGTGTTTGCTAGTGCTGTTGGGGAGGGTTTAAACTAAAATGGCAGGGGGTTGGGAACCTGTGCAGGGAGACAGAGGAAGGGGAAGCAAAAATAGAAACAAAAGGCAGGAAGGAGTAAAGCAAAAGTGGAAGGCAGAGAAATCAAGGGTGTAAATCAAACAGGGCAACAGTAAATAATAATTCTAAAAGGACTAAGAGTGTTAAAAAAACAAGCCGGAAGACTTTGTGTCTTAATGCAAGGAGCATTCGTAATAAGGTGGATTAATTAGCTGCGCAAATAGATGTAAATGGATATGATGTAATTGGAATTACATAGACAAGGCTCCAGGTTGACCAAGGCTGGGTATTCAACATCCAGGGGTATTCAAAATTCAGGAAGGACAGGCAAAAAGGAAAAGGAGGTGGGGTAGTTTTGCTGGTTAAAGAGGAGATTAACACAATAGTAAGGAAGGATATTAGCTCTGATGATGTAGAATCTGTATGGGTAGAGCTGAGAAATACCAAGGGGCAGACAACGTTAGTGGGAGTTGTATACAGACCCCCAAACAGTAATGCTGAGGTTGGGGATGGCATTAAATGGGAAATTAGAGATGCGTGCAATAAGGGCACAGCAGTTATCATGGGTGACTTTAATCTACATATAGATTGGGCTAACCAAATTAGTAACAATACTGTGGAGGAGGAATTCCTGGAGTGTATACGGGATGGTTTCCTGGACCTGTAGAGGAACCAACTAGAGATCAGGCCATCTTAGACTGGGTATTATGTAATGAGAAAGGATTAATTAGCAATCTTGTTGTGCGAGGCCCCTTGGGGAGGAGCGATCATAATATGATAGAATTCTTCATTAAGATGGAGAGTGAAGTAGTTGACTCAGAGACTAGGGTCCTGAATTTAAATAAAGAAAACTAAGATGGTATGAGGCATGAGTTGGGTAGGATGGATTGGGGAAAGTCACTTAAAGGGTTGACGGTGGATAGGCAATGGCAAAGATTTAAAGATTGCATGGATGAACGACAGAATTTGTTAGTCCCTGTTTGGCATAAAAATAAAACAAAAAAGGTGACTCAACTGTGGCTAACAAGGGAAATTAAGGATAGCATAAGATCCAAGGAGAGGACATATAAATTGGCCAGAAAAAGCAGCAAAACTGAGGATTGGGAGCAGTTTAGGATTCAGCAAAGGAGGACAACGGGATTAATTAAGAGGGGGGAAATAGAATATGAGAGTAAGCTTTCAGGGAACATAAAAACTGACTATAAAAGCTTCTATAAATATGTGAAGAGAAAAAGATTGGTGAAGTCAAGCGTAGGTCCCTTGCAGTCAGAATCAGGGGAATTTATAATGGGGAACAAAGAAATGGCTGACCAATTAAATACACGCTTTGGTTCTGTCTTCAAAAAGGAGGACACAAATAACCTTCCAGAGATTTGGGGGAACATAGGGTCTAATGAGAAGGAGGAATTGAATGAAATCAGTATTTGTAGGGAAATGGTGTTAGGGAAATTGATGGGATTGAAGGCCGATAAATCCCCAGGGCCTGATAATCTACACCCTAGGGTACTTAAGGAAGTGGATGCATTGCTGGTCATCTTCCAAAATTCGAAAGACTCTGGAATAGTTCCAATGGATTGGAGGGTAGCTAATGTAACACCACTATTTAAAAAATGTGGTAGAGAGAAAACGGGGAATTATAGACCGGTAAGCCTGACATCGGTAGTGGGGAAAATGCTAGAGTCCATTATAAAAGATGTAATAGCAGAGCACTTGGAAAACAGTGACAGGATCGGACAAAGTCAACATGGATTTACAAAAGGTAAATCGTGCTTGACTAATCTACTGGAATTTTTTGAGGATGTAACTGGTAGAATAGATAAGGGAGAACCAGTGGATGTGGTGTATTTGGACTTTCAGAAGGCTTTCGATAAGGTCCCGCATAAGAGATTGGCTTGCAAAGTTAAAGCACATGTGATTGGGGGTAAGGTACTGACGTGGATAGTGAACTGGTTGGCAGACAGGAAGCAAAGAGTTGGAATAAACGGGTCTTTTTCCGAGTGGCAGGCAGTGACTAGTGGGGTACCGCAGGGATCGGTGCTAGGACCCCAGCTAATCACAATATATATTAATGATCTAGACGAGGGAATTAGATGTAATATCTCCAAGTTTGCAGATGACACAATACTGTGTGTGTGTGTGTGCTGTGAGGAGGATGCAGCGAAACTCCAGTATGATTTGGACAGGTTGCGTGATTGGGCAGATGCATGCCAGATGCAATATAACGTGGATAAATGCGAGGTTATCCACTTTGGTGGCAAAAACAGGAAGACAGTTTATTATCTGAACGGCAATAGATTGGGAAAAGAGGAAGTGCATCGAGACCTGGGTGTCCTTGTGCACCAGTCGCTGAAGATAAGCATGCAGGTGCAGCAGGCGGTTAAGAAGGCAAATGGTATGTTGGCCTTCATAGCGAGAGGATTCGAGTACAGGAGCAAGGATGTCTTGCTGCAGTTGTACAGGGACTTGGTGAGACCACACCTTGAGTATTGTGTGCAGTTTTGGTTGCCTTATCTGAGGAAGGATGTTCTTGCCATGGAGAGAGTGCAGCGAAGATTCACCAGACTGATACCAGGGATGGCAGGAATGACTTATGAAGAGAGATTGAGTCGATTATGCTTATATTCGCTAGAGTTTAGAAGAATGAAAGGGGACCTCATTGAAACTAATAAAATTCTAACAGGACTAGACAGACTAGATGCAGGAAGGATGTTCCCGATGGTCGGGGAGTCCAGAACCAGGGGTCACAGTCTAAGGATAAGGGGTAAGCCATTTAGGACTGAGATGAGGAGGAATTTCTTCACCCAGAGAGTGGTGAACCTGTGGAATTCTCTACCACAGAAGGCAGTTGAGGCCAGCTTATTTAATATATTCAAGAAGGAGTTAGATATATTTCTTAAGCCAAAAGGGTTCAAGGGATATGGGGAGAAAGCAGGGACAGTGTACTGAGTTTGGATGATCAGCCATGATCTCATTAAATAGCAGAACAGGCTCGAGGGGCCGAATGGCCTACTCCTGCTCCTGTCTTCCATGTTTCTATTACTTTGCCTCAGTATTTACCAGGGAGACTAACAAGGTGGACTTGCCATTGGAAGAAGAGAGCAAAAAGGATATAAAGACATTGAAGATAGAAAGGGGGAAATAATTGATAAACTAAACAAATTTGGAGAGGATAAAACCCCTGGTCCAGATGTAATAAATTTTAATATGTATTAGCAAAGAGATAGCAGAGGTGCTAATATATATATATATTATTACTAGCTGGAGTATCCAGCATTGCCGAGGGAACTGAAGAACCCTCTGCCATGTTTATAAAACTGTTGGGATTGAAGAACTCTTGCTAAGCACCCAGGAGGTGGTTCTTTAACTTCATTTTTTGTTAATGGGGATCACCAGTAGCCATATACTCCAGGGTTTACAGTTTTCCTTGTATGTGAATTTGGAGGTAGCAAGCAGAATTATAATTTTGCAATGTTATCATTGACATTAATGAAAGAGAGAGAGAGGGGGAAGGAGAGAGAGAGAGAGAGAGGGGGAAGGAGAGAGAGGTGGATGGAGAGAGAGAGAGCGGGGGAGTGAGAGAGAGAGAGGGGGAAGGAGAGCGAGAGAGAGAGAGGGGGAAGGAGAGAGAGAGAGGGGGGAAGGAGAGAGAGAGAGAGGGAAGGGGAGAGAGAGAGAGGGGGAAGGAGAGAGAGAGAGGGGGCAGGAGAGAGAGGGGGAAGGAGAGAGAGGGGGGGGAGGAGAGAGAGAGGGGGAAGGAGAGAGAGAGAGAGGGGGAAGGAGAGAGAGTGAAGGGGAAGGAGAGAGAGAGAGAGGGGGAAGGAGAGAGAGAGAGGGGGGGAAGGAGAGAGAGAGAGGGGGGAAGGAGAGAGAGAGAGGGACGGAGAGAGAGAGGGGGGAAGGAGAGAGAGAGAGGGGGGAAGGAGAGAGAGAGAGGGAAGGAGAGAGAGAGAGGGGGAAGGAGAGAGAGAGAGGGGGAAGGAGAGAGAGAGAGGGAAGGAGAGAGAGAGAGGGGGAAGGAGAGAGAGGGGGGGAAGGAGAGAGAGAGAGGGAAGGAGAGAGAGAGAGGGAAGGAGAGAGAGAGGGGGAAGGAGAGAGAGAGAGAGGGGGGAAGGAGAGAGAGTGAGAGGGGGAAGGAGAGAGAGAGAGGGAAGGAGAGAGAGAGAGGGGGAAGGAGAGCGAGGGGGAAGGAGAGAGAGAGTGAGAGGGAAAGAGAGAGAGAGGGGGAAGGAGAGAGAGAGAGAGAGGGGGGAAGGAGAGAGAGAGAGAGAGAGAGAGGGAAGGAGTTAGAGAGAGAGAGGGAAGGAGAGAGAGAGAGAAGGAGAGAGGGAAGTGGAGGGAGAGAGAGAGAGAGGAAAGGGGAAGGAGAGAGAGAAAGAGAGGAGAGAGAGAGGGAAGGAGATAGAGAGAGGGAAGGAGAGAGAGGGAGGGAGAGAGAGAGAGGGGGAAGGAGAGATGGAGAGGGGGAAGGAGAGAGAGAGAGAGGGGGAAGGAGAGAGATGTTGTGTATTTACCTTTAAGGGAATAACTGGTCTTAGACTGCAGTACTGGCAGTGACCACCCCTGTATAAAAGGCCCTAGCAGGCTTCTGTAGTTTCAGTTTCAAGCTGCCTCTTGTTCAGTAAAGTACCTGTTAAACTGTTCTCCCGAAGTCCGTGTATGATTGGGGCGCGGACTTTACAGTGGCGACGAGTAAGTTCGAACTCACCTGCAGTGTGGCATCATCTCACGGGGATCTCGCCTGAAAGGAAGGTCCTGGAAGGTCGTAGTCTGAGCAACGGGCGTCGACCGAGGGCAACCGCCCAAAGAATCCATCGGTGTTTGGAGAATTGCGGGAGAGACTGTGGTTCCAGCGAATCGTGCTGGTAGCAGGTAGCGCGCTGACCCTTCCGGACTGCGGCAGGCTCAAGCTCGATCGAGCGGCTCTACAAATCGGGCCGCGCAGCATCGCTGGGAAAAGAAAACAAGAGAGAGAGGGTGGAGCGCACAGGGCGCGGTCGGTGCTCGAGAACAGGACAGCGGAGAGAAACTAAATGGGGGGGAAGGAAAGCGAGACGCGCCGAAGCTGCGGGTCGCCGCCATTACCCCGTAGAACGCTAGGAGCAGCGTGGCAGTAAGGGGAAGAAGCAAAAGCGCGGGAGGCGCTATTTTATCCCGTCGGGGAAGAAGCAAAAGCGCGGGAGGCGCCATTTTATTCCATTGGGGAAGAAGCAAAAGTGTGTGAGGCGCCATTTTAAATCGCCCAAGATGCCGAAAAGTGGCAGTATCACTGCTTTCGACAACGAGGTAGAAGACTGGACCACGTATGTGGAAAGAATTGAAGTGTACTGCAAGGCAAATGAGGTGGCTGATGGAAAGAGGGCGTCGGTATTATTAAATCTGATGGGTGCGAGTACGTATGGCCTATTGCGGAATTTAATGACCCCAGCTAAACCAATGGAGAAAGGTTTTGAGGAGATTGTTCATATCTTACAGGAACATCTAAGCCCTACACCACTGCTGATAGCAGAAAGATTCACGTTCCATAAAAGAAACCAGCACAAAGATGAGAGCAATGCTGACTATCTTACGGAACTACGCAAGTTATCAAAGCACTGCCAGTTCGGAGCAGGACTGGCAGACACCTTACGGGATAAGTTGTCTGCGGGCTCCAGAGTGAAGGAACCCAGAAATGACTACTTTCAAAAAAGGACCTGACGCTAGAACAGGCTTTCAGCGTGGCAGTATCCTACGAAGCAGCAGCACGGGGAGCTGCGGAAATACAACAGAAACCACAAGAATACAGCGCTAACGAAATGGCGTATGGAGCCGAAAAGTGCTATCGCTGTGGCAGAACAACCCATGAGCAGAAGGACTGCTGGTTTAAAGACAAAATATGCAGGCAATGCGGGAAAATAGGACATATAGCAAGAGTCTGCAGGTCGGGAAAGAAGACCAACATGACAAGAACTACTAAGGAACAGTACAGGAAAGTAAAGAAACTGACAGATAGTAGTTCAGAAGATCAGGAGAGTGATAAGGACTCCGGGAGCAGGCGACTAAGTTGTTTAAAGTTACACAACGTGTTCGCAAAAGAAGATCACCGAACCATTTGGGTCACCCTCATGATAGCAGGGTCTCCAGTGAAGATGGAATTGGACACAGGATCAGCACTAACTGTCATGAATCGATGAGACTATGAGCGGCTATTTTCACACATACCCTTAAAGGACACTGATGGGCCTTCAATAACCACAAAACTAGAAGTTATAGACTTAAACAAGTTGGCTTTTAATCACTAAGATCAGAGCTAACATCTCAACATGCCGACTGGTTCACAGGAATGAGTCATACAGATCCTGGGATCTTTATGTAAGAGAAGTCAGGGGCGGAGCCAAGAGCCAAGACCTGGAACCTCCCAGGTTAGTCGGGAAAGAGGAAGTGAAACTATACACAGTGGGGGAGGGTAATATACATGAGTGCAAAACGAATACAGGATCAAGACAAACAGATTTCATTACAGACACGTCCATTGTATTGAATACATACACGGGGCAAAAGGTCTACCCCAGAGGAAAAATAAGGGTGCCAGTTGAATATAACGGAAAGGTTTCCTCCCACAGTCCAAAGATGTGCGGGTTAGGTTGATTGGCTATGATAAAAATTGACCCTTAGTGTTAGGGGGATTAAATACGTGGGGTTACAGGGATAGGGTGGGGTATGTGTTGGTGTAGGGGTTACGGGGATCGGGTGGGATATGTGTCGGTGCAGGCTCGATGGGCCGAAATGGCCTCTATCTGTACTGTGAGGTTTCTGTGTTTCTGTGTTTCTGTGAAACACAGAAACTATACATGTATATACTACGAGATGGAGGACCACCATTATTGGGACGTGAATGGATCCGAAGACTACAATTGGATTGGCATTCCATTCTGGCACTAACTGTGACTGACAAAAAAGATGATGACGTTGCACCTGGACGTCTGTCACAAATTCTATCTGACGCGGAAGAGGTGTTCCAACAAGAACTTGGGACTCTAAAAGGAGTAAAGGCAACCATCAAGATTGAGGATAACGCAACCCCCAAATTTTTCAAGGCCAGACCGGTGCCATACGCGATATGCCCAGCTGTGGAAGCTGAACTGGAGAGTCTGGAGCGTTCGGGGATGCTGTCTAAGGTGGACTGGAGCGAGTGGGCCACACCCATCGTTCCTGTAATGAAGAAAGCATTGAGCAGCACGCCTGGGGAGCCAAGGAAGGTTCGCATCTGCGGGGACTTCAAGGTGACTGTGAACCCAGTCCTGCACACAGTACAGTATCCGCTTCCGCGGATAGAAGATATTTTCGCCTCGCTATCTGGAGGGAAACATTTTACAAAGATTAACCTGGCTCAAGCGTATCTACAAATGGAGGTGGAAGAAGCGTCTAGGAAATACCTCACGATAAACACTCACAAAGGCCTTTACCAGTACAATCGACTGGTATTTGGGGTAGCATCAGCCCCGGCTATGTGGCAGAGGGCAATGGAACAAGTCCTGCAAGGGATCCCGGGGACCCAGTGTTATTTGGACGACATCCTGGTTACGGGCGAAAATGACAATGAACACCTTGCCAACCTGGAACAGGTGCTCACGAGATTGCAGGAATATGGGCTACGAGCCAACCGTCCCAAATGCGAGTTCTTCAAGAGACGGTGGCATAGTGGTTAGCACTGTTGCCTCACAGCGCCAGGGACCCGGGTTCGAATCCGGCCTCGGGTGACTGTCTGTGTGGAGTTTGCACATTCTCCCCGTGTTTGCGTGGGTTTCCTCCGGGTGCTCCGGTTTCCTCCCACAGTCCAAAGATGTGCGGGTTAGGTTGATTGGCTATGATAAATTGACCCTTAGTGTTAGGGGGATTAAATACGTGGGATTACGGGGATAGGGTGGGATATATGTTGGTGTAGGGGTTACGGGGATCGGGTGGGATATGTTTCGGTGCAGGCTCGATGGGCCGAAATGGCCTCTATCTGCACTGTGGAGTTTCTGTGATTTCTGTGATTTCTGTGAAATCTCGTATTGTGGCCACATGATTGATGAGGAAGGGTTGCATAAGTCGCCGGACAAGATTGAGGCTGTAGTCAAGGCTCCAGCACCAGAAAATGTGTCGCAACTGAGGTCGTTCCTCGGGTTGGTGAACTACTACCATAAGTTCTTGCCGAATTTATCTACAATTCTGCACCCACTGAACGCCCTCCTTCAAACTGGTGTAACATGGAAATGGAGTGATGAGTGTAAGCGTGCCTTTCAGGAATGTAAATGCCAAATCACTTCAAAAGAAGTATTGGCCCACTACAACCCAACACTACCGATTCGGTTGGCATGTGATGCGTCACCTTATGGCATTGGAGCGGTGCTGTCACACAAATTCCGTGACGGTTCAAAGAGGCCAATAGCCTTTGCGTCGCGCTCGCTAACCTCAGCCGAGCGTAGCTATGCCCAGATTGACAAGGAGGCCCTCAGCCTGGTGTGGGGGGTGAAGAAGTTCAATCACTATCTGCACGGGCAGAAATTCACCCTACTGACTGATCATCAACCCCTGGTCTCAATTTTTAACCCAAAGAAGGGCGTTCCAGTGATGACGGCGCAACGGCTGCAAAGATGGTCACTTTTTCTAGGGGCACATCAGTATGACATAGAGTACAAAGGTACGAAACAACATGGAAACGCTGATGGGCTGTCGCGCCTACCGTTGCCTACGGCAGAAGAAGCACCTGCAGTGGACCCTGTGGAGATATTCCATGCGACCATAGTTGAATGTTTGCCTGTTACAAACGCAAGTATTGAGAAGGAAACCCGAAATTACCCGACACTCTCTCGGGTCTATGATTTGACGGTGAAGGGATGGCCAGCATATGGCAACTCACTGTTGCAAGCATTCTCGCCAAGGAGGGAACAGCTGTCAGTGTGCCGGGGAACCTTGATGTGTGGATCCCGAGTGGTAATTCCACCCAAGTTGAGAGATAGAGTACTCAATGAGCTTCACGAGGGTCATCTGGGAGGGGTAGAAATGAAGAGCCTAGCCAGGGCGTTTGTGTGGTGGCCGGGAATTGATAAAGAAATCGAGGATATGACCAAGAGATGCACAGGATGCCAGAAGGTCCAAAACGCTCCACCACAGGCCCCGCTACATCCATGGGAGTGGCCCTCATCTCCATGGCAATGGGTACACATTGATTTCGCTGGTCCATTTATGGACTCAATGTTTCTAATTGCTGTGGACGCCCATTCGAAATGGCCAGAGGTCATTAAAATGTCCTCCACCACCACGGAGAAAACTATTGCAGTCCTAAGAACCATCTTCGCCCGGAATGGGTTGCCAGAACAGATCTGTTCTGACAATGGCCCACAGTTTGTGTCTGAGGATTTCTGGAGGTTCCTGAAGAATAATGGGGTGAAACATTACACATCTGCCCCATATCATCCAGCCACAAATGGATTGGTTGAGAGGTTTGTTCAGACCTTTAAAAAGGCCATAAAGGCAATGTATAATGACGACATACCACTGCAACACAAGGTGGATAACTTCCTGTTTGCTTACCGGAATGCAACACATGCAGTAACCAACCAAACTCCAGCCGTACTGTTTTTTAACCGGAGACTAAGATGTCGCTTGGATTTGCTCAAACCAAACATAAGACGAGATGTTGAGGATAAGCAGTTCCAGCACATAAATGAGAAGCCAACCAGGAGCTTCAAGATAGGGCAACCAGTCTTGGCCCGTGACTACCGAACAGAAAAATGGCAGCCAGGCATGATATGCACACAGCAGGGACCACTAATGTACACAGTGGACGTTGGAGAGAGCATCGTGAGACGCCATGCTGACCAGATTCTAGAGTCACAGGAACAAGCCAAACCTGTACCACAAGCATGTGCACCTGGTAATGAGCCCGAAGTACAGATTGCGTCTGCCTCAGAAGCAGGGGTATTGGAAGCTGACGAACCAACCAATGACAATGAGCCAGAATTGACTCCACCGCCAGAACAGGATACTCGAGAAAGGCGCTATCCAGTCCGGATCAAGAAGCCTCCTCAAAGACTGAACTTATAAATGACTATTTCAGTTGATGTATATATTACTGAGAAAATTGTAATTGTAATTAGTTATTATTTAGTTGTTAAATGAATGTTATGTACTGTTTATCTAAAAGGGGAGGAATTGTTGTGTATGTACCTTTAAGGGAATAACTGGTCTTAGACTGCAGTACCTGTATAAAAGGCCCTAGCAGGCTTCTGTAGTTTCAGTTTCAAGCTGCCTCTTGTTCAGTAAAGTACCTGTTAAACTGTTCTCCTGAATTCCGTGTATGATTGGGGCGCGGACTTTACAAGAGAGAGAGGGGGGAAGGAGAGAGAGAGAGAGAGAGAGAGGAAAGGAGAGAGTGAGCGAGAAGGAGAGAGGGAAGGGGAAGGAGAGAGAGAGAGAGGGGGAAGGAGAGAGCGGGAGAGCAGGGGAAGGAGAGAGAGAGAGAGGGGGAAGGAGAGAGAGAGAGGGGGAAGGAGAGAGAGAGAGAGAGAGACAGGGGGGAAGGAGAGAGAGAGAGAGAGAGGGGGAAGGAGAGAGAGAGAGAGAAGGAGAGGGAAGGGGAGGGAGAGAGAGAGGGGGAAGGAGAGAGAGAGGGGGAAGGAGAGAGAGAGAGCGGGGGAAGGAGAGAGAGAGAGAGGGGGAAGGAGAGAGAGGGAAGGAGAGAGGGGGAAGGAGAGAGAGAGAGGGGGAAGGAGAACGAGAGAGAGGGGGAGGAGAGAGAGAGAGAAGGAAGGAGAGAGAGAGAGAGGGAAGGAGAGAGAGGGGGGAAAAGAGAGAGAGAGAGAGGGAGGGGGAAGGAGAGAGAGAGAGAGAGGGGGAAGGAGAGAGAGAGAGAGAGGGGGAAGGAGAGAGAGAGAGAGAGGGGGGAATGAGAGAGAGAGAGAGAGAGGGGGGAAGGAGAGAGAGCGAGAGAGAGGGGGAAGGAGAGAGAGAGAGAGGGGGAATGAGAGAGAGAGAGAGGGGGGGAAGGAGAGAGAGAGAGAGAAGGGGAGAGAGAGAGGGAAGGAGAGGGGGGGGAAGGAGATAGAGAGAGGGAAGGAGAGAGAGAGGGGGAAGGAGAGAGAGAGAGGAAGTAGAGAGAGAGGGGAACGAGAGAGAGCGGGGAAGGAGAAAGAGAGAGGGGGAAGGAGAGAGAGACAGAGAGAGAGAGGGAAGGAGAGAGAGAGAGAGAGAGAAGGAGAGGGAGACAGAGAGAGAGAGGGGGAAGGAGAGAGAGAGAGAGAGAGAGAGAAAGAAGGGGGAGAGAGAGGGAAGGAGAGAGAGACAGAAAGAGGGAAGGAGAGAGAGAGAGAGAGAGAAGGGGAGAGAGAGAGGGAAGGAGAGAGAGGCAGAAAGAGGGAAGGAGAGAGAGACAGAGAGAGAGAGGGAAGGAGAGAGAGAGAGAGGGAAGGAGAGAGAGGGAAGGAGAGAGAGACAGAGAGAGAGGGAAGGAGAGAGAGAGAGGGAAGGAGAGAGAGACAGAGAGAGAGAGGGAAGGAGAGAGAGACAGAGAGAGTCTGAATCGCGGCGGCCGAATGAAGGAAGGAAGGAAGAAGGCGAGCTCGCCCTCCCTCCCCTCTCCCTCTCTAGCGCCTCAGGCCCAGCCCGACTTACCCGACCCGAGCCCCCGGTGCACGGCCTAGCGCCTCAGGCCTGGCGGATGGACCCCTGCTGCTCCGGTGAAGTGGAGCCCGCACGACTCACCCAAGCTCAGCTGCCGCTGCGGCCCGCCGCCGCTGCTCCCCCACTCGCTGTCTCTCGGGCCGCGTGGTTGTCTGTTTTCCCGCGCAGCCGGCCAGAGAAAAGAAAAAAAAAAGAGATGAAGAGTCTAATTTAAAGCAGCCTCTCCCTCGCTAAAAGGTGAGAGCCGGCGGGAGATTTTGCGGGTGGAGAAGGGCGGCTGCCATTTTGTGAGGCACTAACGGCAAGCTGCAGGATTAGGCCCCGCCCAAACACGCCATGAAACGCCCCCCGTGACGCAGCGCACTTCCCCTGTAGGATTGGTCAACCTTCATGTCACTCAATGCTAATGAGCCGTAGGATTGGTCAACCGCTGTAGTGGCGCTTCTTAGTTTCCAAACAGGCAGCCACTGAGCTGTGGGGTTTTTAACAACGAGTAGACGCGTGTCGAAATAAAACGTTCCCAAACGTAGCTTTGTCTTTTAAACTGTTTACTATAACACTTAACAAACGGAATTACAAAGCAAACACGTATAAACGAACACGGTCAAAAACTGTACTGCTCCAAACCTCACAGCTTCTGCCTCCTTCAACCACGTGCAGTTTAAACTGTAAAATGGCTGCATCCATGTGTGGCTTAGGGACTGTTCCATTATGGCAAGAATGAAGGGGGTGTCTCGGACTATACTACTGGAGCAAGAAAATAGGGGGTTTCTTAATACAATAAGTCGGTCAGGTAAATTAACTGTATTATGCCATTTAACCACTATTTTAAAGTATTTTCTTAAGCTTTTATGGCTTTTACATTCCGGCCCCTAATTGACTAGGCACATGAAGCATATCAATTACTCAAACATTAAGAGTCATAAACTAATGAGTTCAACATATTTACAATATAAGTGTCCACTTTTTTCGTTCGGGAACCTTTCACGCTGCTTCTTGTAGCAGGCAGAGCTTTGTGATCGGTCTTTCCAGGGTACTGGTCTTGGTTTGCAAACAAACGCGACGAACGACGCCTCTGGAGTCTGGCATGGTCTTAATTATTTTTCCCATCAACCAAGAATTTCTAGGGGCTGAATCATCCACAATTAAGACAATGTCTCCGACAATGAAGTTCCTCTTTATTTTGGACCATTTTTGACGCTCCTGTAGCAGAGGTAAGTATTCTCTTGTCCATCTGGTCCAGAAAAGGTCTGACATATACTGAACTTGCCTCCACTTCCGACGGGCATACAGATCTTCCTTTTTGAAGACTCCCGGGGGCATGGCTGGCTGTGTTTTCAACAACAACAGGTGGTTCGGAGTCAGGGCTTCGAGGTCATTGGGATCATCTGATGTCTTAGTTATCAGTCGGTCATTAATGATGGCTTCGACCTCGCACAGAACGGTTTGGAGTCCCTCGTCGTCAAGTGCTTGCTGCTTCAGTACAGAACTGAGTAGTTTTCTTACGGTGCATATCTGTCTTTCCCAGACACCTCCGTGGTGGGATGCAGCCGGAGGATTGAAGATCCACTTAATTCCTGTTTGCATCATGGCTTTCTGTATTTTAAGCTGATTCCAACCTTCAATAGCTTCCCGTAGTTCTCTCTCCGCTCCGACAAAATTAGTGCCATTATCAGAACGCATAATGGACACCTGTCCTCTTCTACAGACAAAGCGCCGCAAGGCATTAATACAGGAATCAGTGTCAAGCGTGTGTGCCACCTCAATATGAACAGCTCTGATGGTCAAACAAGTGAAAAGCACACCATATCTCTTGACAAGGCTCCGTCCTCGCTTTACCTCGAAAGGCCCGAAATAGTCCACCCCTACGTTTGTAAATGGGGGCTTGTCTGGTAACAAACGGTCTTCAGGCAGGTCTGCCATTTTCTGCTCCCCAGCTCTAGCGTGTAACCGTCTGCAAACAATGCATTCAGAGAGTATTTTTCTTATTACGGAATTAGCTCCTGGAATCCAGTATCTTTGTCTTAGCTTCGCAAGCACGTGATTCCTCCCACTGTGTCCAATACTCTGGTGTATATGCTGAAGAATGAGGGTAGCAACCCGGAGGTCCTTAGAAAGGATAGCAGGATGCTTGGCCTCCTCTGGCATAGCAGATTTGTTTAGTCTCCCTCCCACCCTCAGTACTCCATCTTGCAGTGTAGGGTCCAGCTTGTAGATATGACTACCTTTCTTGATTGGAGTATTTCGCTGTAGAGCTTCGATTTTGTTGTGCATGTAATATGTGTGCTACTTTGAACCTATGGACAGGACTGCACTACTTGTAGGGCGTAGTGATACGCAGTACCACTCCTGGCCATAGGGGTATAAATAGTACTGTGGGTACTGATCTCCCCTCAGTTCCCGCCTGTGGGCATGAAGTAAAGACCTACGTGTAGTCCCTACCTCCAACCAGTAAAGACCTGTTTGAGTTATACGTTTAAGTCTTTGTGTTAATTGTTCAATACAATACACATACTTAACACTGGCGACGAGTCAGGTTCTTACCCTGCGGCAGTTATTCCACGGCGGCTTCGTCCACAGACAGGACGTTGAAGAGAGGTTTCAAATCTCACCACCCCACTTGAAGCGACAGGCATTAGGACCCTGAAGCCTCCATCAGCGACTGAAAACGGGAGGACAGAAGACATCCTGCAGCTTTTTCAACCTCGGCGGTGGGTAAGCCAAGCAGCGTTGGCTGCAAAGACAGGGCTGGGGGAAGTCGGAGGTAGAAGGGCGATCGATCGAAATCCCTGATAAGGGCCGCACTCGGGGGCTGAAGGGAGACGGCGTCGGGGGACGGGTGAAGACCGCCAAGCGCGGGAAAACCGCCATTTTGTGGGCGGAGGACGACGGCAAGAGCGGGAAGCCGCCATCTTTGATAACAAGTAAACAAAATAAAATCTGAGAAATTGCAAATCTACAATGCCTAAACACGGGAATATTAGCACCTTTGATAGTGACCTCGAAGATTGGGCCATATATGTTGAAAGAGTAAAAAATTATTGTAAGGCCAATAAAATTCGTGACCAAGATAAAGCTCTAACATTATTAAATTTAATGGGTGCGAAGACATACGGGCAATTGAAACACCTGTTATCACCAGATGAACCGGCGGATAAGACGTTCGATGAGATTGTTACTGTCCTGAAAGATCATCTAAACCCCACGCCGCTGATGCTAGCGGAACGATTTAAATTTTACGACAGAAGGCAGCTACAGCATGAAAGCAATGCTGAATATTTGCTGGAATTGCGTAAATTAGCGAAATATTGCCAGTTTCGAACGGGCCTGACAGATGCACTACGAGACAAATTTGTGTGTGGTTTATTTAAACAGGATACACAAAAGCGACTGCTCGAGGAGAATGAGCTGACGCTTGAGAAGGCGGTCACTATGGCAGCAGCACACGAAGCCGCAGCGAGAGGCACGGCAGTAATGCAGCTACGGTCACCGGAGCTCAGTGCACACAAATTGGGTGTGAGTTCTGGCAAATGTTATCGTTGTGGAAAGACAACGCATGATCAGAACCAGTGTTGGTTTAAAAACCAAGAATGTAGAACTTGTGGTAGGCTTGGACATATAGCTAGAGTATGCAGGTCAGGGAAGAAGACCAGCAACAAGAAGTCACCGCAAGGGAAATACGCAAAGGTACACAAGGTGACCGAACAGGAGTCCGATTCAGACGCTAGCAGTAATGAACTGGCTAGCTTAAGCTGTAACGAACTGGCTAGCTTAAGAGTACTCAACGCTGGTAAGGGTGCAGACCTCCAGACAATTTGGGTCACTCTTCAGATAGAAGGAGTCCAAGTAAAACTGGAATTGAACACTGGATCGGCATTGACGGTCATAAATAAGAAAGATTACGGAAAGTTATTCCAACATATTCCCCTACAGGATACGGGGATTATATTGAAAACATACACGGGGCAAAGAGTGTACCCCATCGGGAAAATAGAGGTTGCAGTGGTCCACAAGGGCGAAGACAGTCAAATAATGGACTTATATGTGATATCTGAAGGAGGTTCTCCACTACTAGGACGGGAGTGGATTAGGAAAATGAATATGGACTGGCATTTCCTACAAACAATAACGAGTGAGAACTCGGTGAAGATAGTCAGCCCAGACTCTGGAACGGATGATGGTAAGCCCAACTCAGGTGCAAAAGACAAAGTTTCAGCACAGAATTCCACTGAGCAACAACAACATAGTTTAACTGTGGATTCTGAGTCTGGCAAGTCTACTGATGTGCCCATTTCTGAGGGACATCGGGCTCGAACTCAACTCCATTTCAAACTACAACAGCAATTACAACAAATGCTTCGCCGTTTTGAGCAAGAGTTGAATGCAACGAAAGAGTTCTTTGATATAGAGTTGGAGAATCTGGAAAGACAACAGAAGCAGCTGATGGAGAAAATGGAGCAGGAGCACACAAAACATCTGATGTCAGAGGAGTTAACGGTCAGCCAACTCCTGCATATGCTGAAGGACAGGACTCTGAAATGGGAAAAACTTGAACACGAACTTCAATATTCAAACGAAAGGGGTTCGGAGCTCTCAAAGGTTATTGGAAGAGCTGAGGTGGCAACACAGACTGAGATGACTGCAACAGAGCAGCCCTTGGATGCCAAAAGTACGCTGACTCACGTCAACGTAGAACAACAGACCGCTGAAACAGCTGCTCCGGTAGAGGGATTGAATAGTCCGATCAATCAATCTCCAAAAGAAGTTGAAGTAGTAAAATCTCAAATGAGGTCATTAGTAAACGACTTGCTGAAAGCCCAGAAAAAGCTGGATGAAGAGGTACGCATGAAGAAGTCGCTTCAGGAAAGATGTCTGGACTTGGAACAAAAGCTGGCTAACGCCCAGCTGGGTATGGAGGAAATAGAAGACCCTCTCGCTGGCCTAGATCAGGACGACACCGAATATTACTATGTCCTGTCCTGCCCAACTTGTAACTTCGACTCCCACCATACAGAAATCATGGAGGAGCACCGAAAGTCTACGGAACATCGGGAGAAGGTGGCTCTACTACGGAAAAAGGAGGAAGAGAAGGAGGAACTGCGCATGCAGCTGGCAGCTGACAGTAGAGCCCAGAGAGTCTCCAAGAAGCAGAAAAGGAAAAGTCGAAACAGAAGATGACCCATCTGAACCATTATTACCTCTACCAGATCACACACGTGGTCCCTCCGAACGGAGCCAATTCAGTTCGGAAGTTCAAACTGTTAAATCCATGGAAGGACTATTGAATGAGTCACTCCAGCAACGTGAACCAACTACACCACAGAGATTGAATCTGTGAACTGTTTTCCGCAGAGACTGAATCTGTGATCTGTTTTGACATGAAGTTATCTATGTATCTATGTTATTCTGTTATGTAAACCTGAAGTTATATATGTATATATGTTATTACGTTATGTTAAATGGGGAGATGACTGTAAAGCTAGGAAGGGAGGAATGTTGTGTATGTAATATGTGTGCTACTTTGAACCTATGGACAGGACTGCACTACTTGTTGGGCGTAGTGATACGCAGTACCACTCCTGGCCATAGGGGTATAAATAGTACTGTGGGTACTGATCTCCCCTCAGTTCCCGCCTGTGGGCATGAAGTAAAGACCTACGTGTAGTCCCTACCTCCAACCAGTAAAGACCTGTTTGAGTTATACGTTTAAGTCTTTGTGTTAATTGTTCAATACAATACACATACTTAACAGATTTCTTCTGGGTATCTTTGTCTTTGACTGAAGCGAACTATCTCCTTCTCAGCCTTGGCCAAATCCTCCACGGTCAATGAATTCTTGCCCAATGTGGTCTTGTGATGATGCGTATACTGCTGTAGAAGCATTCTCTGCTTATCAGGGTTACTTTCATACTGACTGATAGTGGCTCGGTACTCTTTTCTCTTACCGCTCAGGTGTAGCAGCAACTCTTTCAACCTTAGAAACCATGCAACTGCTTTCCTCAACTGGTGCCATCCTGAGAAATGGTTAACAAGCTTGTTCACTGTGTCAAAGTTCTCTTTCGTATTTATGAGATTTACTGTGACTGATCTCTTGACTTCGACGTCGTCTTCAGCAATCTGACTTGGCATATCTAGTCTTTCTGGCCATGATCTCTCTGTTTCCAGCAGATAACTTGGGCCTTGTATCCAAGTTTCACTCCTCATGAAGTTTTCAGCCTTCAATCCTCGTGAGGCTTGATCTGCTGGGTTTAATGAGGTGTTTACGTACCTCCATTGAGATGGTTGTGTAGCTTCTCTAATGGATGAGATTCTGTTTGCTACGAAGGTCTTGAAGCGTATCTTCTCATTCTCTATATACTTCAGCACCGTCGTGCTATCCGTCCAGAAGACAGATTCTTCTAATGGGAGCTGTAACTCTTTCCGCATCACCTGGTCAACTTTAACTGCAACAACCGCTGCCGTCAATTCCAGTCTCGGGATGGTGACCTGCTTCAGCGGAGCCACCCTGGATTTCCCCATGAGGAAGGCACAATGGCCTAGAAATTCGGTGGGGTTAGCGCCCAATTAGAGGCATTAGAGGGTCTTGCGCCGGAATTATAGCTGGTAACGAAATTGCATTGGGCCCTACCATCGGCGTTAGCCGGTAGCGCTGCGCCGGCACCGATGACGTCATCGGTGTGCGCAGCGTCCCGATTGCCGTGGTAACCCGGCCCCAAGCCCAAATTCAGTTGCGGCCGCCTCGCCCGTGGCAGCCGCAACCAACGATTGTTGAAAGGGATGTTACACACCTTTGCGCCGGCGCATAAAGGTGGAGCGGCGGCCGGCCGCTTTCCCGGCGGCCGCCTGCCCGCACCTCCCTCCCCGGACTCCTCCACCACCCCCCCGTGGCACTGATGTGTGTGGCCCGCGAGTCCGGCTCTTCCCCGAGGTGCTGGGCTCATTTGTCGGGCGAATCGACTGGCCAGCGGTCGGCTGCAGGCAGCTCCTCCTTAACAGAAGGAGGAGGCCTGCAGTACCCCAGCCTGCCGCAGCGCCTCGGGTGCCGCAGCGGGGGATTAGCGCCTCAAAACTGCACTGAACGCCCATAGTGAGGCGCAAAAACCCTCCATTAGCGCCCGCCGCCGTCTGGGCCCGGGGCAACCGAATTTTCGTCGGGCGCTGCGGCATTAACGCCGGCGCAAAATTTCGGGCGCTAAAGCCCTGGCGGACCCACAACCGAATTTCTAGGCCAATGTTTCTGGCCCTGTTGATTTGTCAACAAGAGGTAAGTAGCCGTGCCATAGCCGTCCTCACTGGCGTCCGAGAAATGATGTAGTTGAGCCGTCTTTGTAACTCCAAAACTCGCGGGCTTGATGCATCTACTGACGTTGAAGCTAGAAAGTTGTTGCAAATCTGTCAACCATCTGTGCCATCTCTGAGCTTGACCTTCTGGGATATCTTCATCCCATCCTCTCTTGTCTCTACACAGCTCTCGTAGCATCAGCTTCACCGGCAGAATGAGTGGTGCCAGGAATCCAAGAGGGTCGTAGATGGAACTGACCACGGAGAGAATCCCTCGTCTTGTGGATGGTCTTTCGTTCACCATTATCCTGAAGTTGAACGTGTCTGACTCGATGCACCATTGTACACCAAGAGCTCTCTCGATAGGAAGGACATCGTGGCTCAGGTCCAGATCTTTGACTTCAGTGGCTCTTTCCTTTTCTGGGATAGAAGCTAGAACTGCTCTGCTGTTGCTTATCCACTTAGTCAGATGGAATCCTCCATTCGAACACAGAGTTCTAAGGTCTCTTGACAGTGCGATGGCATCGTCTTCTGTTGACACGGACTTCAGACAGTCGTCGACATAAAGGTTTCTGAAGATTGTCTCCACAGCCTCTGATGGTGCTTTGCCTTTGCCATCTTCTGCAGTTTTTCTGAGAGCGTAGCTTGCACAGCTGGGAGATGATGTGGCTCCGAACAAGTGTACGGCCATTCTACATTCCACCATCGCTTGACTAACGTCGCCATCTGGCCACCAAAGGAAGCGCAGAAGATCAGCATCTTCATCAGGGATTCTGACTTGGTAGAACATTGATTCTATGTCTGCCATCATGGCAACGAGCTCTTGTCTAAACCTAGTCAAGACGCCAATGAGGGTATTAGTAAGATCAGGACCTTGAAGCAGCTGGTCATTCAGTGAAGTTCCTCTGAATGAGGCGGCGCAGTCAAACACTACACGGATCTTTTTCTTCTTTGGGTGATACACCCCGTGATGAGGAATGTACCAGACCCTTCCATCGTCTCTGTCCAACTGTTCCTCGGGCACCTTTACAGCATAGCCTTTCGCTATGATGTTTCTCATGAAGTCTTTGTAGTCTTCGTGAAAGTCGGGGTTCTTGTTCAGCTTTCTCTTTAGACTGATGGCGCGTTGCTCTGCTATGCAGCGATTGTTCGGCATCTTCGCGGTCTGTCTTCTCAGTGGCAAACCAATGTGATAGTGGCCATCAATGAACTGTGTAGACCTTGTCATCAAACCCATGAACTGATGGTCTTCTTGTGACATCTCTGTCTTTTCCTCACAGCTGCGTTCTGAGAAGTCTGCGTTGAACTGCTCTTCAATGCTTGCGATAGAGATGCGATTAACTGTGACGTTTTGTCGTTCCTCCTTGTTCGACTTGTGGCCATCATCTCTCCTTACCGGTCCATTGACTACCCATCCAAGGGCTGTCCTGACGGCATAGGGTCCGTCATCCTTGCTGTTTATCACCTGCCATGGCTCCATAGTTTTGTAGGCATTGGTTCCAATTAATAGGCCAATTTCTGCTTCAATGTATGGGAGACGCACCTTTTCTAGGTAAGGCCATCTATCCACATCCTTCTGCAGGGCTAGGTTCCCTATTCTAACAGGAATCTCCCTCTGTGTGAAAACATTAGGCAGGTCTATGAAGTCCTTCTCTTCAAGTCCACACACTTCTAGGTCTGACAGGATATAACTTTGCATTGACTTCTCATGGCCCATGGTGCGTAATAGGATTTCTGTTCTTCTGCCTCTAACGTTCAGCTGTCGCATGAGTGATTCTGTGCAGAACGTTGCTGAGCTACCTGGATCCATGAAGGCGTAAGTCTCCACAAGCTTCTCGCTCCTCTTAGACTTGATCTTTACTGGTACGATGGCAAGAATACAATCACTGTCACCGGCCCCAGTGAGTCCACAAGTCTCTGGTTCTAGCGACACCAGAGCACTTGAAACAACCTTCTCGTCGGTATTGTTTTCTTCACTCTTCTTAGAGACTTGTTCTTCTTTATGGATATGCAGCAGACTGGGATGTTTCCGAGTGCGCTCTCTGCATGTTGTTCTTTGCTTACAGTTTCTACTCAGGTGCCCCTGAGAGAGACATCCAAAGCATAGGCCGTTGCACTTCAGGAATTCGATTCTGTCCTTATGTGGCTGTGCTTTGATGTCGCTGCAGAAATCCAATGTATGATTCTTCTGGTAGAATAAGCATGGCTTCTGAAAGGCATTAGCAGATGTCACTGTGCTGCTCTTTTTGGGAGATGAGTTCTGGGGCCTTTCTTCCTCAGCCTGGGTGACGATAGTTGCAAAGCTGCTTCCCCTGGAACCACCTTTCCTAAGAGTCTTTGATTCTACGGGCTTGGCTTTCACTCTTCCATCGGTGGTCGGGCTGACGTCTTGGATGTTTCCAAACAATGGGTCCCTAGCAATTTTAGCCTGTTTGTCTATGAAGTTCACTAAGTCTGCAAACCTGGCTCTACCTTTCCGTCTCTCCATTATCTCAAAGGCTGTTCTTCTCCATTGTTCTCTCATCCTGTAAGGAAGCTTAGAGATGATGATTCTCATAATCATAGGATTGTCCATCTCTTCCATGAATTCAACATCCTCCATGGTGTTGCGACATCCTATGAGGAAAAGAACATATGCGTTCAATGCCTCTCCGTCCTCCGATCTGATCTGTGGCCACTTGGTAGCCTTTTCGATATCTGCAGTTGCTATCTTCAGCTCATTACCATAGTGCTCCTGCAGCAACTTCCTGGCTTCTATGTATCCCCGGTCCGGTCTCATGTGTTCACAGCTTCTGACCAGGTCTTGTGGCTTACCACTGGTGTACTGTCCCAGGTAGTACAACTTATCACTGCTGCTCTCTGTTTTGGAGTCAATGGCTTGTTCAAAGGATCTGATGAAGGGCTTATACTTGAGTAGGTCACCTTGGAACACTGGTATGTCTCTTTGAGGGAGTCGAAACAGATTCTGTTGTTTTACAAGCATCTCTGTAATTTCGTTCTGACGTTGCATCACTCGGTATAGGCTTCTCCCTGTGTCTTCAGGCCTCTGGTGGTCATCAGCAGGGTCTAGTCTAGACCGTCTGACGTCTGGGGTAGCATCACATGCTCCTGTTAATGGAGAGGCCACTCTTCCACGCTGTAATGCCAGGGGATTGCCTTCGGGCTCTGTTGTAACTCTTGAAGGTGCCCTGGATCCAACTCTATGTGACGACATTGACTGGCAGTGGCTCCCGCCGTCCCGTGAGCCTTCATAATCTTCGTACGCACTCAACCTGGCATCTGAGACCTCGATAGCTGTTTTTATCTCCAGCTGTTCTTTCTTTGCCTGCACCTGTGCCCGTTGGGCCTGCAGTTGGGCCTCTTGGACCTGCAGTTGGGCCTCTTCCCGTTCAAGAGCTTGCTTCTCCGCTAAAGATGCTGCTTGCGCCATCAACGCCGCCCGTTCGGCCTCCGCTCTCATGCGTCGCGACGAGCTTGTGGTAGAAGCGACTGACCTGCGTCCAGAAACAGAGCTACCTTCTTTTCGATTTTTGCTCGGTCTGGCGGAAGTCTCTGAAATGCTATCGTCTGGTCCGACTTCATCGTCAACTTTATCTTTCTCTGCTGTATCAGCGTCTTGACGAATCTTTAACATCCACTGTTCCGTGGCCTTGATATAGTCCTTAATGCTGGTTGATTTAAGATCAAACCAGTTGTGCTGATCAGCATTTCCCTCTTCTTCAGGCAGAAGTGCTAATACATCTTCATTGAGTACATTAAATTCTTCATGCAGCTTGGAGAAATCGTAATACATCATGTCTTCAGCTTTCTTAATATTAGCATTATCTTCCATGAGACGATCGATTATCTTCATTTTTCCAGTTATCTGAGCTAATTTAGCCTTCCTTGCACCTATGCTTCTATGTAACTTCTCTTCCATTGCCTTTGGGGTGAGCTTTATTTCCCTCTTTTGGCCAGCAATCTTTCTGGCTGATGGAAGCTCCTGGCTCCGTAAGGCCTCGGCCATTTTACCCGCAGCTCTTATTTAGCTTCTCAATAGAATGAACAAAGCAAGTAACAGTCACTGTACCTTCGCTTTCTTATATTGTCGTCTGGCTCCGTGACCATTCATGTATACGTTCGCCGACGATTCCGTCCCTTCCTTCTTAGGGAGCAAGTTTTTGACTAATGTAGTGGCGCTTCTTAGTTTCCAAACAGGCAGCCACTGAGCTGTGGGGTTTTTAACAACGAGTAGACGCGTGTCGAAATAAAACGTTCCCAAACGTAGCTTTGTCTTTTAAACTGTTTACTATAACACTTAACAAACGGAATTACAAAGCAAACACGTATAAACGAACACGGTCAAAAACTGTACTGCTCCAAACCTCACAGCTTCTGCCTCCTTCAACCACGTGCAGTTTAAACTGTAAAATGGCTGCACCCATGTGTGGCTTAGGGACTGTTCCATTATGGCAAGAATGAAGGGGGTGTCTCGGACTATACTACTGGAGCAAGAAAATAGGGGGTTTCTTAATACAATAAGTCGGTCAGGTAAATTAACTGTATTATGCCATTTAACCACTATTTTAAAGTATTTTCTTAAGCTTTTATGGCTCTTACAACCGCTAATGAGCGGATTTTTGCCGTTTTTTGAACATTTTTTGTATAGTGTCCGAACAATTTTTGTCTGACCAAAAAGTAAATATGCCTATGACTCTCCCCTAATCATAAGCTTTCTTTTGATATAACATATGTGTAGGTACGCTCTATAGGTTTTAAGTTAAGCCCGGACATACATACAGACAGACAGATGGACACACAGACAGACAGACAGACAGACACCACAATCCTTTTTATATATATAGATAGATGCTAGCTGGAGTATCCGGCGTTGCCGGGGAAACTGAAGAACCCTCTGCCATGTTTATAAAACTGTTTATAAAACTGTTGGGATTGAAGGACTCTTGCTAAGCACCCAGGAGGTGGTTCTTTAACTTCGTTTTTTTTTTATGGGGATCGCCAGTAGCCATATACTCCAGGTTTTACAATTTTCCTTCTATGTGAACTTGGAGGTAGCAAGCAGAATTATAATTTTGCAATGTTATCATTGACATTAATGAGAGAGAGAGAGAGAGGGGGGGAAGGAGCGGGAGAGAGAGAGAGAGGGGGAAGGAGAGAGAGAGAGAGAGGGGGGAAGGGGAGGGAGAGAGAGAGAGAGAGAGGAGAGAGAGAGGGAAAGAGAGAGAGAGAGAGAGGGGGGAAGGAGAGAGAGAGAGGGGGAAGGAGAGAGAGAGAGGGGGAAGGAGAGAGAGAGGGAAGGAGAGAGAGAGGGGGGAAGGAGAGAGAGAGAGGGGGAAGGAGAGAGAGAGAGGGGGAAGGAGAGCGGGAGAGGGAGGTAAAATGAGAGAGAGAGAGAGGGGGAAGGAGAGAGAGAGGGGAGGAGAGAGAGAGGGGGGAAGGAGAGCGGGAGAGGGAGGTAAAAGGAGAGAGAGAGAGAGGGGAAGGAGAGAGAGAGGGAAGGAGAGAGAGAGGGGGGAAGGAGAGAGGGAGAGGGAGGTAAAAGGAGAGAGAGAGAGAGGGGGAAGGAGAGAGAGAGGGAAGGAGAGAGAGAGGGGGGAAGGAGAGAGAGAGAGAGAAGGAGAGAGAGAGAGAGAGAGAGAGGGGGGGAAGGAGAGAGAGAGGGGGAAGGAGAGAGAGAGAGGGAGGGGGAAGGAGAGAGAGAGAGGGAAGGAGAGAGAGAGGGGGAAGGAGAGAGAGAGGGGGGAAGGAGAGAGAGAGGAGGAAGGAGAGAGAGAGAGGGAGAAGGAGAGCGAGAGAGGGAGGGGAAAGGAGAGAGAGAGAGGGAAGGAGAGAGAGAGAGGGGGAAGGAGAGAGAGAGAGAGAGGGGGAAGGAGAGAGAGAGAGAGGGAAGGAGAGAGTGGGGGAAGGAGAGAGAGAGAGGGAAGGAGAGAGAGAGAGGGGGAAGGAGAGAGAGAGGGAGAAGGAGAGAGAGAGAGGGGGAAGGAGAGAGAGAGAGGGGGAAGGAGAGAGAGAGAGGGAGAAGGAGAGAGAGAGAGGGGGAAGGAGAGAGAGAGAGGGGGAAGGAGAGAGAGAGAGGGAGAAGGAGAGAGAGAGGGAGGGGAAAGGAGAGAGAGAGAGAGAGAGAGGGGGGGAAGGAGAGAGAGAGAGGTGGAAGGAGAGAGTGGGGGAAGGAGAGAGAGAGAGGGGGAAGGAGAGAGAGAGAGGGGGAAGGAGAGAGAGAGAGGGAGAAGGAGAGAGAGAGGGAGGGGAAAGGAGAGAGAGAGAGAGAGAGAGGGGGGGAAGGAGAGAGAGAGAGGGGGAAGGAGAGAGTGGGGGAAGGAGAGAGAGGGAAGGAGTGAGAGAGAGATGGGGATGGAGATAGAGAGGGGAAGGAGAGAGAGAGGGGGAAGGAGAGAGAGAGAGGGAAGGAGAGAGTGGGGGAAGGAGAGAGAGGGAAGGAGAGAGCGAGAGAGGGGGAAGGAGAGAGAAAGAGGGAAGGAGAGAGAGAGGGAAGGAGAGTGAGAGAGAGGGAAGGAGAGAGAGAGGGAGAGTGAGAGGGAAGGAGTGAGTAAGGGAAGGAGATAGAGAAGAGGGAAAGACACCCCGGGGAAGGGGTTGGACTCAGAGCCCGGCCGCGGTGACCTGGAGCCCCCGTGCAGAGAGGGAAGGAGAGAGAGAGAGAGAGAGGGAAGGAGAGAGTGAGGGAAGGAGATAGAGAAGATAGGAAGACACCCCGGGGAAGGGGTTGGACTCAGAGCCCGGCCGCGGTGACCCGGAGCCCCCGTGCGCGGCCTAGCGCCTCAGGGCCGGCCCGACTCACCTCAGCTCAGCTCCCGCTCCGGCCCGCCACCGCCGCTCCCCCACTCGCTGTCTCTCGGGCTCTCGGGCCGCGCGGTTCTCTCTTTCTCTGTCTCTGTATCTCTTTTCTCGATCCCGCACTCACGGCAGGCCGCAGGCTTAGGCCCCGCCCACACACGCCATGAAACGCCCCCCGTGATGCATCATACCGCGGTTCCCCCATAGGGTTGGTCAACCATCACGTCACTCAACGCTAATGCGGCCCGTCGATTGTTACATCCACTCGTCAGTCACGCCGAAGAAGCTTTGTTGAAATGAGCGGATTTTGTCCGTTTTTTGTATACTGTCTGAACAATTTTTGTCTGACCAAAAAATAAACATGCCTATGACACTCCCCTAATCATAAGCTTTCTTTTGATATATATGTGTAGGTACGCTCTATAACTTTTGAGTTTACCGCATGCATACACACAGACAGACAGACAGACTCATTTATATATATAGAAAGATATATATATATATATTAAAATTCATTAGAAAAGGTAATAGTACCAGAGGATGGAGGACAGCTGATGCTGGTCAATATTTTAAAAGGGAGATAGAACAAGTCCAGTGAGCTATAGACCAGTTAGCTTAGCGTTGCTGGTTGGAAAGTTAATGGATAATGTAATATAAAGACACCCAGAAACCGGAAATGTAATAAAGAATAGTCAGCAAGGATTTCAAAAGGGAAGGTCATGCTTGTGCAGACTTAGAGTACTGTGCACAGTTTTGGTCGCCATATTATTAAAAGAATAGAGAGGCAATGGGGAAGGTATGAAAAGATTTACTAAAATGACACCAAAACTGAGAGGTTTTAACGATGAGGAACAATTAAACAGGCTGGGGCTCTGTTCTCTAGAATAGAGAAGCCTGAGGGGTGACCTGATAGAGATCTTCAAAGTTATAAAGGGGTTTGATAGGATAGACTTAAAGAAGTTGTTTCAACTGGTGGGTGAGTCCAAAACTAGAGGTCATGAAGAAAAGATAATCACCAATCAATCAAATTAGGAATACAGTGTCAATTCCTTTACTCAGAGTGGTTAGAATGTGGAGCTCGCGACCACATGGAGCAATGCAGGTGGAGAGCTGAGGGGCATTGAAGGGGAAGCTAGGTAAACACATGAGGGAGAAAGGAATAGAAGGAGGCGCTGATAGGGTGAGATGAAGTAGGGTGGGAGGAGGCCCACGTACAGCATCAACACCGGCACAGAGCAGTTGGGCTGAATGACCATTTTCTGTGCTAAGCATTCTATGTCATTCTATATAAGTAACTGACCGAAAGAGACACTGGCTGAGAGAGACACTGACTGAGAGAGACACTGACTGAGAGAGACACTGACTGATTGAGACACTGACTGACAGAGACACTGACTGAGAGAGGCACTGACTGACAGAGACACTGACTGAGAGAGACACTGACTGATAGAGACACTGACTGACAGAGACACTGACTGACAGAGGCACTGACTGAGAGAGACACTGACTGAGAGAGACACTGACTGACAGAGACACTGACTGACAGAGACACTGACTGAGAGAGGCACTGACTGATAGAGACACTGACTGATCGAGACACTGATTGATAGAGACACTGACTGAGAGAGGCACTGACTGATAGAGACACTGACTGATAGAGACACTGACTGAGAGAGACACTGACTGATCAAGACACTGACTGATAGAGACACTCGGTGGTAGCGCCTTGCTTCTCCGGCTTAGTGCCTTAGGACAGTCGTGCAGCACCTCTTTTAGCGCTCCAAGCACCTCCTGGAGCGAAGCAGGTCAATTTAGCAGTAGGTATTTGCGTCGGGCGCTAAATTTCACGCCCGCTCGAGTATAACGCCCCAAACGTGGCAATACTGAATTTCTCCCCCACTGACTGATAGAGACACTGACTAACAGAGACACAGACTGACAGAGACACAGACTGACAGAGACACAGACTGACAGTGACACAGACTGACAGAGACACAGACTGACAGTGACACAGACTGACAGAGACACAGACTGATAGAGACACAGACTGATAGAGACACTGACTGACAGAGACATAGACTGACAGTGACACAGACTGACAGAGACACAGACTGATAGAGACGCTGACTGATAGAGACACTGACTGACAGAGACACAGACTGACAGAGACATAGACTGACAGAAACACTGACTGATAGAGACGCTGACTGATAGAGACACTGAGAGAGACACAGACTGAGAGAGACAGTGACTGACAGAGACAGTGACTGACAGAGACATTGACTCAGAGACACTGACAGACAGAAACACTGACTGACAGAGACATTGACTCAGAGACACTGACAGACAGAGACAGTGACTGACAGAGACACTGACTGACAGAGACACTGACTGATAGAGACGCTGACTGATAGAGACACTGACTGACAGAGACACAGACTGACAGAGACATAGACTGACAGAAACACTGACTGATAGAGACACTGACTGAAAGAGACTCTGACTAATAGAGACACTGAAAGACAGAGACACTGACTGACAGAGACACTGACTGACAGAGACATTGACTCAGAGACACTGACAGACAGAGACAGTGACTGACAGAGACACTGACTGACAGAGACACTGACTGACACAGAAAATGACTGACAGAGACACTGACTGATAGTGACATTGACTAATAGCGAGACAGACTGAAAGAGACATTGAATGACAGAGATACTGACTGATAGAGACACTGACAGACAGAGACACTGACTGATAGAGACACTGACTGATAGAGACACTGACTGACAAAGACATTGACTGACAGAGGCACTGACTGATACAGACAATGACTGACAGAGACACTGACTGACAGAGACACTGACTGATAGAGACATTGACTCAGAGACACTGACAGACAGAGACAGTGTCTGACAGAGACACTGACTGACAGAGACACTGACTCATAGAGACACTGACTGACAGAGACACTGACTGACACAGAAAATGACTGACAGAGACACTGACTGACTGAGACACTGACTGATAGAGACACTGACTAAAAGAGACACTGACTGACAGACACTGACTGAAAGAGACACAGACTGACTGAGACACTGTCTGAGAGAGACACTGACTGAGAGAGACTCTGACTAATAGAGACACTGAAAGACAGAGACACTGACTGACAGAGACACTGACTGACAGAGACATTGACTCAGAGACACTGACAGACAGAGACAGTGACTGACAGAGACACTGACTGACAGAGACACTGACTGACACAGAAAATGACTGACAGAGACACTGACTGATAGTGACATTGACTAATAGCGAGACAGACTGAAAGAGACATTGAATGACAGAGATACTGACTGATAGAGACACTGACAGACAGAGACACTGACTGATAGAGACACTGATTGACAGAGACACTGACTGATAGAGACACTGACTGACGGAGACACTGACTGACAGTGACACTGACTGACAGAGTCACTGACTGATAGAGACACTGACTGACGGAGACACTGACTGACAGTGACACTGACTGACAGAGACACTGACTGATAGAGACACTGACTGACAAAGACATTGACTGACAGAGGCACTGACTGATACAGGCAATGACTGACAGAGACACTGACTGACAGAGACACTGACTGACAGAGACATTGACTCAGAGACACTGACAGACAGAGACAGTGTCTGACAGAGACACTGACTGACAGAGACACTGACTCATAGAGACACTGACTGACAGAGACACTGACTGACACAGAAAATGACTGACAGAGACACTGACTGACCAAGACACTGACTGATAGAGACACTGACTAAAAGAGACACTGACTGACAGACACTGACTGAAAGAGACACAGACTGACTGAGACACTGACTGAGAGAGACATTGACCGAGAGAGACACTGACTAATAGAGACACTGAATGTCAGAGACACTGACTGACAGAGACACTGACTGACGGAGACACTGACTGACAGTGACACTGACTGACAGAGACACTGACTGATAGAGACACTGACTGACAAAGACATTGACTGACAGAGGCACTGACTGATACAGACAATGACTGACAGAGACACTGACTGACAGAGACACTGACTGACAGTGACACTGACTGACAAAGACACTGACTGACAGAGGCACTGACTGACACAGACAATGACTGACAGAGACACTGACTGACAGAGATACTTGACTAATAGAAACACTGATTGACAGAGAAACTGACTGACAGAGAGACTGACTGACAGAGAGACTGACTGCTAGGGACACTGACGGATAGAGACACTGACTGATCGAGATACTGACTGACAGAAACACTGACGGATAGAGACACTGACTGATAGAGACACTGACTGAAAGGGACTCTGGCTGATAGAGACACTGACTGACAGAAACACTGACTGACAGAAACACTGATGGACCCTAAACAGACAATACAACATAGCTGATTACCTGACCATGGTAAAGGATAACAAACTGAGAAGAACCTTGACAAGGTACAGACTTAGCGAACATAGCCTAGCGATCAAAAAAGGCAGACACAGGCAGACCAGGCTGCCAAGAGAAGACAGGATATGCTCTCACTGCAGTCAGGGAGTAGTGGAGACAGAGATGCACTTCCTCACAGCCTGTGGAAAATATCAGGGCATCAGGGAGAATTTCTACCAAAAATTCTCACAAATATGCCCTGAATTCAGAAATCTGAATGACAACCAAAAAATCCCATTCCTACTGGGGGAGGAGAGAAGCTGTGTAACACTGGCGGCACACTATGTTACAGCTTGCCATGAACAGAGGGACAACCAGTAAACTAAGAAAAGAGTATATATAAACAATGCGAATGTATATTTATACACTCAGGGATATACCTGTTTATACACTGTATGAATAGAACTGCGTTTATGTGTTCAACCATAAATGTATTTTGATGCTTTGGCAACATAAGATGTACCTTATCATGCCAATAAAGCGATTTGAATTTGAATTGATAGATACACTGACTGATAGGGACACTGACTGATAGGGACACTGACTGATAGGGACACTGACTGATAGTGACACTGACTGAAAGGGACACTGACTGAAAGAGACACTGACTGAAAGGGACACTGACTGAGAGAGACACTGGCTGATAGAGACACTGACTGACAGAGACACTGATTGATAGAGACACTGACTGACAGAGACACAGACTGACTGAGACACAGACTGACTGAGACACAGACTGACAGAGACACTGATTGAGAGAGACACTGACTGATGGAGACAATGACTGACAGAAACACTGACTGATAGAGACGCTGACTGATAGAGACACTGAGAGAGACACAGACTGAGAGAGACAGTGACTGACAGAGACAGTGACTGACAGAGACATTGACTCAGAGACACTGACAGACAGAAACACTGACTGACAGAGACATTGACTCAGAGACACTGACAGACAGAGACAGTGACTGACAGAGACACTGACTGACAGAGACACTGACTGATAGAGACGCTGACTGATAGAGACACTGACTGACAGAGACACAGACTGACAGAGACATAGACTGACAGAAACACTGACTGATAGAGACACTGACTGAAAGAGACTCTGACTAATAGAGACACTGAAAGACAGAGACACTGACTGACAGAGACACTGACTGACAGAGACATTGACTCAGAGACACTGACAGACAGAGACAGTGACTGACAGAGACACTGACTGACAGAGACACTGACTGACACAGAAAATGACTGACAGAGACACTGACTGATAGTGACATTGACTAATAGCGAGACAGACTGAAAGAGACATTGAATGACAGAGATACTGACTGATAGAGACACTGACAGACAGAGACACTGACTGATAGAGACACTGACTGATAGAGACACTGACTGACAAAGACATTGACTGACAGAGGCACTGACTGATACAGACAATGACTGACAGAGACACTGACTGACAGAGACACTGACTGATAGAGACATTGACTCAGAGACACTGACAGACAGAGACAGTGTCTGACAGAGACACTGACTGACAGAGACACTGACTCATAGAGACACTGACTGACAGAGACACTGACTGATAGAGACACTGACTAAAAGAGACACTGACTGACAGACACTGACTGAAAGAGACACAGACTGACTGAGACACTGTCTGAGAGAGACACTGACTGAGAGAGACTCTGACTAATAGAGACACTGAAAGACAGAGACACTGACTGACAGAGACACTGACTGACAGAGACATTGACTCAGAGACACTGACAGACAGAGACAGTGACTGACAGAGACACTGACTGACAGAGACACTGACTGACACAGAAAATGACTGACAGAGACACTGACTGATAGTGACATTGACTAATAGCGAGACAGACTGAAAGAGACATTGAATGACAGAGATACTGACTGATAGAGACACTGACAGACAGAGACACTGACTGATAGAGACACTGATTGACAGAGACACTGACTGATAGAGACACTGACTGACGGAGACACTGACTGACAGTGACACTGACTGACAGAGTCACTGACTGATAGAGACACTGACTGACGGAGACACTGACTGACAGTGACACTGACTGACAGAGACACTGACTGATAGAGACACTGACTGACAGAGACATTGACTGACAGAGGCACTGACTGATACAGGCAATGACTGACAGAGACACTGACTGACAGAGACACTGACTGACAGAGACATTGACTCAGAGACACTGACAGACAGAGACAGTGTCTGACAGAGACACTGACTGACAGAGACACTGACTCATAGAGACACTGACTGACAGAGACACTGACTGACACAGAAAATGACTGACAGAGACACTGACTGACCAAGACACTGACTGATAGAGACACTGACTAAAAGAGACACTGACTGACAGACACTGACTGAGAGAGACATTGACTGAGAGAGACACTGACTAATAGAGACACTGAATGTCAGAGACACTGACTGACAGAGACACTGACTGACGGAGACACTGACTGACAGTGACACTGACTGACAGAGACACTGACTGATAGAGACACTGACTGACAAAGACATTGACTGACAGAGGCACTGACTGATACAGACAATGACTGACAGAGACACTGACTGACAGAGACACTGACTGACAGTGACACTGACTGACAAAGACACTGACTGACAGAGGCACTGACTGACACAGACAATGACTGACAGAGACACTGACTGACAGAGATACTGACTAATAGAAACACTGATTGACAGAGAAACTGACTGACAGAGAGACTGACTGACAGAGAGACTGACTGCTAGGGACACTGACGGATAGAGACACTGACTGATCGAGATACTGACTGACAGAAACACTGACGGATAGAGACACTGACTGATAGAGACACTGACTGAAAGGGACTCTGGCTGATAGAGACACTGACTGACAGAAACACTGACTGACAGAAACACTGATGGACCCTAAACAGACAATACAACATAGCTGATTACCTGACCATGGTAAAGGATAACAAACTGAGAAGAACCTTGACAAGGTACAGACTTAGCGAACATAGCCTAGCGATCAAAAAAGGCAGACACAGGCAGACCAGGCTGCCAAGAGAAGACAGGATATGCTCTCACTGCAGTCAGGGAGTAGTGGAGACAGAGATGCACTTCCTCACAGCCTGTGGAAAATATCAGGGCATCAGGGAGAATTTCTACCAAAAATTCTCACAAATATGCCCTGAATTCAGAAATCTGAATGACAACCAAAAACTCCCATTCCTACTGGGGGAGGAGAGAAGCTGTGTAACACTGGCGGCACACTATGTTACAGCTTGCCATGAACAGAGGGACAACCAGTAAACTAAGAAAAGAGTATATATAAACAATGCGAATGTATATTTATACACTCAGGGATATACCTGTTTATACACTGTATGAATAGAACTGCGTTTATGTGTTCAACCATAAATGTATTTTGATGCTTTGGCAACATAAGATGTACCTTATCATGCCAATAAAGCGATTTGAATTTGAATTGATAGATACACTGACTGATAGGGACACTGACTGATAGGGACACTGACTGATAGGGACACTGACTGATAGTGACACTGACTGAAAGGGACACTGACTGAAAGAGACACTGACTGAAAGGGACACTGACTGAGAGAGACACTGGCTGATAGAGACACTGACTGACAGAGACACTGATTGATAGAGACACTGACTGACAGAGACACAGACTGACTGAGACACAGACTGACTGAGACACAGACTGACAGAGACACTGATTGAGAGAGACACTGACTGATGGAGACAATGACTGACAGAGACACAGATTGACTGAGACAATGACTGACAGAGACACTGACTGACAGAGACACAGACTGACTGAGACACAGACTGACTGAGACACTGACTGACAGAGACACTGATTGAGAGAGACACTGACTCATAGAGACACTGACAGATAGAGACACTGACTGACAGAGACACTGACTCATAGAGACACTGACAGATAGAGACACTGACTGACATATACACTGACTGACAGAGACACTGACTCATAGAGACACTGACTGACAGAGACACTGACTGACAGAGACATAGAAGATAGGAGCAGGAGTAGGCCATTTGGCCCTTCGAGCCTGCTCCGCCATTCAATGAGATCATGGCTGATCATCCAAATTCAGTACCCTGTCCCTGCCTTCTCCCCATATCCCTTGATCCCTTTAGCCTCAAGAAATATATCCAAATCTTTCTTGAATATATTTAATGAACTGGCCTCCACCGCCCTCTGTGACAGAGAATTCCACAGGTTCACCACTCTCTGGGTGAAGAAGTTCCCCCTCATTTCAGTCCTAAATGGCTTACCCCTTATCCTTAGACTATGACCCATGGTTCTGGACCCCCCGGCCATCCGAAACATCCTTCCTGCATGTAGTCTGTCCAGACCTGACAGAATTTTATAGGTTTTGATGAGATCCCCTCTCAATCTTCTAAACTCCAGTGAGTATAAGCCCAATCGACACAATCTCTCCTCATACGTCATTCCTGCCATCCCAGGTATCAGCCTGGTGAATCTTCGCTGCACTCCCTCCATGGCAAGAACGGCCTTCCTCAGGTAAGGTGACCAAAACTGCACACATTACTCAAGGTGCGGTCTCACCAAGGCCCTGTACAACTGTAGCAAGACATCATTGTTCCTCTACTCGAACCCTCTTGCTACGAAGGCTAGCATACCATTTGCCTTCTTAACCGCCTGCTGCACCTGCATGCCTTCAGCGACTGGTGCACAGTAACACCCAGGTCTCTTTGCACTTCCCCTTCTCCCAATCTATTGCCATTCAAATAATAATCTGCCTTCTGTTAAGTCCATGAATGATTGAGACATGGACCAGCAGGAGTGAAAACAAACAAGTCTTTACTGGTGGAAGTCAATAGTGAAAACTAACAAACAGAGGCTCTCTAGCGCCTTTTATACAGGGGTGGTCACTGCCGGCACTGCAGTCTGAGACCAGTTATTCTCTTAAAGGTACATACACAACAATTCCTCCCCTTTTAGATAAACAGTACATAACATTCATTTAACAACTAAATGATAATGAATTACAATCACAATTACTGTTGCTAGATACATTAGTTAAGTTTAAGCAATTATAAGTTCAGTCTTTGAGGAGGCTTCCTGATTCTGTCTGGATAACGCCTCTTTGGGGTATCAGGTTCTTCTGGCAATGTTGCGTCAGGATCAATGTCTTTGTTTGGTTCATCTGCTTCCAATATTACTGGTTCTGCGGTAGCTGCAATTGAAACGTCAATTTCATTACCAGGTGTATCAGATCGTGGTGTGGAGTTGACGTTTTCCAGTGACTCTAGAATCTGGTCAGCATGGCGTCTTACAATGCTCTCCCCAATGTCCACGGTATACATGAGAGGTCCTTGTCGTGTACAAATCGTTCCTGGTTGCCATTTCTCAGTGCGGTAGTCCCGGGCCAAAACTGGTTGACCTATCTTAAAACTCCTGGTCGGCCTTTCATTCATATTCTGAAACTGCCTGTTCTCCACATCTCTTCGGACGTTTGGCTTAACCAAATCCAAGCGGCATCGTAGTCTTCGATTGAAGAACATCATGGCTGGAGTTTGGTTGGTAACCGCATGTGTCGCATTCCGGTAGGCAAACAAGAAGTTGTCCACCTTGTGTTGTAGGGGTATATCTTCATTACACATTGCCTTGATAGCCTTCTTGAAAGTTTGGACTAACCTCTCGGCCAATCCATTAGTGGCTGGATGATATGGGGCAGATGTGTAATGCTTAACGCCATTGTTCTTTAAGAACCTCCGGAACTCTTCAGACACAAACTGTGGTCCATTGTCAGAGCCAATCTGTTCAGGCAGCCCATTCCTGGCGAATATGGTTCGCAAAACTGTGATAGTTTTTTCCGTGGTGGTTGAGGACATTTTTATTACCTCTGGCCACTTTGAATGTGCATCCACCGCAATTAAAAACATTGAGTCCATGAAGGGACCAGCAAAATCAATGTGTACCCTTTGCCATGGAGATGAGGGCCACTCCCATGGATGCAGAGGAGCTTGTGGTGGGGCGTTTTGGACCTTCTGGCATCCTGCACAGCTCTTGGTCATCTCTTCGCTTTCTCTATCGATTCCCGGCCACCACACAAACGCTCTGGCTAAGTTCTTCATTTTTACCCCACCCAGATGACCCTCATGAAGCTCATTGAGTACTCTATCCGTCAACTTAGGTGGAATTACTACTCTGGATCCACACATCAAGGTCCCTCTGCACACTGACAGCTGTTCTCTTCTCGGCGAGAATGCTGGCAGCAGTGGTTCGCCATGTGCTGGCCATCCCTTCACCATTAAATCATAGACCCGTGAAAGTGTCGGGTCATTCCGTGTTTTGTTTTCTATATTTGCATTCGTCATAGGGAGACATTTGACTATGGTCGAGTGGAATAACTCCATTGGATCCACTGCAAGGTCTTCTTCTTCCACCGTCGGCAACGGTAGGCGTGACAATCCATCAGCATTTCCATGCTGTTTAGTTCCTTTGTACTCGATGTCATATTGGTGTGCCCCTAGGAAAAGGGACCATCTCTGCAGCCATTGTGCTGTCATTATCGGTACGCCCTTCTGAGGGTTGAAAATGGAGACAAGAGGTTGATGAATCGGTTAGTAGAGTAAATTTTTGACCGTGCAGGTAGTGATTGAACTTCTTCACCCCCCACACTAGGCTGAGGGCCTCTCTGTCAATCTGAGCGTAGTTACGCTCGGCAGAAGTTAACGAGCGTGATGCAAAATCTATTGGCCTCTCTAACCCATCAAGGAGCTTATGTGACAGTACCGCCCCAATGCCGTAGGGAGACGCATCACATGCCAGTCTGATCGGCAGTGCTGGGTTGTAGTGATCCAATACTTCCCTTGAAGTGATTAAGTCCTTACTCTTCTGAAAAGCACGCTTACAATCATCGTTCCATTTCCATGCTACCCCCGTTCGTAGCAGGGCGTTCAGTGGGTGCAAAATTGTCGACAAATTCGGCAAAAACTTATGGTAGTAATTCACCAATCCGAGGAATGACCTCAGTTGCGACACATTTTCAGGCGCTGGGGCCTTAACAACCGCTTCAATTTTGTCAGGGGACTTATGTAACGCCTCTTCATCAATCACGTGGCCACAATACGATATCTGTTTCTTAAAAAATTCGCACTTGGGGCGGTTGGCTCGCAGCCCATGTTCCCGTAGTCTAGTGAGCACCTGTTCTAGGTTGTTAAGGTGTCCACTGTCATCTTCACCTGTTACAAGGATGTTGTCCAAGTAACACTGAGTCCCCGGAATCCCTTGCAGGACTTGTTCCATCGCTCTTTGCCATATCGCCAGAGCCGATGCTACTCCGAATATCAATCGATGATACTGGTAAAGACCTTTGTGAGTGTTTATCGTGAGATACTTCCTAGAGGACTCTTCAACTTCCATCTGCAAATATGCTTGTGCTAGGTCAATTTTTGTAAAACGCTTCCCTCCAGACAGTGAGGCGAAGATGTCTTCTATCCTTGGAAGAGGATA
The DNA here is from genome assembly GCF_052327205.1 of Somniosus microcephalus. Lineage (NCBI taxonomy): Eukaryota > Metazoa > Chordata > Chondrichthyes > Squaliformes > Somniosidae > Somniosus > Somniosus microcephalus. Next base: position 79,926,831 of record NC_141004.1, read on the forward strand.
TTGTACTGTGTGAAGGACAGGGTTCACCGTCACCTTGAAATCCCCACAGATGCGAATCTTCCTTGGCTCTCCGGACTTATTGCTTAACATTTTCTTCATGACAGGAACGATGGGTGTCGCCCACTCGCTCCAGTCGACCTTAGACAACGCGTCCGCCTTCTCCAGATTCTCCAGCTCTGCCTCGACGGCTGGGCGAATTGCATATGGCACCGGTCTTGCTTTGAAAAACTTGGGAACTGCATTCTCTTCTATTTTTATCGAGGCGGTTACGCCTTTAAGCATGCCCAGTTCTTGTTGAAATACCTCTTTGGCGTTAGCTAAGATTGTTGACAATCGTCCAGGAGTGACGTCTTCAGATTTTTTACCGTCCACCATCATTGCATGAATGGAATGCCAATCCAAGTTTATCTTCCTGATCCATTCCCATCCCAATAACGGTGGTCCACCATTTGGCAGTATGTAGAGATACAATTTCCGTATTTTCTTGCCATTGTATTCGACAGGCACCCTTATTTTTCCTCTGGGGTATACTTTTTGCCCCGTATATTTCGTCAAGATGATGGATGTCTCTCTCAAGGATATGTGTGAAAATAGCCGCTCGTAGTCTCGCCGATTCATGACGGTTAGCGCTGATCCTGTATCCAATTCCATTTTAACTTGGGACCCTGTTATCGTGAGGGTGACCCAAATGGTTCGGTGATCCTCTTTTGTGATTACATTGTGAAGTTTGAGACAGCTTAGTCTCCTGTTCTCGGATTCACTATCGCTCATCTGGTCTTCGGAACTACTGTCCGTCATCTTTTGTACTTTCTTGTACGGTTCCTTAGTAGCCTTTTTGTTGTCGCTGGTCTTCTTCCCAGACCTGCAAACTCGTGCAATGTGTCCAATCTTCCCGCATTGTCTGCATATTTTGTCTTTGGACCAGCAGTCCTTCTGGTCATGGTTAGTTCTGCCGCAGCGATAACATTTTGCAAATCCCCGTGTCATTTCGTGGGTGCAGTATTCCTGTGGCTTTTGTTGAATTTCTGCAGCTCCCCTGGCTGCTGCTTCATACGATACTGCCATGCTGAAAGCCTTATCTAGCGTCAGCTCTTTTTCTGAGAGTAACTTCTTCTGTGTTCCTTCACTCAGGAGTCCACAGACAAATTTGTCCCGTAGGGTATCTGCAAGTCCTGCTCCGAACTGGCAGTGCTTTGATAGCTTGCGTAGTTCCGTAAGATACGCAGCATTGCTCTCATCTTTGTGCTGAGTTCTCCTGTGGAATTTAAATCTTTCTGCTATCAACAGCGGTGCAGGGTTTAAGTGTACCTGTAGGACAGCAACAATTTCGTTACAACTCTTTGCCTTCGGTTTGTCTGGAGTAATCAGGTCCCGCAATAGGCCGTACGTTCTAGCACCCATTAAGTTTAGCAATATCGATGCCTTTTTCCCCTCCGCTATTTCGTTTGCCTCGAAATATACCTCGACTCTTTCCACATACGTGGTCCAGTCCTCTAATGTATTATCAAAAGCAGTGATACAGCCAGTCTTCGGCATCTTGCAAATCTAAAATGGCGCCTCCCACGCTTTGCCTTCTTCCCCGATTTAACAAAATGGCGCCTCCCGCGCTTTGCCTTCTTCCCCGCTGTTGTTAGCGCTGCTTTCCACGGTTTCTTGCGCGTTAAATATTGATTCTTTTTCTTTTATTATTTTCCCGTCGTGGAGCGGACCCTCTGGGACACTTCCCTCCCTCATCTTAGGTCCGAACGCTGCCCGGCTTCGAAGCACCGGCCGCGCCCTGTGTGCTCCACCCTCTCTCTCTCTCTTTGCCTCCCGACTCGCTGCCCGGCCCCGTTGAAAAGCCACCCGATCGAGCTTCAGCCCGCTGCAGCCCAGGAAGGATCAGAGCACTACCTGCCACCAGCCCGACTAGCTGGGAAACCACAGACTGGTGAACCGAACCTGGCTCTCGACAGTCTCTCCTGCAAGTTTTCAAACCGATGATTGACGGTCGACGCCCATTTCTCGAGTTTCTTTGGACTCAATTTTTTTTTTTTTCTTTCTTCTGGCTCCGACCTTCAACAATGTCGTCTGAGGTGCTGCCGAGTTGCAGGTAAGTTCGTTTCTTACTCGTCGCCAGTGTTAAGTCCGTGAATGATTGAGACACGGACCAGCAGGAGTGAAAACAAACAAGTCTTTACTGGTGGAAGTCAATAGTGAAAACTAACAAACAGAGGCTCTCTAGCGCCTTTTATACAGGGGTGGTCACTGCCGGCACTGCAGTCTAAGACCAGTTATTCTCTTAAAGGTACATACACAACACCTTCCTGTTTTTGCCACCAAAGTGGATAACTTCACAATTATCCACATTATAGTGCATTTGCCATGTTTCTGCCCAATCACCCAACCTGTCCAAATCGTACTGGAGTTTCACGACATCCTCCTCACAGCTTACCCTCCCACCCAGCTTTGTGTCGTCTGCAAATTTGGAGATATTACATCCAATTCCCTCGTCCAGATCATTGATATATATTGTGAACAGCTGGGGTCCTAGGACCGATCCTTGCGGTACCCCACTAGTCACTGCCTGCCACTCGGAAAACGACCTGTTAATTCCAACTCTTTGCTTTCTGTCCGCCAACCAGTTGTCCAAGTCAATACCTTGCCCCCAATCCCATGTGCCTTAATTTTGCACGCTAATCTCTTATGTGGGACCTTATCGAAAGCCTTCTGAAAGTCCAAATACACCACATCCACTGGTTTCTCCTTATCTATTTTACCAGTTACATCCTCAAAAAATTCCAGTAGATTAGTCAAGCATGATTTACCTTTTGTAAATCCATGTTGACTTTGTCCGATCCTGTCACTGCTTTCCAAGCGCTCTGCTTTTACATCTTTTATAATAGACTCCAGCATTTTCCCCACTACCGATGTCAGGCTTACCGGTCTATAATTCCCCGCTTTTTCCCTACCACCTTTTATGAATAGTGGGGTAACATTAGCTACCCTCCAATCCATGGGTACCGTTCCAGAGTCTATCGAGTTCTGGAAGATGACCAGCAATGCATCTACTATCTCTAGGGCCACTTCCTTAAGTACCCTGGGATGTAGACCATCAGGCCCTGGGGATTTATCGGCCTTCAGTCCCATCAATTTTCCTAACACCATTTCCCTACAAATACTGATTTCTTTCAGTTCCTCCCTTTCATCAGACCCTATATTCCCCGACATCTCTGGGAGGTTATTTGTGTCCTCCTTTGTGAAGACAGGGACACTGACGGATAGAGACACTGACTGATAGAGACACTGACTGACAGAGACACAGACTGACAGAGACACTGACTAATAGAGACACTGACTGACAGAGACAGTGACGGATAGAGACACTGACTGATAGAGATACTGACTGATAGGGACACAGACTGACAGAGACACTGACTGATAGAGACACTGACTGACAGAGACAGTGACGGATAGAGACACTGACTGATAGAGATACTGACTGATATGGACACAGACTGACAGAGACACTGACTGATAGAGACACTGACTGACAGAGACAGTGACAGATAGAGACACTGACTGATAGAGATACTGACTGATAGGGACACAGACTGACAGAGACACTGACTGATAGAGACACAGACTGACAGAGACACTGACTGATAGAGACACTGACTGACAGAGACAGTGACGGATAGAGACACTGACTGATAGAGACATTGACTGATAGAGACACTGACTGATAGAGACACTGACTGACAGAGATACTGACTGTTAGAGACACTGACTGACAGAGACACAGACTGACAGAGACACTGACTGACAGAGACACTGACTGATAGAGACACAGACTGAGACACTGACACTGACTGACATGGAAACTGCCTGGTAGTGAAACTGATAGAGACACTGACTGATAGAGACACTGACTGATAGAGACACAGACTGAGAGAGGCACTGACTGATAGAGACACTGAATGATAGAGACACTGACTAATAGAGACACTGTCTGACAGAGACACTGACTGACAGAGACACTGACGACCAAAAACTCCCATACCTACTAGGGGAAGAGAGAAATTGTGTAACCTCAGCGGCACACTACGTTACAGCTTGCCATAAACAGAGGGACAACCACTAAATATAAGAAAAGAGTATATAAAAATTGTATGAATGTATATTTATACACTCAGGGATATGTCTGTTTGTACACTGTATGGATAGATCTGTATTTTTGTGTACAACCATGAATGTTTTTCGATGCTTTGGCAACATAAGATGTACCTTGTAATGCCAATAAAGCGATTTGAACTGAATTGAATTGAATTGAGTGACTGACAGAGACACTGACTGACAGAGACACAGACTGAGACACTGACTCTGACTGACATGGAAACTGACTGACAGAGACACTGACTGACAGAGACACTGCCTGATAGAGACACTGACTAACAGATACACTGACTGACAGAGACACTGACTGAGAGAGACACCAACTGACAGAGACACTGACTGAGAGAGACACTGACGAAAAGAGACACTGACTGCCAGATTCACTGACTAAAAGAGACACTGATTGTCACAGACAATGACTGATAGAGACACAGACTGATAGAGACACTGACTGATAGAGACACTGACTGACAGGAAGATTCACTGATTGAGACACTGACTGATAGAGACACTGACTGAGAGAAACACTGACTGAGAGTGACATTGACTGACAGAGACATTGACGAAAAGAAACACTGACTGTCACAGACAATGACTGATAGAGACAAAGACTGATGGAGACACTGACTGACAGAGATACTGACTGATAGAGACACTGACTGACAGAGACACTGACTGATAGAGACACAGCCTGAGACAATGACACTGACTGACATGGAAACTGACCGACAGAGACACTTACTGACATGGACACTGACTGATAGAGAAACTGACTGACAGAGACACTGACTGATATAGACAGACTGAGAGAGACATTGACAGATAGAGACACAGACTGATAGAGACACTGACTGACAGAGATACTGACTGATAGAGACACTGACTGTCAGAGACACTGACTAATAGAGACACAGCCTGATAGAGACACTGACTGACAGAGATACTGACTGACAGAGATACTGACTGACAGAGACACTGACTGACAGAGACACAGACTGACAGATACACTGACTGACATGGAAACTGACTGACAGAGACACTGACTGACAGAGACACCGACTGATAGAGACACAGACTGACAGAGATACTGACTGATAGAGACACAGACAGAGACACTGACACTGACTGACATGGACACTGACTGATAGAGACACCGACTGACAGAGACACTGACTGACAGAGAAACTGACTGACAGAGACACTGACTGATAGAGAAACAGACTGAGACACTGACACTGACTGACATTGACACTCACTGATAGAGACACTGACTGACAGAGAAACTGACTGACAGAGAAACTGACTGACAGAGACACTGACTGAGAGAGACATTGACAGATAGAGACACAGAATGAGACACTTACTGGCAGAGACACTGACTGACAGAGACACTGACTGATAGAGACACAGACTGATAGAGACACTGACTGAGAGTGACACTGACTGACAGAGTCACTGATGAAAAGAGACACTGACTGCCAGATACACTGACTGATAGAGACACTGACTCATAGAGACACTGACTGATAGAGACACTGACTGATGGAGGAACTGACAGATAGAGACACTGACTGACAGAGACACTGACTGATAGAGACACTGACTGATAGAGACACAGACTCATCAAGACACTGACTGACAGAGACACTGACTGACAGGGAGATTCACTGATAGAGACACTGACTGAAAGAGACACCGACTGTTAGATACACTGACTGACAGAGACACTGACTGATAGAGAGAGTGACTGACAGAGACACTGACTGATAGAAACACAGACTGAGACACTGACACTGACTGCCATGGACACTGACTGATCGAGACACCGACTGACAGAGTCACTGACTGACAGAGACACAGACTGAGACACTGACTGGCAGAGACACTGACTGAGAGTGACATTGACTGACAGAGACACTGATGAAAAGAGACACTGACTGCCAGATACTCTGACTGATAGAGACACTGACTGATAGAGACACTGACTGATAGAGACACTGACTCATAGAGACACTGACTGACAGAGACACTGACTGACAGAGACACTGAATGATTGAGACACAGACAGAGACACTGACAGTGACTGACATGGACACTGACTAAAAGAGACACTGATTGAGAGAGACACTGACTGATAGACACTGACTGATAGAGACACTGACTGACAGAGACACTGACTGATAGAGACACAGACAGAGACACTGACAGTGACTGACATGGACACTGACTGATAGAGACACTGACTGCCAGATACACTGACTAATAGAGACACTAACTGTCACAGACAATGACTGATAGAGACACAGACTGATAAAGACCCTGACTGACAGGGAGATTTACGGATAGAGACACAGACTGATAGAGACACTGACTGAGAGAGTCACAGACTGAGACATTGACTAACAGAGACACAGAATGAGACATTGACAGAGACAAAGACTGATAGAGACACTGACTGACAGAGACACTGAATGATAGAGATACTGACTGACAGAGAAACTGACTGACAGAGACACTGAATGATAGAGACACTGACTGACAGAGAAACTGACTGACAGAGACACTGAATGATAGAGACACTGACTGACAGAGAAACTGACTGACAGAGACACTGAATGATAGAGACACTGACTAACAGAGAAACTGACTGACAGAGACACTGACTGACAGAGACACTGACTGACAGAGACACTGACTGACAGAGGCACTGACTGATGGTAAGGTGCAGACCCTTCTACTTGCCTCGGGAATTCACGGCTGTTATCATCACTGCGGTCTACATCCCACCACACGCTAATGCCAAACTAGCACTGAAGGACCTCTACAGGGCCATCAGCGAACAACAAACTGCACACCCAGACAGAGCTTTTATCGTCGCGGGGGACTTCAACCACATAAACCTAAAAACTGTACTGCCGAAATTCCACCAGAATGTCTCCTGCCCCACAAGAGGGGAGAACACACTGGATCAAGTCTACACGAGCATTGTAGACGATTATAAGGCCATTCCCTGCCCCCACCTTGGGAAGTCTGACCAGCTCGCCCTGTTTCTAGCCCCAGCATACAAACCGCTCATCAAAAGAGGGAGAACATCAGTGAGAGCAGTGAAAGTATGGCCAGAGGGGGTAGTATCGGAGCTTCAGGATTGCTTCGAACGCACTGATTGGGGCATGTTTGCCCATAATGACATCGAGGAATACGCATCCACAGTGCTATTCTACATCAACAGCTGCGTCGAGGTCGTCACGACCCATAAAAATATCAGGACATACCCCAACCAGAAACCCTGGATGAATGGAGAGGTCCGCTCACTGTTGAAAGACCGCGACGCAGCATTTAAATCTGGCAATGCGGCAGCTTACAGTGCAGCTAGGACAAACCTAAAAAAGGGTATCAGGACTGCCAAAAGGAAACAGACACTGCGGATAGAGGATCACTTCCGCAACAACTCGGACCCCCGGCGCATGTGGCAAGGCATCCAGTCCATCACTGACTACAAGGGCAAAAACACCAGCCCCCCGGTTAGCGATGCCTCCCTTCCGGAGGAGCTTAACAACTTCTACGCTCGCTTCGACAGGGACAACAGGGAGCCGGCTACCAAAGCCTTGCCACCCCCGGAAGACCAGGTGCTCACTCTGTCGACCTCCGACGTAAGGGCTGTTCTACGCGGAGTGAACACACGAAAGGCTGCTGGACCGGATAGCATCACTGGGCGGGTACTCAAGGAATGTGCTGATCAGCTGGCTGATGTCTTCACCGCCATCTTCAATCTGTCATTGGCCCAGGCAGTAGTCCCTACATGCTTCAAGACCGCTACCATTATTCCTGTGCCAAAACAAATGGCTGTGATGTGCCTGAACGTCTATCGACCTGTCGCACTCACACCCATCATAATGAAGTGTTTCGAGAGACTGGTCTTAGCCCACATCAAAGCCAGTGTTCCTGCCTCTCTTGACCAACACCAGTTTGCCTATCGTGCAAACAGATCAACGGAGGATGCAATCACAACTGCTCTACACTCGGCACTGAATCACCTAGATGGTAAGGAGACCTACATCAGAATGCTGTTCATAGACTACAGCTCAGCATTCAACACTATCGTCCCCAACAAGCTGGCCACCAAACTCCAAACTCTTGGCCTGAACACTTCCCTCTGCAACTGGACCCTGGACTTCCTAACAAACAGACCCCAGTCTGTCAAATTAGGTAACCACACCTCCCCCCCACTGACCCTGAACACGGGGGCCCCACAAGGATGTGTGCTGAGCCCCCTCCTCTACTCCCTCTTCACCCACGACTGTGTGGCTGTTCATGGTTCCAACACCATCATCAAGTTTGCGGATGACACCACGGTAGTAGGCCAGATCACTAACAACGATGAGTCAGCCTACAGGGAGGAGGTCCAGCATCTCGTGAAGTGGTGCGCCGATAACAACCTGGCCCTTAACATCAAGAAAACCAAAGAAATCATTGTGGACTTCAGGAAGTCTAAAGGCGGAAGTCACACCCCCATCCACATCAATGGGGCTGTGGTGGAAAGGGTGGACAGCTTTAAGTTCCTCGGAGTCCACATCATGGAAGACCTCTCCTGGTCCCTCAACACCTCCTCTCTGGTGAAGAAGGCCCAGCAGCGCCTATATTTCCTAAGGAGGCTGAAGGGATGTAACCTGTCACCCCTGATCCTCTCCAACTTTTACTGCTGCACTATAGATAGCATCCTGACAAACTGTATCACAGTATGGTATGGCAGCTGTAGCTACTATGACCGGAAAGCCCTGCAGCGGGTAGTCAAAACTGCCCAACGCATTACCGGCACCCGGCTACCGACCATAGAGCACATATACCAGAAACGCTGTTTATGGGGGTCACGGTCCATCATCAAAGACCCTACCCACCCCAGCCACAGTCTGTTCGCCCTCCTGCCATCTGGGAGACGCTATAGATGCATTCGCACCCAAACGACCAGATTTAGGAACAGCTTCTTTCCCAGGGCTGTCATCCTACTGAACTCCACAAATAAACACTAAAGCCTGCACATCTGCCAATGCACTTTATTATGGTTATGTTTATGTTAATATATTACAAACCAAATGAATGTTGAATGTTTAAATGTCTTAATCTAAATGTACACTCTCGGGAGCCGCAAGCCTACATTTCGTTGTACTGCACTTGTGCACTAACAATGACAATAAAAGTTGATTTGATTTGATTTGATTTGATAGAGACACTGACTGACATGGAAACTGACTGACAGAGACACCGACTGACAGAGACACTGACTGATAGAGACACCGACTGACAGAGACACTGACTAACAGAGACACTGACTGACAGAGATACTGACTGATAGAGACACAGACAGAGACACTGACTAACAGAGACACTGACTGACAGAGATACTGACTGATAGAGACACAGACAGAGACACTGACACTGACTGACATGGACAGTGACTGATAGAGACACTGACTGAGAGAGACACTTACTAACAGAGACACTGACTGACAGAGATACTGACTGATAGAGACACCGACTGACAGAGACACTGACTGACAGAGACACTGATTGATAGAGACACTGACTGAGAGAGACACTGACTGAGAGAGACATTGACAGATAGAGACACAGAATGAGACACTTACTGGCAGAGACACTGACTGACAGAGACACTGACTGATAGAGACACAGACTGAGAGTGACACTGACTGACAGAGTCACTGATGAAAAGAGACACTGACTGCCAGATACACTGACTGATAGAGACACTGACTCATAGAGACACTGACTCATAGAGACACTGACTGAGAGAGACACAGACTGAGACGCTGAATAAAAGTACCACGGATTGACAAAAAACACTGACTCACAGAGGCACTGACTGACAGAGACACTGACTGACAGAGACACCGACTGATAGAGACACTGACTGATAGAGGAACTGACAGATAGAGACATTGACTGACAGAGACACTGACTGACAGAGACACTGACGGAGAGAGACACTGATTGATAGAGACACTGACTGACAGAGAAACTGACTGATAGAGATACTGACTGAGAGAGACACTGATGAAAAGAGACACTGACTGCCAGATACACTGACTGATAGAGACACTGACTGATAGAGACACTGACTGATAGAGACACTGACTCATAGAGACACTGACTCATAGAGACACTGACTGATAGAGGAACTGACAGAGAGAGACACTGACTGACAGAGACACTGACTGATAGAGACACTGACTGATAGAGACACAAACTCATAGAGACACTGACTGACAGAGACACTGACTGATAGAGACACTGACTCATAGAGACACTGACTCATAGAGACACTGACTCATAGAGACACTGACTGATAGAGGAACTGACAGAGAGAGACACTGACTGACAGAGACACTGACTGATAGAGACACTGACTGATAGAGACACAAACTCATAGAGACACTGACTGACAGAGACACTGACTGATAGAGACACTGACTGATAGAGACACAAACTCATAGAGACACTGACTGACAGAGACACTGACTGATAGAGACACCGACTGACAGAAACACTGGCTGATAGAGAAACTGATAGAGACACTGACTGACACAGAAACTGACTGACAGAGACACTGACTGATAGAGACACAGACTGAGACACTGACTGGTAGATCGGACCAAGAGAGCACCGAGGCGGCAGTTAAAACGAGGAGCGAGGCGAGGCCCGGCCAGATCGGACCAGGAGAGCACCGAGGCGGCAGTATAACAGAGGAGCGAGGCGAGGCCCGACTAATTCAGCAGCGGGGAGAGAGGTAAAAAGTAATCAGAGTGTGACGTCACCAAGGAGCAGGTAAGTGATTGGTTGGTGAGTATTTCTCTTTTTTAAACTTTTACTCTGTGGTTTATAGTTGCTAAGGTCTTTCCGGTGTAGCGGGGACTGTTGGTAAACCATACAAGCGCCTTAGAGTTTATCTTTAATTGGTGATAGTGAATTAATTTAAATTAATTAAAGGGTAAGTCATGCCAGGAGAGCCCAGCCACGTGTTATGCTCCTCTTGCTCTATGTGGGAATTCAGGGACACTGCCGGTGTCCCTGATGACCACGTGTGCCAGAAGTGCATCCAGCTGCGGCTACTAGCAGACTGCATTGCGGTGCTGGAGCTGCAGATGGATGGGCTTTGGAGCATTCACGATGCTGAGAGGGTCGTGGATAACACGTTTGATGAGGTGGTCACACCGCAGGTAAGGGCTGCACAGGCAGAAGGGAAATGGGTGACCATCAGGCAGAGCAGTAGAGGCAGGCAGGTAGTGCAGGGGACCCCTGTGGCCATCCCCCTCTCAAACAGGTATACCGATTTGGATACTGTTGAGGGGGATGACTTACCAGAGGAAGGCAGCAGCAGCCAACTTCCTGGCACCAGGGGTGCTTCTGCTGCTCAGGAAGGGAGGAAAAAGAGTGGGAGAGCAATAGTGGTAGGGGATTCTATCGTAAGGGGATCAGATAGGCATTTCTGTGGCCGTAGACGTGACTCCAGGATGGTTTGTTGCCTCCCTGGTGCCAGGGTCAAGGATGTCACTGAATGGCTGCAGGGCATTCTGAGGGGGAGGGTGAACAGTCAGAGGTCGTGGTTCACATTGGGACCAATGACATGGGTAGGAAGAGGGATGAGGTCCTGCAGCAAGAATTTAGGGAGCTAGGTAGCAGGTTAAAGAGCAGGACCTCAAAGGCTGTAATCTCTGGATTACTCCCGGTGCCATGTGCTAGTGAGTATAGGAATAGAAGGATAGAGCAGATGAATGCGTGGCTAATGAGTTGGTGCAAGAGGGAGGGCTTTAGTTTCCTGGATCACTGGGCCTGCTTCTGGGGAAGGTGGGACTTGTCAAAGTTGGACGGGTTGCACCTGAACCAGAGCGGGACAAATATCCTTGTGGGGAGGTTTGCTAGCACTGTTCGGGGGGGTTTAAACTAAAATGGCAGGGGGTTGGGAACCTGAGCAGGGAGACAGAGGAAAGGGAAACAGGGATAAAAGCAAAAGATAGGAAGGAGAAAAACAAAAGTGGCAGTCAGAGAAATCAACGGTTTAAATCAAACGTGGCCACAGTAAATAATAATTCTAATAGGTCTAAGAGCGTTAAAAAAACAAGCCTGAAGGCTTTGTGTCTTAATGTGAGGAGCATTTGTAATAAGGTGGACGAATTGGCTGCGCAAATAGAGGTAAACGAATATGGTTTGGTTGGGATTACGGAAACGTGGCTCAAGGATGGCCAAGACTGGGAACTCAACATCCAGGGGTATTCGATACTCAGGAAAGATAGGCAAAAAGGAAAGGGAGGTGGGGTAGCATTACTGGTTAAAGAAGGGATTAATACAATTGTAATGAAGGATATTAGCTCTGATGATGTGGAATCTGTATGGGTAGAATAGAGAAATGCTAAGGGGAAAAAAACATTAGTGGGAGTGGTATATAGACCTCCCAACAGTAAGGCAGAGGTTTGGGATGGCATGAAAATGGAAATTAAAGAAGCGTGCAATGAGGGCACAGCAGTCATCATGGGTGACTTTAATCTACATATAGATTGGGCCAACCAAATTAGTAACAATACTGTGGAGGAGGAATTCCTGGAGTGTTTACGGGATGGTTTCCTGGACCAATATGTCGAGGATCCAACCAGAGATCAGGCCATCTTAGACTGGGTATTATGTAACGAGAAAGGATTAATTAGCAATCTTGTTGTACGAGGCCCCTTGGGTCTGAGTGATCATAATATGATCGAATTCTTCATTAAGATGGAGAATGAAGTAGTTGACTCAGAGACTAGGGTCCTCAATTTAAATAAAGGAAACTACGATGGTCTGAGGAGCGAGTTGGGTAGGATTGATTGGGGAATGGCACTCAAAGGGTTGACGGTGGATAGGCAATGGCAAACATTCAAAGACCGAATGGATGAGCTACAGAATTTGTTCATCCCAGCTTGGCATAAAAATAAAACAAAAAAGGTGACTCAACCGTGGCTAACAAGGGAAATTAGGGATAGCATAAGATCCAAGGAGACGACATATAAATTGGCCAGAAAAAGCAATAATCCTGAGGATTGGGAGCAGTTTAGAATTCAACAAAGGAGGACAAAGGGATTAATTAAGAAAGGGAAAATAGAATATGAGAGTAAGCTAGCCGGGAACATAAAAAGTGACTGTAAAAGCTTTTATAGATATGTGAAGAGAAAAAGATTGGTGAAGTCAAGCGTAGGTCCCTTGCAGTCAGAATCAGGGGAATTTATAATGGGAAACAAAGAAATGGCAGACCAACTAAATTCATACTTTGGTTCTGTCTTCACAAAGGAGGACACAAATAACCTCCCAGAGATGCCGGGGAACATAGGGCCTGATGAAAGGGTGGAACTGAAAGAAATCAGTATTTGTAGGGAAATGGTGTTAGGAAATTGATGGGACTGCAGGCCGATAAATCCCCAGGGCCTGATAATCTACATCCCAGGGTACTTAAGGAAGTGGCCCTAGAAATAGTAGATGCATTGCTGGTCATCTTCCAGAACTCGATAGACTCTGGAACAGTACCCATGGATTTGGAGGGTAGCTAATGTTACCCCACTATTCAAAAAAGGTGGTAGAGAAAAAGCGGGGAATTATAGACCGGTAAGCCTGACATCGGTAGTGGGGAAAATGCTAGAATCTATTATAAAAGATGTAATAGCAGAGCACTTGGTAAGCAGTGACAGGATCGGACAAAGTCAACATGGATTTACAAAAGGTAAATCATGCTTGACTAATCTACTGGAATTTTTTGAGGATGTAACTGGTAAAATAGATAAGGGAGAACCAGTGGATGTGGTGTATTTGGACTTTCAGAAGGCTTTCGATAAGGTCCCACATAAGAGATTAGCGTGCAAAATTAAGGCACATGGGATTGGGGGCAAGGTATTGACTTGGATAGAGAACTGGTTGGCGGACAGAAGGCAGAGAGTTGGAATAAACGGGTCGTTTTCCGAGTGGCAGGCAGTGACTAGTGGGGTACCACAAGGATCAGTCCTAGGACACCAGCTGTTCACAATATATATTAATGCTCTGGACGAGGGAATTGGATGTAATATCTCCAAATTTGCAGATGACACAAAGCTGGATGGGAGGGTAAGCTGTGAGGAGGATGTCGAGAAACTCCAGTACGATTTGGACAGATTGGGTGATTGGGCAGAAACATGGCAAATGCACTATAATGTGGATAAATGTGAGGTTATCCACTTTGGTGGCAAAAACAGGAAGGCAGATTATTATTTGAATGGCAAAAGTTGATTGGGAGAAGGGGAAGTGCAAAGAGACCTGGGTGTTCTTGTGCACCAGTCGCTGAAGGTAAGCATGCAGGTGCAGCAGGCGGTTAAGAAGGCAAATGGTATGTTAGCCTTCGTAGCAAGAGGGTTCGAGTACAGGAACAAGGATGTCTTGCTACAGCTGTACAGGGCCATGGTGAGACCACACCTTGAGTATTGTGTGCAGTTTTGATCGCCTTACCTGAGTGAGGACATTCTTGCCATGGAAGGAGTACAGCAAAGATTCACCAGACTGATACCTGGGATGGCAGGAATGACGTATGAGGAGAGATTGTGTCGATTGGGCTTATACTCACTGGAGTTCAGAAGATTGAGAGGGGATCTCATCGAAACCTATAAAATTCTGTCAGGCCTGGACAGACTAGATGCAGGAAGGATGTTTATGATGGCCGGGGAGTCCAGAACCAGGCGTCATAGTCTAAGGATAAGGGGTAAGCCATTTAGGACTGAAATGAGGAGGAATTTCTTCACCCAGAGAGTGGTGAACCTGTGGAATTCTCTGCCACAGACGGCGGTGGAGGACAGTTCATTAAATATATTCAAAAAGGAGTTGGATATATTTCTTAAGGCTAAAGGGATCAAGGGATATGGGGAGAAAGCAGGGACAGGGTACTGAATTTGGATGGTCAGCCATGATCTCATTGAATGGCGGAGCAGGCTCGAAGGGCCGAATGGCCTACTCCTGCTCCTATCTTCTATGTTTCTATGTTTCTATGACTGATAGAGACACTGATTGATAGAGACACTGACTGATAATGACACTGACTGACAGAGACACTGACGAAAAGAGACACTGACTGCCAGGTACACTGACGAAAAGAGACACTGAATGTCACGGACAAGGACTGATAGAGACACAGACTGATAGAGACACAGACTGATAGAGACACTGGCTGATAGAGACACTGGCTGACAGGGAGATTCACTGATAGAGACACTGACTGATAGAGACACTGACTGATAGAGACACTGACTGAGAGAGACACTGACTGATAGAGACACTGACTGAGAGAGACACTGACTGAGAGAGACACAGACTGAGACACGGATTGACAGAGACACTGACTAACAGAGACACAGACTGAGACGCTGACTAAAAGTACCACGGATTGACATAAAACACTGACTCACAGAGGCACTGACTGACAGAGACACTGACTGCTAGACACTGACTGATAGAGAGACTGCCTGATAGAGACACTGACTTATAGAGGAACTGACAGATAGAGACATTGACTGACAGAGACACTGACTGACAGAGACACCGACTGTTAGATACACTGACTGATAGAGACACTGACTGATAGAGGAACTGACAGATAGAGACACTGACTGACAAAGACACTGAGTGAAATAGACACTGACTCATAGAGACACTGACTGACAGAGACACTGACTGATAGAGACACTGACTGACAGGGACATTGACTGATAGAGACACAGACAGAGACACTGGCACTGACTGACATGGACACTGACTGATAGAGACACTGACTGATAGAGACACTGACTGAGAGTGACATTGACTGACAGAAACACTGACGAAAAGAGACACTGACTGCCAGATACACTGACCAAAAGAGACACTAACTGTCAGAGACAATGACTGATAGAGACACAGACAGAGACACTGACACTGACTGACATGGACACTGACTGACAGAGACACTGACTGATAGAGACACTGACTGACAGCGAAACTGACTGATAGAGACACAGACTGAGACACTGACTGACATGGAAACTGACTGACAGAGACACTGGCTGACAGAGACACTGACTGATAGAGACACTGACTGACAGAGACACTGACTGATAGAGACACTGACTAAAAGAGACGCTGACTGACAGGGACACTGACTGATAGAGACACAGACTGAGACACTGACTGGCAGAGACATTGATTGATAGAGACACTGACTGAGAGAGACATTGACAGATAGAGACACTGACTGATAGAGACACTGACTGATAGAGACACTGACTCATAGAGGAACTGACAGATAGTGACACTGACTGACAGAGACACTGAGTGAAATAGACACTGACTGACAGAGACACTGACTGACAGAGACACTGACTGATAGAGACACTGACTAAAAGAGACACTGAATGTCACAGATAATGACTGATAGAGACACTGACTGATAGAGACACTGACTGACAGAGACACTGACTGATAGAGACACAGACAGAGACACTGACACCGACTGGCAGAGACACTGACTGATAGAGACACAGACTGAGACAGTGACTGGCAGAGAAAATGACTGATAGAGACACTGACTGAGAGTGTCTTTGACTGACAGATACACTGACGAAAAGAGACACTGCCTGCCAAATACACTGACTAAAAGAGACACTAACTTGTAGTGTATGTGCCTTTAAGAGCCCCATGTGTACTGTAATGCCGGTAATGGCCACTCGGGCTATATAAGCCTGTATATTGTGTTGTATCAGTTAGTTCCCCTCCAGACTTTGTTTAGTAAACACCTATGAAACCAACTCCTGTCTTCAGTGTCTCTCTCAACACACAGGCACAACAGTGGTGACGAATTGGAAATGGACTTACCTGCAATTCGGCAGCACCTCAAGGACTTCAATTCCTCTGGTGTCCAAAGTTGAAGAAAAATCAAGAAAAAGAAAAAGCTGTGGTTTCACCAGCTAGCCAAGCTGGTGGCAGGTACTGCAATAATCCTTCCTGGTTGTCGGGCTGGGGCTCCAGTGGCTGGCTCTACAGCTGGGCCAAGCAGCGAAAGCGGAGGCAAGCAGTAACAGACGGGGAGGGAGCACTCGGGAGACGGCCGGCGCTGCAAGCAGGTCGGCGTTCAGACCTAGAGAGAGAGTCTGGCGGGAATGAGTCTCCAACTGTAAATAAATAAATAAAAAGAATGGAAACCGCGGGAAACAGCGTTGTCATCGGCAGCAGCGGCGGGGAAGCGCGGGAAGCGCCATATCTTTTCTGCAGAAAAGAAAGAAAGAGTGGGAAGCACCATTTTATTTCTAGGATGCCTAAGTCTGGCAATATTGATGCTTTTGATAATGAGATAGAGGATTGGACCACATACGTGGAAAGAGTAGAGGTATATTGCACCGCGAATGGAATAGAAGATGAAAAAAAAGCTTCAGTACTGCTAAATCTAATGGGCACAAAGACATACGGGCTGTTACGAAATTTAATCACTCCAGCCAAACCAAAGGACAAGAATTTTAAAGAAATTGTTGATACCCTATAGGAGCACTTAAACCCAACACCGCTGCTGATAGCGGAATGATTCAAATTCTACAAGAGAAATCAACACAAGAATGAAAGTAACGCTGATTACCTCACCGAATTAAGAAAGCTATCAAAACACTGCCAATTCGGGGCAGGACTAGCAGATTATCTTCGAGACAAATTCGTCTGCGGTCTCTTAAGTGAAGGAACACAGAAAAGGCTGCTTTCTGAAAAAGATTTAACACTGGACAAGGCTTTCAGTATGGCTGTATCATACGAAGCAGCCACAAGAGGAGCTGCAGAGATACAACAAAAGACACAGGACTTCGGCACCCATGAAATGACACAGGGTTTCGAGAGATGTTATCGCTGCGGCAGATCCACCCATGACCAGAGGGACTGCTGGTTCAAGGACAAAGCATGCAGGCAATGCGGAAAGATTGGACACATTGCACGGGTATGCCGATCTGGACAAAAAAAATCCACAGACAGGAAAAAAAAAATCAATAAAGAAAAGTACAGAAAGGTACAAATGATGACGGACAGTAGCTCCGAAGACCAGAAGAGCGATAGCGACTCCGAAAACAAGAGACTAAGCTGTCTCAAATTACATAATGTAATTGCCAAAGATGATTACCAGACCATTTGGGTTACCCTCACGATAGCAGGGTCCCCAGTTAAAATGGAGCTAGATACAGGATCAGCTCTGACCGTCATAAATCGATGGGATTACGAGCGGCTATTTCCGCATATACCTTTAAAAGACACATCCATTATCTTGAAAACATATACGGGGCAGAAAGTATACCCCAAAGGAAAAATAAGGGTGCCTGTTGTGTACAACGGCAAGGAAATACAAAAGTTGTATTTATACATTCTACAAGATGGTGGTCCACCGCTGTTGGGACGTGAATGGATCAGGAAAATACGTTTAGACTGGCACTCCGTTCAGGCACTGACGGTGACCAGTAAGAAAAAAACGATGATGACGTCATACCTGAGCGATTAAAAGACATCTTGGCCAACGCCAAAGAAGTGTTTCAAGAGAAACTAGGAACCTTGAAAGGCATCACCGCCTCAATAAAAGTGGAAGATGCAGCAATTCCCAAGTTTTTTAAGGCAAGACCGGTGCCATACACAATTCGTCCAGCAGTCGAGGCAGAGCTGGAGAATTTGGAAAAGGCAGGCGTATTATCCAAAATAGATTGGAGCGAGTGGGCAACACCCATCGTTCCAGTCATGAAGAAAGCATTGAATAATGATAAATCTGAAGAACAGAGAAAAATTCGCATCTGTGGAGACTTCAAGGTGACTGTAAACCCAGTGCTTCACACGGTACAATATCCTCTTCCGAGAATAGAAGATATTTTCGCCTCACTATCCGGAGGGAAACGTTTCACCAAAATTGACTTGGCACAGGCATATCTACAGATGGAGGTTGAAGAGGCCTTTTAAAAAATATCTCACGATAAATACACACAAAGGCCTATACCAGTACAATTGACTGGTTTTCGGAGTAGCATCCGCTCCAGCTATCTGGCAAAGAGCTATGGAGCAAGTTCTCCAAGGGATTCCGGGGACTCAATGCGACCTAGACGACATCCTTGTAACAGGAGAAAAAGACAACGAGCACCTTGCCAATTTGGAGCAGGTGCTCACTAGGCTGAGAGAACGGGGCCTACGAGCAAATCGCCCCAAGTGCGAATTTTTCCAAAATCAAATATCATATTGTGGCCACATAATTAATAAGGAAGGTTTGCATAAGTCACCTGAAAAAATTGAAGCGGTCATAAAAGCCCCAGCACCTGAAAATGTTTCACAATTAGGGTCATTCCTGGGATTAATAAATTACTATCATAAATTTTTACCGAACTTATCAACTCTTCTACACCCTCTTAATGAACTGCTACAAACAGGAGTAATTTGGAAATGGAGCGAAGACTGTAAACGTGCCTTCCATAAATGCAAAGACTTAATCACGTCCAAAGAAGTTTTGGCTCATTACAACCCATCACTGCCAATCAGACTGGCGTGCGATGCATCCCCTTACGGCGTAGGAGCAGTATTATTGCATAAATTCCCTGATGGCTCAGAACGGCCAATAGCTTTTGCGTCACGCTCATTGAACTCAGCTGAGCGTAGCTATGCCCAAATCGACAGGGAAGCACTCAGCCTGGTATGGGGAGTGAAGAAATTCAACCATTACCTACACGGACAAAAATTTACCTTGTTGACTGACCATCAACACCTCATCTCCATATTCAACCCTAAAAAGGGTGTTCCCATTATGACAGCGCAAAGGCTACAGAGGTGGTCCCTTTTTCTAGGGGCACACCAATACAACATAGAATACAAAGGATCAAAACAGCATGGGAATGCTGACGGGTTATCGCGCCTACCGTTGCCAACGGTAGAAGAAGCACCTACCGTAGACCCAGTGGAGATTTTCCACTCTACCATAGTCGAATGTCTACCAGTAACA
The DNA here is from genome assembly GCF_052327205.1 of Somniosus microcephalus. Lineage (NCBI taxonomy): Eukaryota > Metazoa > Chordata > Chondrichthyes > Squaliformes > Somniosidae > Somniosus > Somniosus microcephalus. Next base: position 79,947,016 of record NC_141004.1, read on the forward strand.
AATTCTGCCATTGAAAGGGAAACTAGAAATGACCCGACTCTCTCACGAGTCTACGATTTAACAGTGAAGGGATGGCCAGCACATGGCGAACCACTGTTGCCAGCATTCTCGCAAAGAAGAGAACAGCTGTCAGTGTGCCGAGGAACCTTGATGTGTGGATCCAGAGTGGTGATTCCACCCAAACTCCAAGATAAAGTTCTAAAGGAGCTTCACGAGGGGCATCTGGGTGGAGTGAAAATGAAGAACCTAGCCAGGGCGTTTGTATGGTGGCCAGGTATCGATGGAGACATCGAAGAAATGACCAAGAGCTGCCTAGGATGCCAGAAGGTCCAAAACGCTCCACCCCAAGCCCCTCTACATCCATGGGAGTGGCCCTCATCTCCCTGGGAAAGGGTACACATCGACTTTGCTGGTCCATTTATGGACTCAATGTTCTTAATCGCAGTTGATGCACACTCCAAGTGGCCGGAGGTAATAAAGATGTCCTTCACCACCACGGAAAAAACCATCACAGTATTAAGGACCATATTTGCCAGGAATGGGCTGCTGGAACAGATCTGTTCTGATAATGGACCGCAATTTGTGTCCGAAGAATTCAGGAAGTTCTTAAAAAACAATGGGGTTAAGCACTACACGTCCGCCCCATACCATCCCGCCACCAATGGATTGGCTGAAAGGTTTGTCCAGACCTTCAAGAAGGCCATAAAGGCATAATGAAGACATAAAACTTCAGCACAAGGTGGATAACTTCTTGTTCGCATACAGGAATGCAACACATATGGTTACAAACCAAACTCCCGCCATGATGTTCTTCAATAGAAGCCTAAGATGCCGGCTGGATTTGATCAAGCCCAACATCAGAAGGGACGTGGAGAACCGGCAATTTCAAGGCATGAATGAAAGGCCAACTAGAACCTTCCAGATAGGTCAACAAGTTTTGGCCCGGGACTACCGTACCGAGAAATGGCAGCCTGGAACTATCTGCACACGACTAGGACTGCTGATGTATACCGTGGACATCGGAGAAAGCATAATAAGGCGCCATGCTGACCAAATCATAGAGTCATCCTAAAAGGGACAACCTACACCACAACTCTATACGCCTAGCGATGAAGTAGAGATACCCATAGTATCTACCTCTGATCCAGTGATACTGGAACCCGATGAAGCCGATGTTGTGTATGTACCTTTAAGAGAATAACTGGTCTCAGACTGCAGTACCGGCAGTGACCACCCCTGTATAAAAGGCGCTAGTGAGCCTCTGTAGTTTCAGTTCCTGATTGACTTCAATCACTAAAGACTTGTTTTGTTCAACTCCTGCTGTCCGTGTCTCAATCATTCACGGACATAATACTGGCGACGAGCAGATACGAACTTACCTACAGTCTGCACCACCTCCTGGGATCCATTCCTGCAGCGAAGTGAGCAGAGGTCGAGGCCAGAAGGAAGAAAGAAGCAGTAGAAACGGGCATCGACCGTGGGCATCCGCCCCTGTGTTAGCGGAGTTGAAGATTGCTGGAGAAGCTGTCGAAAGCGGGGCCTGATTCCTGTCGATGGTGCTTCAGCTAATCGGGCTGGTGGCAGGTAGTACACTGATCCTTCCTGGGCTGCGGCATTCGCGAACTCGAGCGGGTGGCTTGCAACGGGGCCGAGCAGCGTTGTCGGGAAGAGGAGAGAGAGAGGATGGAGCACACAGGGCCCGGCCGGTGCTACGAAGCCGGGCTGCGTATAGACCCGAGAAGAGGGAGGCAAGAGTCCCACAGGGTTGTTCCACGACGGGAAAATAATAAAAAAAGAAATATTAAACGCGCAAGAAACCGCGAGGAGCTGCAGGTTGCAACGGGAACTGCGGAAAGCAGCGCTAGCAACAGCGGGGAAGAAGGCAAAGCGCGTGAGGCACCATCTTAATCAGCGGGGAAGAAGGCAAGGCGCGGGAGGCGCCATTTTGTTAAATCGGGGAAGAAGGCAAAGTGCGGGATGCGCCATTTTAGATTTTCAAGATGCCGAAGACTGGCTGTATCACTGCCTTTGATAATACAATAGAGGACTGGACCACGTATGTGGAAAGAGTCGAGGTATATTGCGAGGCAAACAAAATAGCCGATGAGAAACAGGCATCGGTATTGCTAAACTTAATGGGCGCTAGAATGTACGGCCTATTGTGGGACCTGATTACTCCAGCCAAACCGAAGGCGAAGAGTTTTAACGAAATTGTTGCTGTCCTACAGGAACACCTAAACCCTGCACCGCTGTTGACAGCAGAAAGATTTAAATTCCACAGGAGAACTCAGCATAAGGATGAGAGCAATGCTGAGTACCTTACGGAACTACGCAAGCTATCAAAGCACTGCCAGTTCGGAGCAGGACTGGCAGATACCCTACGGGACAAATTTGTCTGTGGACTCCTGAGTGAAGGAACACAGAAGAAGTTACTCTCAGAGAAAGAGCTGACGCTAGATAAAGCTTTCAGCATGGCAGTATCGTACGAAGCAGCAGCCAGGGGAGCTGCGGAAATTCAACAAAAGCCACAGGAATACGGCACCCACGAAATGACACGGGGATTTGCAAAATGTTATCGCTGCGGCAGAACTAACCATGACCAGAAGGACTGCTGGTCCAAAGACAAAATATGCAGGCAATGCAGAAAGATGGGACACATTGCACGAGTTTGCAGGTCTGGGAAGAAGACCAGCGACAACAAAAAGGCTACTAAGGAACCGTACAAGAAAGTACAACAGATGACGGACAGTAGTTCCGAAGACCAGATGAGCGATAGTGAATCCGGGAACAGGAGACTAAGCTGTCTCAAACTTCACAATGTAATCGCAAAAGAGGATCACCGAACCATTTGGGTCACCCTCACGATAGCAGGGTCCCAAGTTAAAATGGAATTGGATACAGGATCAGCGCTAACCGTCATGAATCGACGAGACTGCGAGCGGCTATTCTCACACATACCCTTGAGAGAGACATCCATCGTCTTGATGACGTATACGGGGCAAAAAGTATACCCCAGAGGAAAAATAAGGGTGCCTGTCGAATACAACGGCAAGAAAATACGGAAATTGTATCTCTACATACTGCCAAATGGTGGACCACCGTTATTGGGACGTGAATGGATCAGGAAGATAAGCTTAGATTGGCACTCCATTCATGCAATGACGGTGGACGGTAAAAAGGATGACGACGTCACTCCTGGACGATTGTCAACAATCTTAGCTAATGCCAAAGAGGTATTTCAACAAGAACTGGGCACTCTTAAAGGCGTAACCGCCTCGATAAAAATAGAAGAGAATGCAATTCCCAAGTTTTTCAAAGCAAGACCGGTACCATATGCAATTCGCCCAGCCGTCGAGGCAGAGCTGGAGAATCTGGAGAAGGCAGGCGTGTTGTCTAAGGTCGACTGGTGCGAGTGGGCGACACCCATCGTTCCTGTCATGAAGAAAACGTTAAGCAATAAGTCTGAGGAGCCAAGGAAGGTTCGCATCTGTGGGGATTTCAAGGTGACGGTGAACCCAGTCCTTCACACAGTATAATATCCTCTTCCAAGGATAGAAGACATCTTCGCCTCACTGTCTGGAGGGAAGCGTTTTACAAAAATTGACCTAGCACAAGCATATTTGCAGATGGAGGTTGAAGAATCCTCTAGGAAGTATCTCACAATAAACACTCACAAAGGTCTTTACCAGTATCATCGATTGGTATTCGGAGTAGCATCGGCTCCGGCGATATGGCAAAGAACGATGGAACAAGTCCTGCAAGGGATTCCGGGGACTCAGTGTTACTTGGACGACATCCTAGTGACAGGTGAAGATGACAGTGAACACCTTAACAACCTAGAACAGGTGCTCACTAGACTACGGGAACATGGGCTACGAGCCAACCGCCCCAAGTGCGAGTTTTGTAAGAAACAGATATCGTATTGTGGCCATGTGATTGATGAAGAGGGGTTACACAAGTCCCCTGACAAAATTGAAGCGGTTGTTAAGGCCCCAGCACCTGAAAATGTGTCGCAATTGAGGTCATTCCTCGGATTGGTGAATTACTACCATAAGTTTTTGCCGAATTTGTCGACAATTCTGCACCCACTGAACGCCCTGCTATGAATGGGAGTAGCATGGAAATGGAGCAATGATTGTAAGCGGGCCTTTCAGAAGAGTAAGGACTTAATCACTTCAAGAGAAGTATTGGATCACTACAACCCAGCACTGCCGATCAGACTGGCGTGTGATGCGTCTCCCTACGGCATTGGGGCGGTACTGTCACTTAAATTCCTTGATGGTTTAGAGAGGCCGATAGCTTTTGCATCACGCTCGTTAACTTCTGCCGAGCGTAACTACGCCCAGATTGACAGAGAGGCCCTCAGCCTAGTGTGGGGGGTGAAGAAGTTCAATCACTACCTGCACGGTCAAAAATTTACTCTACTAACCGATCATCAACCTCTTGTCTCCATTTTCAACCCTCAGAAGGGCGTACCGATAATGACAGCACAACGGCTGCAGAGGTGGTCCCTTTCCTAGGGGCACACCAATATGACATTGAGTACAAAGGAACTAAACAGCATGGGAATGCTGATGGATTGGCACGCCTACCATTGCCGACGGTGGAAGAAGAAGACCTTGCAGTGGATCCAATGGAGTTATTCCACTCGACCATAGTCGAATGTCTCCCTGTGACGAATGCAAACATAGAAAAGGAAACACGGAATGACCCGACACTATCACGGGTCTATGATTTAACGGTGAAGGGATGGCCAGCACATGGCGAACCACTGCTGCCAGCATTCTCGCCGAGAAGAGAACAGCTGTCAGTGTGCAGAGCAACCTTGATGTGTGGATCCAGAGTAGTAATTCCACCTAAGTTGACGGATAGAGTGCTCAATGAGCTTCATGAGGGTCATCTGGGTGGGGTAAAAATGAATAACTTAGCCAGAGCGTTTGTGTGGTGGCCGGGAATCGATAGAGAAATCGAAGAGATGACCAAGAGCTGTGCAGGATGCCAGAAGGTCCAAAACGCCCCACCACAAGCTCCTCTGCATCCATGGGAGTGGCCCTCATCTCCATGGCAAAGGGTGCACATTGATTTTGCTGGTCCCTTCATGGACTCGATGTTTTTAATTGCGGTGGATGCACATTCAAAGTGGCCAGAGGTAATAAAAATGTCCTCAAGCACCACGGAAAAAACTATCACAATTTTACGAACCATATTCGCCAGGAATGGGCTGCCTGAACAGATTTGCTCTGACAATGGACCACAGTTTGTGTCTGAAGAGTTCCGGAGGTTCTTAAAGAACAATGGTGTTAAGCATTACACATCTGCCCCATATCATCCAGCCACTAATGGATTGGCCGAGAGGTTTGTTCAAACATTCAAGAAGGCTATCAAGGCAATGTGTAATGAAGATATACCCCTACAACACAAGGTGGACAACTTCTTGTTTGCCTACCGGAATGCGACACATGCGGTTACCAACCAAACTCCAGCCATGATGTTCTTCAATCGAAGACTACGATGCCGCTTGGATTTGGTTAAGCCAAGCGTCCGAAGAGATGTGGAGAACAGACAGTTTCAGAATATGAATGAAAGGCCGACCAGGAGTTTTAAGATAGGTCAACCAGTTTTGGCCCGGGACTACCGCACTCAGAAATGGCAGCCAGGAACGATTTGTACACGGCAAGGACCTCTCATGTATACCGTGGACGTTGGAGAGAGCATTGTAAGGCGCCATGCTGACCAGATTCTAGAGTCACTGGAAAACGTCAACTCCACACCACGATCTGATACACCTGGCAATGAAATCGACGTACCAATTGCAGCTACCGCAGAATCAGTGATATTGGAAGCAGATGAACCAAACAACGACATTGATCCCGACTCAACCTTGCCAGAAGAACCTGATACCCCAAAGGGGCATTATCCAGACAGAATCAGGAAGCCTCCTCAAAGACTGAACTTATAATTGCTTAAACTTAACCAATGTATCTAGCAACCGTAATTGTGATTGTAATTAGTTAACATTTAGTTGTTAAATGAATGTTATGTACTGTTTATCTAAAAGGGGAGGAATTGTTGTGTATGTACCTTTAAGAGAATAACTGGTCTCAGACTGCAGTACCGGCAGTGACCACCCCTGTATAAAAGGCGCTAGTGAGCCTCTGTGTTTTCAGTTTCCCTATTGACTTCAATCAGTAAAGACTTGTTTTGTTCAACTCCTGCTGTCCGTGTCTCAATCATTCATGGACATAATACCCGACACTGGCATTCAAGCCGAATCAGCCTTGCCAAAAGAACCTACTACACCACCAGAAACTACTACACCACCGAGGCGTTATCCGGACCGAGTCAGGAAGCCTCCAGAGAGACTGACTTATAATTAATTAACTGCAGCAATGTGTAGATTATTTTTCTTGTAACATGTAATTAATAATTACTTAAAATATAATGTACTGGTTGGCTAAAAGGGGAGGAATTGTAGTGTATGTGCCTTTAAGAGCCCCATGTGTACTGTAATGCCGGTAGTGGCCACTCGGGCTATATAAGCCTGTATATTGTGTTGTATCAGTTAGTTCCCCTCCAGACTTTGTTTAGTAAACACCTATGAAACCAACTCCTGTCTTCAGTGTCTCTATCAACACACTGTTGCCTCACAGCGCCAGGGACCCGGGTTCGATTCCGGCCTCGGATGACTGTCTGTGTGGAGTTTGCACATTCTCCCCGTGTTTGCGTGGGTTTCCTCCGGGTGCTCCGGTTTCCTCCCACAGTCCAAAGATGTGCGGGTTAGGTTGATTGGCTATGATAAATTGACCCTTAGTGTTAGGGGGATTAAATACGTGGGGTTACGGGGATAGGGTGGGATATGTGTTGGTATCGGGGTTACGGGGATCGGGTGGGATATGTGTCGGTGCAGGCTCGATGGGCCGAAATGGCCTCTATCTGCACTGTGGGGTTTCTGTGATAACTGTCACAGACAATGACTGATAGAGACACAGACTGATAAAGACACTGACTGACAGGGAGATTCACGGATAGAGACACAGACTGATAGAGACACTGACTGAGAGAGGCACTGACTGATAGAGACACTGACAGAGACACTGACTAACAGAGACACAGACTGAGACATTGACTAACAGAGACACAGACTGAGACATTGACTGACAGAGACACAGACTGATAGAGACACTGACTGACAGAGACACTGAATGATAGAGACACTGACTGACAGAGCAACTGACTGACAGAGACACTGACTGACACAGACAATGACTGACAGAGACACTGATAAATACACTGACTGACAGAGAAACTGACTGACAAAGACACTGACTGATAGAGAAACAGACTGAGACACTGACTGGCAGAGGCACTGAATGACAGAGACACTGACTGACAGAGACACTGATAAATACACTGACTGACAGAGAAACTGACTGACAAAGACACTGACTGACAGAGACACTGACTGATAGAGAAACAGACAGAGACACTGACTGACAGAGACACTGACTGACAGAGACACTGACTGATAGAGACACAGACAGAGACACTGACACTGACTGACATGGGCACTGACTGATAGAGACACCGACTGACAGAGACACTGACTGATAGTGACACTGATCGAGACACTGTCTGACAACGAAACTGACTGACAGAGACACTGACTGATAGAGACACTGACTGATAGAGACACTTACTGAGAGAGACATTGACTCATAGAGACACTGACTGACAGAGACACCGATCGACAGAGACACTGAGTGAAAGAGAGACTGACTGACAGAGACACTGACTGATAGAGAGAGTGACTGACAGAGACACTGACTGATAGAGACACTGACTGATAGAGACACTTACTGAGAGAGACATTGACTCATAGAGACACTGACTGACAGAGACACCGATCGACAGAGACACTGAGTGAAAGAGAGACTGACTGACAGAGACACTGACTGATAGAGAGAGTGACTGACAGGGACACTGACTGATAGAGAGAGTGACTGACAGAGACACTGACTGATAGAGACACTGACTGATGGAGATTCACGGCTAGAGACACTGACTGATAGAGACACTGACTGACAGAGACACTGACTGATAGAGACAAAGACAGAGACACTGACACTGACTGACATGGACACTGACTGATAGAGACACAGACAGAGACACTGACGCTAACTGTCACGGACAATGACTGATAGAGACACAGACTGATAAATACACTGACTGACAGGGAGATTCACGGATAGAGACGCTGACTGATAGAGACCCTGACTGATAGAGACGCTAACTGATAGTGACACAGACTGATGGAGACACTGACTGAGAGAGACAATGACTGATTGAGACACTGACTGAGAGAGACACTGACTGATTGAGACACTGACTGAGAGAGACACGGACTAATAGAGACACAGACTGTTAGCGACATTGACTGACAGAGACATTGACTGATAGAGAAACTGACAGAGAGAAACACTGACTAACAGAGACACTGACTGACAGAGACACTGACTGACAGAGACACTGACTGACAGAGACACTGACTGACAGAGACACAGACTGACAGAGGTGTAGTGTATGTACCTTTAAGAGAGAACTACTTTTACAGCTCCTGTATACTGTAGTACCGGCAGTGACCACACCTGTATATAAGCCTTGCGCATGCCTCTGTACTCCCAGTCTTGAGACTACCCTCCTCCAGTAAACACCTGTTGATTGTTAAGTTGCAGCATCCGTGTGGTTATTGATAAACATCATACTCTCAGAATCACGGATCTAACAGTGGCGACGAGTGTCGATTCGAATCTACCTGCAACTCTGCATTTCCCCGTCGAGGATTCGCTCCGGGAGGGCGGTGGAAGAAAGTCGAGGCCAGAAACACGGGCGTCGACCACGAGCAACCGCACAGTCGTCCGGCAGAGAGTGAACATCGCAGGGGAGGCTGTGGAGAGCCGGGCTTGGTTCCCCAGCCACGACGATCAGCAACAGACTGACGACAGGTGCAGCGCAGACCCTTCCTGGACAGCGGCGGCTGGAGCCAACCGACGGCGGAGACAACGCCGAGCAGCATCGACGGGGTAAGACAGAGGTTGAAGCGCACAGGGCGCAGCCGGGGGTTGAAAACCGAGCGGCGGCGTGAAAAAAAAACAAAAAAAATGGAGAGAGAGAGGGTAAAGCAACAGCCGGGTTCAGGACCGAGCGGCAGAAACAACAACAACAAAAAACGCGCAGAGCACGGCCAGGGCTCAAGGGCTGAACAGTGTCCGCGGGGAGAAGAAGGAAGAGCGCGGGAGACGCCATTTTTAGAAGCCGCAGCGGAGAAGAAGGGCGAGCGCGGGAAGGAAGGAAAGCGCGGGAGACACCATTTTGTGCCAGCGGAGAAGAAGGGGAAGCACGGGAGATGCCATTTTTGACAGTTAAATCACACCCAGGGATGCCGAAGAGTGGCAGTATCTCTACGTTCGACAATGAAGTCGAAGATTGGGCGACATATGTGGAACGTATTGAGGTGTACTGCAGGGCGAATGAAGTGCCAGATGCTAGGAAAGCACTGGTTTTGTTAAATTCCATGGGTGCAAGAACTTATGGGTTACTGCGAAACCTAATAACCCCAGAGAAGCCGGTGAACAAGAATTTCGAAAGCATAGTAGAAATCCTACAGGACCACTTAAACCCCACACCACTGCTGATAGCAGAACGATTTAAGTTCCATAAAAGGAACCAACACAAAGACGAAAGCAATGCTGAGTACCTAACGGAACTGCGCAAGCTATCGAAACACTGCCAGTTTGGAGCGGGACTAGCAGATACGTTAAGGGACAAGTTTGTGTGTGGGCTGCAAAGTGAAGGAACCCAGAAAAGGCTTCTATCAGAAAAGGATCTTACGCTGGACAAGGCTTTCAGTATGGCAGTATCACATGAAGCAGCTGCAAGGGGCACTGCAGAGACACAACGGAGACCGCAAGAATATGGCACCAATGAAATGTCCTATGGAACAGGGAAGTGCTATCACTGCGGCAGAACAACACATGGCCAGAAGGATTGTTGGTTCAAGGACCAAGTGTGCAGACAGTGTGGAAAAGCAGGACACATAGCAAGAGTCTGCAGGTCTGGGAAGAAAACCAACAGTAAGAAATCTCCACAGGAGAAGTACAAAAAGGTACACCAGGTGATGGACAGTAGTTCAGATGAACAGAAAAGTGACACAGACTCCGGAAGCAAGGAGCTGGGTTGTCTGAAGCTACATAAGGTAACCAAAATGGAGGATCACCAGACTATCTGGATTACACTCAAGATAGACGGAGTCCAAGTGAAAATGGAATTGGACACAGGATCAACACTAACAGTCATAAACCAAAGGGACTATAAGCGGCTATTTTCACATATACCCTTGAAAGCTACAGAGATTGTCTTGAAGACGTACATGGGGCAAAAAGTCTACCCCAAAGGAAAAATAAGGGTGAAAGTGATATATAAAGGCCAGGAAATACCTAAAATGGATATATATGTATTGCCAGGTGGAGGACCACCACTGCTAGGACGTGAATGGATCTGGAAGATACAATTAGATTGGCATTCCATACAGTCACTGAAGGTTGAGGCCAAATAGGATGATGACGTCACACCTGGACGACTGTCAAAAATGCTAACTGACGCAAAAGAAGTGTTCCAGGAGGGACTCGGAACACTAAAAGGCATAACAGCAATGATTAAAATAGAGGAAAATGCAAGGCCAAAGTTTCTTAAGTCCAGACCAGTGCCTTATTCGATCAGACCAGCTGTCGAAGCAGAGCTGGAAGGGTTGGAACGTTCAGGAGTACTGTCCAAAGTAGACTGGAGCGAGTGGGCTACACCCATCGTTCCTGTAATGAAGAGGTCGTTGAATAATATGCCTGGGGAACCAAAGAAGGTCCGCATCTGTGGGGATTTTAAGGTGACAGTGAACCCAGTCCTACACACGGTACAATATCCGCTTCCACGAATTGAGGATATTTTCGCCTCGCTATCTGGAGGGAAACGCTTCACCAAAATTGATCTAGCCCAGGTGTACTTGCAAATGGAGGTAGAAGAAGCTTCGAAACAATACCTTACGATTAACACTCATAAAGGTCTCTATCAATACAACCGGCTGGTGTTCGGGGTAGCATCGGCTCGGCTATTTGGCAAAGGGCAATGGATCAAGTCCTGCAAGGGATTCCAGGGACCCAGTGTTATTTGGACGATATCCTGGTCACGGGCGAAAATGACAGTGATCACCTCGCCAACTTGGAGAAGGTGCTCACCAGATTAAAGGAGTATGGGCTACGAGCTAATCGCCACAAGTGCGAGTTTTTCTAGAAACAGATCTCGTATTGTGGCCACGTCATCGATGAAGAGGGGTTACATAAGTCCCCTGAAAAGATTGAGGCAGTAGTCAAGGCTCCAGCACCGGAAAATGTGTCACAACTGAGGTCATTCCTCAGGCTGGTAAACTACTACCACAAGTTCTTACCAAATTTGTCGACGGTATTACACCCACTGAACACCCTACTGCAAACGGGGGTACCATGGAAGTGGAATGACGAACGTAGACGAGCTTTCCAGAAGTATAAAGAATTGCTCACATCAAAAGAGGTGTTTGCCCATTTCAACCCAGCACTACCAATTCGTTTGGCATGTGATGCATCACCCTACGGCATTGGAGCGGTGCTGTCGCACAAATTCCCAGACGGGTTGGAGAGGCCAGTAGCCTTTGCGTCTCGGTCACTAACCTCAGCCGAGCGCAACTACGCCCAGATTGACATGGAGGCCCTCAGCCTAGTATGGGGAGTAAAAAAATTCAACCACTATCTGCATGGGCAGAAGTTCACCTTGCTGACTGACCACCAACCACTTGTCTCCATCTTTAATCCTAAGAAGGGCGTTCCAGTGATGACTGCACAATGGTTACAAAGATGGTCCCTGTTTCTAGGGGCGAATCAATATGAAATAGAATATAAAGACACGAAACAGCATGGAAATGCTGATGGGCTATCGCGCCTGCCATTGCCTACTGTGGAGGAAGCACCAGCAGTGGACCCTATCGAGATATTTTATTCGTCAATAATTGAACGATTGCCAGTAACGAACGCGGATATAGAGAAGGAGACCCGAAATGATCCGACGCTGTCTCGGGTATATGATTTGACGGTGAGGGGATGGCCAACACATGGCGACTCACTGTTGCCAGCATTCTCATCCAGAAGAGAACAGCTGTCAGTATGCCAGGGGACAGTGATGTGTGGATCCAGAGTGGTGGGGTTAAGGGAGAGAGTGCTAAATGAGCTACATGAAGGTCATCTGGGGGGAGTGAAAATGAAAAGCCTTGCTAGGGCTTATGTGTGGTGGCCGGGAATCGATCAACAAATCGAAGACCTAACCAAGAGCTGCTCAGGATGCCAGAAGGTCCAAAATGCACCACCACATGCCCCTCTACACCCATGGGAGTGGCCCTCCTCTCCATGGCAACGGGTGCACATTGATTTCGCTGGTCCATTCATGGACTCAATGTTCTTAATAGCAGTGGATGCTCATTTGAAGTGGCCTGAGGTGATAAAAATGTCCTCAACCACTACAGAAAAAACGATTGCAGTCCTACGGACCATATTTTCCAGAAACAGTTTGCCAGAGCAGATTTGCTCTGAAAATGGACCACAGTTTGTGTCCGAAGAGTTTCAAAAATTTATGAGAAGGAATGGGGTAAGGCATTACACATCCGCCCCGTATCATCCAGCCACAAATGGATTGGCTGAGAGGTTCGTACAAACCTTTAAGAAGGCGATAAAGGCCATGTGCGACGATGAAATTCCACTACAGCATAAGGTGGACAATTTCTTATTAGCCTACCGAAACGCGACACATGCAGTTACCAACCAGACCCCGGCCATGATGTTCTTTAACCGAAGGTTGAGATCTCGTCTGGACTTGCTCAGACCAAATGTGCGAAGAAATGTTGAGGATAAACAATTCCAGCACATCAATGAGAAGCCGACAAGGAGCTTCAATGTAGGACAACCAGTCTTGGCCCGTGACTACCGAACAGAGAAATGGCAACCCGGAACGATATGCACAAGGCAGGGGCCATTAATGTACACAGTGGATGTCGGGGAGAACATTGTGAGATGCCACGTCGATCAGATCTTAGCGTCACAGGAACGAGTCAACCCCATGTCTCGAGTACCTGGGGATGAACCCGACATGGTACTGAGCATCTACCTCAGAACCAGTAGCAGTGGAAACCGATGAACTACCCGATGAAAAGGGGCCAGAATCGCCTCGGCACCAAGAACAAGAACCTCAGGAAAGGCGCTATCCCGAAAGGATCAGGAAGCCGCCCCAAAGACTGAATCTATAAATGGACTATTCTTGTTTAATGTACATGTTTAAGTGTTAATTGTTATTTGAATATTAGGGGTACTGCTAATCTAAAAGGGGAGGAATTGTAGTGTATGTACCTTTAAGACAGAACTACTTTTACAGCTCCTGTATACTGTAGTACCGGCAGTGACCACACCTGTATATAAGCCTTGCGCATGCCTCTGTACCCCCAGTCTTGAGACTACCCTCCTCCAGTAATTACCTGTTGATTGTTAAGTTACAGCATTCGTGTGGTTATTGAAAAATATCATACTCTCAGAATCACGGATCTAACAAGAGGCACTGACTGACAGAGACACTGACTGACAGAGACACTGTCTGAGAGAGACACTGTCTGAGAGAGACACTGACTGATTGAGATACTGACTGATAGAGACACTGACTGACAGAGACACTGACTGAGAGAGAAACTGACTGATAGAGACACTGACTGAGAGAGAAACTGACTGATAGAGACACTGACTGAGAGAGAAACTGACTGATAGAGACACTGACTGAGAGAGAAACTGACTGATAGAGACACTGACTGAGAGAGAAACTGACTGATAGAGACACTGACTGAGAGAGAAACTGACTGATAGAGACACTGACTGACAGAGACACTGACTCATAGAGACACTGACTGAGAAACTGACACCGACTGACATGGACACTGGCAGACAGAGACACTAACTGACAGGGACACTGACTGACAGGGACACTAACTGACAGGGACACTGACTGACAAAGACACTGACTGACAGAGACACTGACTCATAGAGAAACTCACAGATAGAGAAACTGACTGACAGGGAGACTGACTGTCAAAGACACTGAGTGAAAGAGACACTTACTGAGAGAGATACGGACTGACAGAGACACTGACTGACAGAAACACTAACGGATAGAGATACTGAATGGTAGAGACACTGAATGGTAGAGACACTGACAGATAGGGACATTGAATGATAGGGACACTGACTGACAGAGACACTGAGTGAAAGAGACACTGAGTGAAAGAGACACACTGATAGAGATACTGACTGACAGAGACACTGACTGACAAAAACACTGACTGATAGAGACACTGACTGAGAGAGACACTGACTGAGAGACACTGACTGATAAAAACATTGATTGATGGAGACACTGACTGATATAGACACTGACTGATAGATACACTGACTGATAGTGACACTGACTGCGAGAGACACTGATTGAGAGAGACACTGACTGATTGAGCCACTGACTGACAGAGACACTGACTGATAGGGACACTGACTGACATGGTAGGACACTGAGTAGTGTAGAGGAACAAAGGGACCTTGGAGTGCAAGTCCACAGATCCCCGAAGGTAGCAGGCCAAGTAGATAAGGTAGTTAAGAAGGCATACGGAATGTTTGCCTTTATTAGCCGTGGCATAGAATACAAGAGCAGGGGGGTAGCCAGACAGAGTGAATACACACGCTGAAGATGGGCTGCTGAATTTTTAGTGTTTTTAGTGTTTAAAGTGGGGAAAAAAAGGTTCATTTCAAGTTTAAAAAGGTTTTAAAGTTAAATTTAGTTCTAGTTAAGTTAGTTTAGTTTGTTTAGTTAAGTTTAAGTTTAATTTAGTCTAGATTAAGTAAGGAAGGAAAAGACCGCCAAAGAGACCACCAAAGGAAAAAAAAAACCAGAGGAAATTAGAAAAAAAAAAGCCAAAGCAATAAAGAAATAAGGGAAGAAATATACAAACCAAAGAACAGCGGCCGCACGGGGCCACAGCAGCAGCAGAAGCGAGGTGACTCGGCCGCATCGGAAACCGAGGCGAGGTGACTCGACGAAGGCCGCACGGAGACGCAGCGACAGCCGGAGCGAGGTGACTCGGGGAGGCCGCTTCGGGAAACGAGGCGAGGCGAATTGGGGAGGCCGCACGGAGACGCAGCGGCAGCCGGAGCGAGGTGACTCGGGGAGCCCGAGTGGCGAAAGAGACACGGCCCGATCGGCGGCCGCAGTCCAGCACCCGAGCGACGGCCGCAGTCCAGCACCCGAGCGACGGCCGCAGTCCAGTACCCGAGCGACGGCCGCAGTCCAGCACCCGAGCGACGGCCGCAGTCCAGCACCAGAGCGACGGCCGCAGTCCAGCACCCGAACGGCGAACGAGGCACAGCCCGAGCGGCGGCTGGGATAGAAAGCCCGAGAAAGGCCCGAGGAGCCAGGCCCAGAGACCTCGGAGGAGAAGGGGAGCAACCAGAAGGCTCCCAGAAGCAAACCAAGACTGTGAGTACAGGGCCCAGGGAGGGAGACTGAAGCCAGGGAAAGGCCCGAGGAGCCAGGCCGAGACAGAGGCCCAGAGACCTCTGAGGGGGAGGGGAACAGCCCGAAGGCACCGGGAAACAGCGGGGAGGGGAACAGCCCGAAGGCACCGGGAAACAGCGGCTCACAGACTCAGACCTGAGAAGGGTGAACTCAGGAGCCGAGGCTCAGGGACCACGGGCTCGGAGAGGGGGACCGGGAAAGTTCGCGAACTGGGAGAGGGAAACACCAAACCCGGGGCCCCAGAAAAGCTTATTCTAAGATCAACAATACTTTACCAAAAATGAGCGAATCAGAAGATCCACAACAGCCCCGCTTCCAGATTCCCCCCAACACCACAAAAAAAGCTATGAAAGCGATCAAGCATGAGCAGATGAGGGAAAAACCATGATGCACTATCAATTGCTACAAAAGACTGGAGATTGAGAAAGTAATAAACAGGCTTTTATTACCAAAGAACAGAGCATGCCTCTTGTGGTTGCCTGGTATCCAAAAGGGCCGGAGGCTTCTGAGCAGCGACCTTTATACCCAGCCATGAGGGTGGAGCCAGGGGCGGAGTCAGCTGAGGCATGCACAGACAAGTACAACAATATGCAAGAGTGAACAACAGTACTAACAGTGAACAACAATACTAACAACAGTGGTTTACCACAAACCAGAAACTCTTTTTGCTGACTGTTACAACAATGGGACAAAAAGTAACCTCATTTTCTACTCACATCAGCCAGCGGCTTGGATCACAGCAATAAAATCACACTATACCAATGTTAAGCTAGAAAATACCGCAAATGGGTCCATAATGAAAATTAACACACCAGGAGACAGTTCAACCACGACGGTCAACGCGTACAATACCGGAACAATATTAGTGCAAGGCAACCTCGACAGATTTGCAACGACCTTCAGGACACTGGAAAGATTAACTAAGGGGGGAAAGAACAGCCCCAGAGTGGCCCGCACTCCCCCCAACATTAACAACTTACCAGGAGAAAATCTGCCTGGTCAGGAGGTGAACGAGCCACACAGTTCAAACCAGACACTAACCCCGGGGAACCACAGCCACACGATACAACTGACAAACCCCAGCATAACTACCAGGGAGGAAGCCACACATAGTCCCCCTAACATTCCCAGCTCACCAAGAGAAGAGCAGCATAGCCAGGAAGTGAGTGAGCCTTCCAGGGCCGACCAGCCTAGCCAGGAAGTGAGTGAGCCTTCCAGGGCCAACCAGACACATACCCCGGGATCACACAGACAGATACAACCAAAAGATAAATTTAATCAATTAGAGATAGAGATGGTTAAACTTAGAGAGGAGTTCCTCAAAATGAATGACGAACAAAACCAGGAGAGGGAGAGACACAAGAGAGAGCTGAATCTACTTGAGAACCAGGTGAATCTACTTTGGAATCAGGTGAAAGAGCTGCAGGAAAAAGAAGAGAGCCATAGAGGAGAGATAACACCATTAGACCAGCAACCAGAGGCTAGAGATAAGACAAGACAGAGCCGGACGGAACGGCTGCACTCCCACACGGAACAAAAGCAACAGACACACAATACAAGGGGTGCCACACAGACCGACCAGCATACTGATTCGCAATCTTCCCCCAACACCGTGAAACCACAAGCGAGCCGCTCACAAGAGATACGCACACACCAGACACCCCAGCCCAGCACACACACTATGAGTCCAAGCGAAAGCCACCAGACAGTAAACACAGACAAGGCTGACGTCGTAATACTCATAGACTCAAATGGGAAATTTCTATGGGAGAAAAAGCTTTTCCCTCGAAGTAAAGTAGAAAAGATCTGGTGCCCAACAACAAACAGAGCCATGGGATGGCTGACCAAAGCCAGATTAGGCTCCCCCCAACACATAATAATACACACAGGCACAAATGACCTAAAGGCCCAACAGAAAGAGGTAGCAACATCGCTCAGAGCAATGATTAGGAAGGCAAGCAGTACATTTCCAAACACTAGAATCACTGTTTCCACAATATTGCCGAGAACAGACTTCAACAACAACACAATTCATGAGATAAATGCCAGCATAGCAAGAGACTGCGAATCAAACCACAACGTACACCTGTCCCAACACCCCACCCTCGATGAGGAATGTCTTTACGACCACGTCCACATCCAAAGGCAAGGAATATCGATCTTTGCTAAAGCCCTGAAGGACGTCGCTTTTAACCGGGTCCATACCCAGACTCCAAGAGCAGCGGGGTACATATCAGGAACACTACAAAGACCACCAACACACCAACCGAGACCAGAGAGGATCCCCATGCAAAACAACAATATCAGACCTGCACCACTCCTGTCCCACAGGGGAATAGGACCGCTCCCAGCCAGACAGAGGGAGAGATGCACAGGACATACGCAATACCTCAGACAGAAACAATCCATTAAGAGACAATAAGCAGATGTGCAGCAGCATCTACTTCCGCCTTATGGATCAAGGACTAATTAATAGAAAGAACTGTAACCAAATTGTATTAACTTTTATAGACAACTGAAGTGATCTTTTTTTTCCCACACTTAGACACGACAAACACGTACCACTCTTTAACCTATCATAGTAAAAGATCAAACTTAACATGAAATCCTTATATATTTCGACCTGGAATATCCAAGGTCTACGCTCTTCACTGCGAGAAGTGAAGAGTAGGACCCCAGAGTTCATAGATGAAACTAAAGACCTAGATATTATCATTTTACAGGAAACTTGGTATAAAGGAAAAGGACACACTGGCTGTCCCCAAGGGTACATTGAGCTGGTGGTCCCCTCCAATAAATTACCAAGTGTAACCCAAGGCAGAGACTCCGGAGGCATACTGATCTGGTTTAAAACAGAACTTAAGAATTACATCAAATTTATAAAAAAGGGCGAAAACCATATGTGGCTCAAACTTGAGAGGGAGATTATCTCAAACACCCAAGATGTTTACATTTGCGCACTTTATATCCCCCCAATCGATTCCCCGTACTTTAAAGAGGACACCTTCTCCAACATGGAGGGGGAAATTATCCAATACCAGGCCCAGGGGAACGTGTTGATCTGTGGGGACCTCAATTCAAGAACGGGCGAAGAACCAGACTTCACCAATAATCAGGGAAACAATTACGTTTTCGGGAATAACCACTTTGACATCCCTTCCCTTCCATACAGGCATAACTGCGACAAGCAGTCAAATACCAATGGAAAACAGCTACTACAGCTCTGTCGAAACCTGGGTCTGTACATTGTCAATGGTAGGTTCATAGGAGACCTCCTAGGAAGATCAACCTATTGCTCACCTCTTGGCTGCAGCACAGTAGACTATATGATTACAGACTTAGACCCATCCTCTTTCAAAGCATTCACAGTCAAACCACAAACAACACTGTCAGATCACAGTCAAATTACTATGTTCCTCAAAAAGACAGAAACAAACAACATAGAAACACAACCCAGTAAACTGTACAACACCAAAAAATCGTACAGATGGGCCAAAAACGACACGGAAAAATACCAGAAAACAATTAGCAATGCATCAACTCAAGCTCTCTTAGACACCTTTCTGGATAACATATACACTCACAATAAAGAAGGCGTAAACCGGGCAGTTATTAAACTAAACAATATTTTTGATAATTTGGCAACAAATGCAAACTTGAAAGCTCGCAAGAACAAACCCAAAACAAAAAACTATGAAAAATGGTTTGACCGAGATTGCCATAACATGAGGAAAAAACTTAGAAAAATATCAAACCAAAAACACAGACATCCAGAAAACGAGGAATTACGCCTTACTTATTGTCAGACACTAACACAATACAGAAACACACTCAGAACCAAAAAAGAGCAATATATTAAGAATACACTCAGCTCCATGGAGGAATCCATTGATTCCAATTGTTTCTGGGAAAACTTGAAAACACTACACAAAAAACAACACGACGATTTGGCCATTCAAAATGGGGACACATGGGTAAACCACTTTGAAAAATTATACCAGAAAAACACACTAAGACCAGAGCAACACCAAATATGCAAAAAACTGGAAAAGCTAGAAATGGCCATAAAAGATAACCAAAACCCGCTAGACGCCATAATAACAGAAAAAGAACTTCTTGAAAAACTCAAGGACCTGCGACCAGGTAAAGCCTGCGGGACAGACGGCATACTATCGAGGCATCTGTGTAAACAGTAACCTGGGGAAGGTATTCTGTAGTATCATAAACAAAAGACTTATAAACTTCCTTGAGGAGCACAATGTCTTGAGTAAAAGCCAAATTGGATTCCTGCCAAACTATAGAACATCCGATCATATCTTCACCCTACAGACCCTAATTGACAAACACGTTCACCATAACAAAAGCAAAATCTACGCATGCTTTGTAGATTTCCAGAAAGCTTTCGACTCCATCTGGCATGACGGTTTATTCCTGAAACTTATCGAAAGCGGGGTAGGAGGGAAAACATATGATGTAATTAAATCAATGTATACAAACAACAAATGTGCAGTTAAAATTGGAGACAAACAAACAAAATACTTCCCACAGGGGCGGGGGGTGACGCAGGGCTCGCCAATCTCACCGACACTCTTTAGTATTTACATAAATGGATTGGCAAAACTACTTGAACAATCTACAGCACCCGGCCTCACCCTATATGAATCCAAGGTTAAATTCCTCCTCTATGCAGACGACCTGGTTCTGCTGTCACCAACTAAAGAGGGTCTACAGCAGAACCTGGACCTGCTGGAGTCGTACTGCCAGACTTGGGCCCTGACAATAAATCCCCAAAAAACCAAAGTCCTTGTGTTCCAGCAAAGATCCAAACATCAGGGACCCAAAATAAATTTCACAGTAGGAACAACAAAAATTGAACAAACCACTAACTACACATACTTGGGCTTAAAAATCAGTTCTACGGGAAACTTCAAACTGGCTGTGAATGAACTGAAAGAGAAAGCAAGAAGGGCTTTCTATGCCATCAAAAAATCAATCCAAATAGAAATCCCAATTAGCATTTGGCTCAAAATGTTCAAATCAGTAATTGAACCAATTGCACTCTATGGCAGTGAAGTATGGGGACCGCTAACTCAACAAGAGTTCGCAAAATGGGACAAACACCCAATTGAGATCCTACATGCAGAATTCTGTAAAAGTATCCTCCGGACTCAAAGGAAAACAGTAAACAATGCATGCAGGGCGGAACTAGGCCAATATCCATTAATAATCACTATCCAAAAAAGAGCCACCAAATTTTGGAATCACCTACAAATGAGCAACCCCCAATGCTATCACTACGACGCCCTGAAATGCCAAGAGCTGACCATAAAGAAGAATACCCTCAGTCAACTAGTCCTGGGACTCAGTGAAGTAACTACTAACAATACTAACAATAACCAGCCCCAGGACAGTGACAGGGTAACACAAAGAATTCGACCCAACACAATCGTCGCTAAGCAAAAGGAAAAATATCTGACATATTGGGCAGAAACAACAAAAACCCAAAGCAAACTCAATTGCTACTTGGCCCTAAACAGACAATACAACATAGCTGATTACCTGACCATGGTAAAGGATAACAAACTGAGAAGAACCTTGACAAGGTACAGACTTAGCGAACATAGCCTAGCGATCGAAAAAGGCAGACACAGGCAGACCAGGCTGCCAAGAGAAGACAGGATATGCTCTCACTGCAGTCAGGGAGTAGTGGAGACAGAGATGCACTTCCTCACAGCCTGTGGAAAATATCAGGACATCAGGGAGAATTTCTACCAAAAATTCTCACAAATATGCCCTGAATTCAGAAATCTGAATGACAACCAAAAACTCCCATTCCTACTGGGAGAGGAGAGAAGCTGTATAACACTGGCGGCACACTATGTTACAGCTTGCCATGAACAGAGGGACAACCAGTAAACTAAGAAATGAATATATATAAACAATGCGAATGTATATTTGTACACTCAGGGATATACCTGTTTATACACTGTATGAATAGAACTGCGTTTATGTGCTCAACCATAAATGTATTTTGATGCTTTGGCAACATAAGATGTAACTTATCATGCCAATAAAGCGATTTGAATTGTGAATTGTGAATTGTGACAATGCCTGATAGAGACAATGCCTGATAGAGACACTGACTGATAGAGACACTGACTGATAGAGTCACTGACTCATAGAGACACTGACTGACAGAGACACTGACTCATAGAGAAACTCACAGATATAGACACTGACTGATAGAGACACTGACTGACAGAGCTATTGACTGATAGAGACACTGAATGATAGAGACACTGACTGACAGTGACACTGACTGATAGAGACACTGACTGACAGAGACACTGACTGACAGAGCTATTGACTGATAGAGACACTGACCGACAGTGACACTGACTGATAGAGACACTGACTGACAGAGACACTGACTGACAGAGACACTGACTGACAGAGCTATTGACTGATAGAGACACTGACTGATAGAGACACTGACTGATAGAGACACTAAATGATAGAGACTCTGACTGACAGAGGCACTGACTGATAGATACACTGACTGACAGAGACACTGACTGACAGAGCTATTGACTGATAGAGACACTGACCGACACTGACTGACAGAGACACTGACTGACAGAGACACTGACTGACAGAGCTATTGACTGATAGAGACACTGACTGATAGAGTCACTGACTGACAGAAACACTGACTGACAGAGACACTGACTGACAGAAACACTAATGGATAGAGACACTGAGTGATAGAGACACTGACAGATAGGGGCACTGAATGATAGGGTCACTGACTGACAGAGACACTGACTGACAGATACAAAGACTCATAGAGACACTGACTGACAGATACACAGACTGATAGAGACACTGACTGACAGAGACACTTACTGACAGAAACACTGACTCATAGAGACGCTGACTGACAGAGACACACACTGTTAGAGACACTAACAGCCAGAGACACTGACTGACAGAGACACTGACTGACAGAGAGACTGACTGACAGAGAGACTGACTGACAGAAACACTGACTGATAGAGACACTGACTGATAGAGACAGTGACTGACAGAGACACTGTGACAGAGACTGATGGTCAGAGAGACTGACTGGCAGATACACAGACTCATAGAGACACTGACTGACAGATACACAGACTGATAGAGACACTGAGTGACAGAAACACTGACTGACAGATACACTGACTGACAGAAACACTGATGGTTAGAGATACTGACTGATAGAGACACTGACTGAGAGACACTGACTGATACAAACATTGATTGATGGAGACACTGACTGATATAGACACTGACTGATAGATACACTGACTGATAGTGACACTGACTGCGAGAGACACTGATTGATTGAGACACTGACTGATATAGACTCTGACTGATAGATACACTGACTGATAGTGACACTGACTGCGAGAGACACTGATTGAGAGAGACACTTACTGATAGAGACAGTGACTGACAGAGTGACTGACTGACAGAGACACTGACTCATAGAGACACGGACTCATAGAGACACTGACTGACAGAGACACTGACTGATAGAGACACTGACTGACAGAGACACTGACTGATAGAGACACTGACTGATAGATACACTGACTGACAGAGACACTGACTGACAGAGACACTGACTAATAGAGACACTGACTAATAGAGACACTGACTGATAGATACACTGACTGACAGAGACACTGACTGACAGAGACACTGACTGACAGAGACACTGACTAATAGAGAC
This sequence comes from Somniosus microcephalus, assembly GCF_052327205.1. Lineage (NCBI taxonomy): Eukaryota > Metazoa > Chordata > Chondrichthyes > Squaliformes > Somniosidae > Somniosus > Somniosus microcephalus. The sequence goes on from NC_141004.1 coordinate 79,970,465, forward strand.
ACTGACTGACAGAGACACTGACTGACAGAGACACTGACTGACAGAGACACTGACTGATAGAGACACTGACTAATAGAGACACTGACTGATAGAGACACTGACTGACAGAGACACTGACTGACAGAGACACTGACTGACAGACAATGGCCTAGAAATTGGGTTGGGGTGGCAAAGTGGCGCAAAAGTCGCCTGAGCACAGGATTTAGCGCAGCGATTGGAGTGATACCGATCGCCAGAAATTCAGTTTCAGTGCCCCTCGAGGGAGACGGGGCGAGGCTCGAGGCGCTCTGCGTCCCTCTTAGGGCGCTGAAACTGATTATCGCAGCGCAACGTGCCGCAGCGCCACATGCTGCGGTACTGCAGGCCTTCCTCCCACTGTTAAGGGGGACGTGCCTGCAACAGCGCGATCCCCGCTCGCGAGTGCCGGCAAATGAGCCCGGCACCAAGGAGAAGTGCCGGGCGCTCGGAAACAGCCGGCAATGCCGCGGGGGGGGGGGTTTAGGAGGCCGGGGATGGAGGTGCTGGCAGGCGGTTGCCAAAAAAGCAGCCGCTCCGCACCTCCGCCTTAACATGCGCCGCTGCCGGCACAGTAAGGCCCCGTGAACTGGGCGCGGGTAGCGAGTGGCGCAACTGTGGTGTTCGCTACCAAATATCGCGAACAGGGCACGAATGGGGCGCTGCGCACACTGATGACATCATCGGTGGCAGCGCAGCGCAAATGCCTAACGCCACCATTAGCGCCCCTACTGAATATTGCCGGAGACGCAGCCAGTGGCGCTACAGCCACTGACTGCCTCTTTAGGCGCTAACAGGTGGTGCTACTCACCCAATTTCTCCCCCACTGAGTGAGGGCTTTAAACTAACTAGTGGGGGGGAGGTTCCTAGAGAGCAAATAATAAAAATGACAACAGAGAAGGTCATAGACTTAGGTAGCCATTGGGGAAATTAAAAACCAGAGTGTGTCAGGAAGGGGCAGAAGGTATGGAGTAAAAGGTAAAGTAATAAAAAGGGCAAAAGCAGGAACTAAGTGTCACAAAACATATTTGAAAGTTCTCTATCTGAATGCACGTTGCATTCGTAACAAAATAGACGAGTTAATGGCACAAATAACTACATATGGGTATGAACTTGTGGCCATTACAGAAACATGGCTCCAGGGTGACAATGCCTGGGAATTAAACATACCAGGTTATTTAATGATCAGGAAGGACAGGCAGGAAGGAAGGGGAGGTGGGGTGGCTATGTTAATAAAGGAAGGAATCACTGTAATACAGAGAAATGATATTGGGTCAAAAGATCAGGATAATGAAACAGTTTGGGTGGAGGTAAGGAATAAAAAGGGGAATAAAACACTAGTGGGCGTAGTCTATAGGCCTCCGAACAGTTGCAACTCTGTTGGACGGAGTATCAATCAGGAAATAGTTGAGGCTTGTAATAAGGGAACATTTATAATTATGGGGGATTTTAACTATCATATTAATTGGACAAATCAAATTGGGCAGGGCTGCCTTGAGGATGAGTTCATTGAGTGTATTGGGGATGGGTTTCTTGAGCAGTATGTAACTAAACCGACCAGGGGGCAAGCAACCTTAGATCTGGTCCTGTGTAACGAGACAGGATTAATTAAAAATGTCCTAGTAAAGGATCCCCTTGGAATGAGTGACTATAACATGGTTGAATTCCATATTCAATTAGAGGGTGAGAAGGTTGGATCTCAAACAAGCATGCTAAGCTTGAATAAAGGAGACTATGAAGGTATGAGAGCGGAATTGAGTAGAGTGGATTGGGAAAATAGATTAAAGGGTAAGACGATACATGATCAGTGGTGTACATTTAAGGAGTTGTTTTACAACTTCCAAAACATATATATTCCACTGAGAAGAAAAGGGTGTAAAAGAAAAGACAGCCATCCGTGGCTAAGTAAAGAAATTAAGGATAGTATTCGACTAAAAACAAGGGCATATAAGGTAGCCAAATCTAGTGGGAGGATAGAGGATTGGGAAAACTTTAAAAGACAGCAAAAAGTAACAAAAAGATTGATTAAGAAAGGGAAGATAGATTATGAAAGTAAATTAGCAAAAAATATAAAAACAGATAGTAAGAGTTTTTATAGTTATATAAAAAGAAAAAGGGTGGCTAAAGTAAATGTTGGTCCCTTAGAGGATGAGACTGGGAAATTAATGGTGGGAAATATGGAGATGGCAAAAACACTGAATGAATATTTTGTATCAGTCTTTACAGTAGAAGACACTAAGAATATCCCAACACTGGACAAACAGGGGGCTATAGTGGGGGAGGAGCTAAACACGATCAAAATCACTAAGGAAGTGGTACTCGGTAAAATAATGGGACTCAAGGCGGATAAATCACCTAGACCTGATGGCTTACATCCTAGGGTCTTGAGGGAAGTGGCGGTAGGGATTGTGGATGCATTGGTAATAATTTTCCAAAACTCCCTGGAATCAGCAAAGGTCCCGGCAGACTGGAAAACTGCTAATGTAACACCCTTATTTAAAAAGGGCAGTAGACAGAAGGCTGGAAACTATAGACTGGTTAGCCTAACATCTGTGGTAGGTAAAATATTGGAGTCCATTATTAAGGAGACAGTAACAGGACATTTGGATAATCATAATTTAATAAGACAAAGTCAGCATGGCTTTATGAAGGGGAAGTCATGTTTGACAAATTTGCTGGAGTTCTTTGAGGAAGTAACATATAGGGTGAATAAAGGGGAACCAGTGGACGTCGTGTATTTAGACTTCCAAAAGGCATTTGACAAGGTGCCACTCAAAAGATTATTACTTAAGATAAAAAATCACAGGATTGTGGGTAATATTCTGGCATGGATAGAGGATTGGCTATCTAACAGAAAGCAGAGAGTTGGGATAAATGGTTCATTCTCGGACTGGCAATCAGTAACTAGTGGTGTTCCACAGGGGTCAGTGCTGGGTCCCCAACTCTTTACAATCTATATTAACGATTTGGAGGGGGGCACCGAATGTAACATATCAAAGTTTGCAGATGATACTAAGATGGGAGGGAAAGTAGTGAGTGAGGAGGACATAAAAAACCTGCAAGGGGACATAGACAGGCTAAGCAAGTGGGCAGAGATTTGGCAGATGGAATACAATGCTGGAAAGTGTGAGGTTATACACTTTGGCAGGAAAAATCGTAGAGCAAGTTATTATCTTAATGGCAAGAAACTGGAAAGTACTGAAGTACAAAGGGATCTGGGGGTCCTGGTGCACGAAACTCAAAAGGTTAGTATGCAGGTGCAGCAAGTGATTAAGAAGGCCAATGGAATGTTGGCTTTCATTGCTAGGGGGATAGAATATAAAACTAGGGAGGTATTGCTTCAGTTGTACAAGGTATTGGTGAGACCGTACCTGGAATACTGCATACAGCTTTGGTATCCATACTTAAGAAAATACATACTTGCTCTCGAGTCAGTACAAAGAAGGTTCACTCGGTTAATCGCGGGGATGAGGGGATGGACATATGAGGAGAGGTTGAGTAGATTGGGACTCTACTCATTGGAGTTCAGAAGAATGAGAGGCGATCTTATTGAAACATATAAGATTGTGAAGGGGTTGGATCGAGTGGATGCGGGGAGGATGTTCCCGATGATGGGTGAAACTAGAACTAGGGGGCATAGTCTTAGAATAAGGGGCTGCTCTTTCAAAACTGAGATGAGGAGGAACTACTTCACTCAGAGGGTGGTAGGTCCATGGAATATGCTGCCCCAAAAAGCTGTAGAAGCTACATCATTACATAAATTTAAAACAGAAATAGACAGTTTCCTAGAAGTAAAGGGAATTAAAGGTTATGGGGAGCGGGCAGGAATTTGGACATGAGTCTAGGTTCGGATCGGTCATGGCCCTGTGCGTAGCGGAGCGGGCCCAGGGGCCGTGTAGCCTGATCCTGCTCCTATTTCGTGTGTCTAATTCTGTTAGATTCAGGAGATGGTTCAGTGATAGTAGATTGGCGGTTAGGATCAGATCAGCCATGATCTTATTGAATGGCGGAGCAGGCTCGAGGGGCCGATTGGCCTACTCCTGCTCCTATTTCTTATGTTCTTATGTTCTTATGAAAGAGACACTGACTGATAGAGACACTGACTGATAGAGACACTGACTGACAGAGACACTGACTGACAGAGACACTGACTGATAGAGACACTGACTGACAGAGACACTGACTGATAGAGACACTGACTGACAGAGACACTGACTGATAGAGACACTGACTGACAGAGACACTGACTGACAGAGACACTGACTGACAGAGACACTGACTGATAGAGACACTGACTGACAGAGGCACTGACTGATAGAGACACTGACTGACAGAGACACTGACTGATAGAGACACTGACTGAAAGACACTGACTGACAGAGACACTGACTGATAGAGACAGTGACTGATAGAGACACTGACCGACAGTGACACTGACTGATAGAGACACTGACTGACAGAGACACTGACTGACAGAGCTATTGACTGATAGAGACACTGACTGATAGAGACACTGACTGATAGAGACACTGACTGACAGAGCTATTGACTGATAGATACACTGAATGATAGAGACACTGACCGACAGTGACACTGACTGATAGAGACACTGACTGACAGAGACACTGACTGACAGAGCTATTGACTGATAGAGACACTGACCGACAGTGACACTGACTGATAGAGACACTGACTGACAGAGACACTGACTGACAGAGACACTGACTGATAGAGACACTGACTGACAGAGACACTGACTGATAGAGATACTGACTGACAGAGACACTGACTGATAGAGACACTGACTGACAGAGACACTGACTGACAGAGACACTGACTGACAGAGACACTGACTGACAGAGACACTGACTGATAGAGACACTGACTGACAGAGGCACTGACTGATAGAGACACTGACTGACAGAGACACTGACTGATAGAGACACTGACTGAAAGACACTGACTGACAGAGACACTGACTGATAGAGACAGTGACTGATAGAGACACTGACCGACAGTGACACTGACTGATAGAGACACTGACTGACAGAGACACTGACTGACAGAGCTATTGACTGATAGAGACACTGACTGATAGAGACACTGACTGATAGAGACACTGACTGACAGAGCTATTGACTGATAGAGACACTGAATGATAGAGACACTGACCGACAGTGACACTGACTGATAGAGACACTGACTGACAGAGACACTGACTGACAGAGCTATTGACTGATAGAGACACTGACCGACAGTGACACTGACTGATAGAGACACTGACTGACAGAGACACTGACTGACAGAGACACTGACTGACAGAGCTATTTACTGATAGAGACACTGACTGATAGAGACACTGACTGATAGAGACACTAAATGATAGAGACTCTGACTGACAGAGGCACTGACTGATAGATACACTGACTGACAGAGACACTGACTGACAGAGCTATTGACTGATAGAGACACTGACCGACACTGACTGACAGAGACACTGACTGACAGAGACACTGACTGACAGAGCTATTGACTGATAGAGACACTGACTGATAGAGACACTGACTGACAGAGACACTGACTGACAGAGACACTGACTGACAGAGACACTGACTGACAGAGACACTGACTGATAGAGACACTGACTGACAGAGGCACTGACTGATAGAGACACTGACTGACAGAGACACTGACTGATAGAGACACTGACTGAAAGACACTGACTGACAGAGACACTGACTGATAGAGACAGTGACTGATAGAGACACTGACCGACAGTGACACTGACTGATAGAGACACTGACTGACAGAGACACTGACTGACAGAGCTATTGACTGATAGAGACACTGACTGATAGAGACACTGACTGATAGAGACACTGACTGACAGAGCTATTGACTGATAGAGACACTGAATGATAGAGACACTGACCGACAGTGACACTGACTGATAGAGACACTGACTGACAGAGACACTGACTGACAGAGCTATTGACTGATAGAGACACTGACCGACAGTGACACTGACTGATAGAGACACTGACTGACAGAGACACTGACTGACAGAGACACTGACTGACAGAGCTATTGACTGATAGAGACACTGACTGATAGAGACACTGACTGATAGAGACACTGAATGATAGAGACTCTGACTGACAGAGGCACTGACTGATAGATACACTGACTGACAGAGACACTGACTGACAGAGCTATTGACTGATAGAGACACTGACCGACACTGACTGACAGAGACACTGACTGACAGAGACACTGACTGACAGAGCTATTGACTGATAGAGACACTGACTGATAGAGACACTGACTGATAGAGACACTGAATGATAGAGACTCTGACTGACAGAGGCACTGACTGATAGAGACACTGACTGACAGAGCTATTGACTGATAGAGACACTGACCGACAGTGACACTGACTGATAGAGACACTGACTGACAGAGACACTGACTGACAGAGCTATTGACTGATAGAGACACTGACCGACAGTGACACTGACTGATAGAGACACTGACTGACAGAGACACTGACTGACAGAGACACTGACTGACAGAGCTATTGACTGATAGAGACACTGACTGATAGAGACACTGACTGTTAGAGACACTGAATGATAGAGACTCTGACTGACAGAGGCACTGACTGATAGAGACTCTGAGTGACAGAGACACTGACTGATAGAGACACTGACTGAAAGACACTGACTGACAGAGACACTGTCTGATAGCGACACTGACTGACAGAGACACTGACTGATAGAGACACTGATGTTAGCGTGTAATGTTAAGGCACATGGGATTGGGGGCAAGGTAGTGACTTGGATAGGGAACTGGTTGGCAGACAGAAAGCAAAGAATTGGAATGAACAGATCTTTTTCCGAGTGGCAGACAGTGACTAGTGGGGTACCGCAGGGATCGGTCCTTGGACCCCAGCTATTCACAATATATATTAATGATCTAGACGAGGGAACTAGATGTAATATCTCCAAGTTTGCAGACAACACAAAGCTGAGTGGGTGTGTGTGCTGTGAGGAGGATGCCGAGAAACTCCAGAATGATTTAGACAGGTTGGGTGATTGGGCAGAAGCATGGCAGATGCAATATAACGTGGATAAATGCGAGGTTATCCACTTTGGTGTCAAAAACAGGAAGGCAGGTTATTATCTGAATGGCAATAGATTGGGAGAAGGGGAAGTGCAACGAGACCTGGGTGTCCTTGTGCACCAGTCGCTGAATGTAAGCATGCAGGTGCAGCAGGCGGTTAAGAAGGCAAATGGTATGTTGGCCTTCGTAGCGAGAGGGTTCGAGTACAGGAACAAGGATGTCTTGCTGCAGTTGTACAGGGCCTTGGTGAGACCACATCTTGAGTATTGTGTGCAGTTTTGGTCGCCTTATCTGAGGAAGGATGTTCTTGCCATGGAGGGAGTGCAGCGAAGATTCACCAGGCTAATACCTGGGATGGCAGGAATGACGTTATGAGGAGAGATTGGGTCGATTGGGCTTATACTCGCTGGAATTTAGAAGAATGAGAGGGGATCTCATTGAAACATAGAATTCTGACAGGACTAGACAGACTAGATGCAGGAAGGATGTTCCCATGGTCGAGGAGTCCAGAACCAGGGGTCACAGTCTAAGGATAAGGGGTAGGCCATTAAGGACAGAAATGAAGAGGAATTTCTTCATCCAGAGAGTGGTGAACCTGTGGAATTCTCTACCACAGAAGGCAGTAGAGGTCAATTCATTAAATATATTCAAGAAGGAGTTGGATATATTTCTTAATGCTAAAGGGATCAAGGGATATGGAGAGAAGCCAGGGACAGGATACTGAATTTGGATGGTCAGCCATGATCTCATTGAATGTCGGAGCCGGCTCGAGGGGCCGAATGGCCTACTCCTGCTCCTATCTTCTATGTTTCTATGTTTCTGACTGACAGAGACACTGACAGACAGAGACAGTGACTGATAGAGACACTGACCGACAGTGACACTGACTGATAGAGACACTGACTGACAGAGCTATTGACTGATAGCGACACTGACTGAAAGTGACACTGACTGATAGAGGCACTGGCTGATAGACACTGACTGATAGAGACTCTGATTGACAGACACACTGACTGACAGAGACACTGACTGATAGAGGCACTGACTGACAGAGCTATTGACTGATAGAGACACTGACTGAAAGTGACACTGACTGATAGAGGCACTGGCTGATAGACACTGACTGATAGAGACTCTGATTGACAGACACACTGACTGACAGAGACACTGACTGGTAGAGGCACTGACTGACAGAGCTATTGACTGACAGAGACACTGCCTGACAGTGACGCTGACTGATAGAGACACTGACTGACAGAGACACTGACTGATAGAGACACAGACTGATAGAGACACTGACTGATAGAGACACTGACTGACAGAGACACTGACTGACCGACACTGACTGACAGAGACACTGACTAATAGAGACACTGACTGATAGAGAAACTGACTGACTGCGAGAGGAGAGGCGGGAGAGGCTGATTTAAACCGAGCTCCGTGAGCGACAGAGGCTGATTTAAACCGAGCTCCGAGAGCGGGAGAGGCTGATTTAAACCAAACTCCGAGAGCAGGTGAGGTGGACTTGTGAGAGGAGAGGCGGGAGAGGCTGATTTAAACCGAGCTCCGAGAGCGGGGGAGGCTGATTTAAACCGAGCTCCGAGAGCGGCAGAGGCTGATTTAAACAGAACCGAGAGCGGGAGAGGCGGCCCGCGAGAGGAGAGAGAGAAGTAAAAAGTAATCAAAGTGTGACGTCACCAGAAAGCAGGTAAGTGATTGGTTGGTGAGTATTTCTCTCTTTCTCGCATTTTTCCATACTTAAATTTTGTGGTTTATAGTTTCTAAGGTATCTGTTCTGTAGCGGGGACTGCTGGTAAACAAGGGCCCTTGAGTATATCATTTAATTATAGTGTAATTGGTGGGATTGATTTGATTTGATTAAATTTGAATTAATTAAAGGGTAAGTCATAGCAGTACAGCTCGGCGCCGTGGTAAGCTCCTCCTGCACTATGTGGGAAATCAGGGACACTTCATGTGTCCCTGATGACCATGTGTGCGGGAAGTGTATCCAGCTGCAGCTACTGACAGACCGCATTCTGGCGCTGGAGCTGCAAATGGATACATACTTGAGCATTCGCGATGCTGAGGACATCGTGGAAAGCACGTTTAATGATTTGGTCACACCGCAGGTAAAGGCTGCAAAGGCAGGAAGGGAATGGGTGACCGCCAGGCAGAGTAGTAGGCACAGGCAGGTAGTGCAGGGGTCCCCTGTGACCATCCCCCTCTCAAACAGATATAGCGCTTTGGATATTGTTGGGGAGGATGGCTTATTGGGGGAAGGCAGCAGCAGCCAACTGCCTGGCACCATGGGTGGTTCTGCTGCACAGGACGGGAGGAAAAAGAGGGGTAGAGTTATAGTAATAGGGGATTCTATTGTAAGGTGTTTCTGCGGCCGCAAACGAGACTCCAGGATGGTTCATTGCCTCCCTGGTGCAAGGGTCAAGGATGTCTCAGAGCGGCTGCAGAGCATTTTGGAAAGGGAGGGTGAACAGCCAGTTGTTGTGGTGCATATAGGTACCAACGATATAAGTAAAAAACGGGATGAGGTCCTAAAAGCTTAATATAGGGAGTTAGGAGGTAAATTAAAAAATAGGACCTCAAAGGTAGTAATCTCAGGATTGCTACCAGTGCCACGTGCTAGTCAGAGTAGAAATAGAAGGATATTTCAGATGAATACATGGCTAGAGGAATGATGCAAGGGGGAGGGATTCAAATTCCTGGGATATTGGAACCGGTTCTGGGGGAGGTGGGACCAGTACAAACTGGACGGTTTGCACCTGGGCAGGACCGGGATCGATGTCCTAGGGGGAGTGTTTACTAGTGCTCTGTGGGAGGGTTTAAAGTAAAATGGCAGGAGTTTGGGAACCTGAGCAGGGAGACAGAGGAAAGGGAAACAAGGATAGAAGCAAAAGACAGGAAGGAGAAAAGCAAAGGTGGCAGTCAGAGAAATCAAGGGTTTAAATCAAACATGGCCACAGTAAATAACAATTTTAAAAGGTCAAAGAGTGTTAAAAAAAACAAGCCTGAAGGCTTTGTGTCTTAATGCGAGGAGCATTTATAATATGGTGGATGAATTAGCTGCGCAAATAGAGGTAAACGGATATGATATGATTGGGATTACGGAAACATGGCTCCAGGGTGACCAAGGCTGGGAACTCAACATCCAGGGGTATTCAATATTCAGGATAGACAGGCAAAAAGGAAAAGGAGGTGGGGTAGCATTGCTGGTTAAAGAGGGGCTTAACACAATTGAAAGGAAGGATATTAGCTCTGATGATGTGGAATCTCTATCGGTAGAACTGAGAAATACCAAGGGGCAGAAAATGTTAGTGGGAGTGGTATACAGACCCCCAAACAGTAATGTGGAGGTTGGGGATGGCATTAAAAGGGAAATTAGAGATGCATGCAATAAGGGCACAGTAGTTATCATGGGTGACTTTAATTTACATTTAGATTGGGATAACCAAATTAGTAACAATACTGTGGAGGAGGAATTCCTGTAGTGTATACGAGATTGTTTCCTAGACCAATATGTTGAGGAACCAACTAGAGACCAGGCCATCTTAGACTGGGTATAATGTAATGAGAAATGATTAATTAGCAATCTTGTTGTGCGAGGCCCCTTGGGGCGGAGTGATCATAATATGATACAATTCTTCATTAAGATGGAGGGTGAAGTAGTTGACTCAGAGACGAGGGTCCTGAATTTAAATAAAGGAAACTACGATGGTAGGAGGCGCGAGTTGGGTAGGATTGATTGGGGAATGTCACTCAAAGGGTTGACGGTGGATAGGCAATGGCAAACATTCAAAGATCGCATGGATGAACTACAGAATTTGTTCATCCCTGTTTGGCATAAAAATAAAACAAAAAAGGTGACTCAACCGTGGCTAACAAGGGAAATTAGGGATAGCGTAAGAACCAAGGAGAGGACATATAAGTTGGCCAGAAAAAGCAGTAAACCTGAGGATTGGGAGCAGTTTAGGATTCAGTAAAGGAGGACAAAGGGATTAATTAAGAGGGGGAAAATAGAGTATGAGAGTAAGCTTTCAGGGAACATAAAAACTGACTGTAAAAGCTTTTATAGATATGTGAAGAGAAAAAGGTTGGTGAAGTCAAGTGTAGGTCCCTTGCAATCAGAATCAGGGGAATTTATAATGGGGAACAAAGAAATGGCAACCAATTAAATACATACTTTGGTTCTGTCTTCACAAAGGAGGACACAAATAACCTCCCAGAGATGTCGAAGAACATAGGGTCTAATGAGAGGGAGGAATTGAATGAAATCAGTATTTGTAGGGAAATGGTGTTAGAGAAATTGATGGGACTGAAGGCCGATAAATCCCCAGGGCCTGATAATCTACATACTAGGGTACTTAAGGAAGTGGTCCTAGAAATAGTAGATGCATTGCTGGTCATCTTCCAAAATTCTATAGACTCTGAAACAGTTCCCATGGATTGGAAGATAGCTAATGATACCCCACTCTTCAAAAAAGATGGTAGAGAGAAAACGGGGAATTATAGCCTGACATTGGTAGTGGGGAAAATGCTAGTGTCCATTATAAAAGATGTAATAGCAGAGCACTTGGAAAACAGTGAAAGGATTGGACGAAGTCAACATGGATTTACAAAAGGTAAATCGTGCTTGACTAATCTACTGGAATTTTTTGAGGATGTAACTGGTAGAATAGATAAGGGAGAACCAGTGGATGTGGTGTATTTGGACTTTCAGAAGGCTTTTGATAAGGTCCCGCATAAGAGATTAGCATGTAAAGTTAAGGCACATGGGATTAGGTCAAGGTACTGACTTGGATAGAGAAGTGGTTGGCAGACAGGAAGCAAAGAGTTGGAATAAACGGGTCTTTTTCCGAGTGGCAGGCTGTGACTAGTGGGGTACAGCAGGGATCGGTCCTTGGACCCCAGCTATTCACAATATATATTAATGATCTAGATGGGGGAACTAGATGCAATATCTCCAAGTTTGCAGATGACACAAAGCTGGGTGGGCATGTGTGCTGTGAGGAGGATGCAGAGAAACTCCAGTATGATTTGGACAGGTTGGTCGATTGGGCAGATGCATGGCAGATGCAGGATAATGTGGATAAATGCAAGGTTATCCACTTTGGTGGCAAAAACAGGAAGGCAGATTATTATCTGAATGGCAATAGATTGGGAGAAGGGGAAGTGCAACGAGACCTGGGTGTCCTTGTGTAAGATTCGAAATTTTCATTAATAATCACGCAGTAAAATCGGGTTAATAAGACAGTTTTATTGACCAAAAGAAGCTTGTACAGAGAAACCTTTGATAAAAGGGCACACAAAATGGCCGCCGGGCCTCGTGACCAGCTTCTGGGACCATTTGAATTTCTGTTACTGCAAGTCAGACAGGCTTGTGGATTGAGGACATTAAGCCCGTGAAAATCAGTTTCGGGAAACCGAAACTCAGGGAACTGAGCATACATATTGATTAGATTATAAGTACAGGACAGTTTTGGGTAGCAGGATGAGGCTCATCAAGAAATGGGCGGACAATTGAACGAACACTTAAACCCATTTACTGTACAAAGAAAAGCCGTTTAACAGCCATCAAGGGCAATCTCCAGACCGATCAATATACAAACCAAGTTACGGTGACAAAGCAAAGACATTATCGGCCCAGGAAGGCCAGTTAAGCTATCACCGACTCCCGTTACGAAGACAAAATGCCCCTGCAGAGAATTCTGCCCGCCAACAATATTACAAAGACAGGACTATGATTTGGCGGGAGATAAGAATGTCCCAAAAAGGTATAACTGTGGATTGAAAGGTCCATCAGTGGCTTCACTTCGGTTTTCATTTTCTTCAACGCTTCGGGACAGACTCTTCGGTTAAGGCAGCACTTCGGTTTCGGAACGTGGTCGGGGTTCGGCCAGGCAAGGCTTGGCCACGACGGGAAGACGACGAGGGTGGCCCGGGTACTTTTGTCAGGAGATCATCGACGACCCAGGCCGAAGGAGAAGACACTCTCGGGAAAAACGACGATCCAGGCCGGAGAAAAAGGACACTCCGGGCCCAGCACTCCAGTGCCTCAACATCCCATCGGTAACGGATTCTCACAGGTGCATTCAGTGCTTCAACATCACGTCGGTAACGGATTCATCCGCGGCGAGCGCTCACCAATGCTGTATCGGCAGCCTCATCGCAGGAGAACCAAGAGGAAAACAAGCTGTGCCAGAAGTTTCCAAATCCACGCGACGACGGAAAGCTGGGCCAAAAAGGCTGCGAACCCCTTTTCGCAATTCTGAAAGTGGTGAGCATGATCCCGAGTTCCTCAAGTCGAAACTTAGTTAGGTCTAGGGGACGGGGTTAAGGGTAATTGTAATGTGTTACCCCTTTGACGATGTGCCGTGTGTTCCCCATTTCCATAGAGTTAAGTTTATAGATGTGTGCATGCTTGTAGTTGCTTTAATCTGTGCTTATGACATGTATTTTATAATGCTGCAAACTGTTCAATAAAAGCATCCATTTCGTGCTATTCAACCTGGTCTATTGAGTTTTTCTCTGCACTACAGCTCCCTGCACCTAAGTCCAAGGTCTAGAACCGTAGGGGAGGGTGGGTCGAACCACTCAAGGGTAATTATTGCAAGAAGCCTGGCAGGAGACCAGAGCAAGCAAGAGAAACCCTCTACACTTGTGCACCAGTCGCTGAAGATAAGCATGCAGGTGCAGCAGGCGGTTAAGAAGGCAAATGGTATGTTGGCCTTCGTAGCGAGAGAATTCGAGTACAGGAACAAGGATGTCTTGCTGCAGTTGTACAGGGCCTTGTTGAGACCACACCTTGAGTATTGTGTGCAGTTTTGGTCACCTTAGCTGAGGAAGGATGTTCTTGCCATGGAGGGAGTGCAGCGAAGATTCACCAGACTGATACCTGGATTGGCAGGAATGACGTATGAGGAGGGATTGGGTCGATTGGGGTTATACTCGCTGGAGTTTAGAAGAATGAGAGTGGATCTCATTGAAACTTATAAAATTCTGACAGGACTAGGCAGACTAGATGCAGGAAGGATGTTCCCGATGGTCGGGGAGTCCAGAACCAGGGGTCACAGTCTAAAGATAAGGCGTAAGCCATTTAGGACAGAGATGAGGAGGAATTACTTCACCCAGAGAGTGGTGAGCCTGTGGAATTCTCTACCACAGAAGGCAGTTGAGGCCAATTCATTAAATATATTCAAGAAGGAGTTAGATATATTTCTTAAGGCTAAACGGATCAAGGGATATGGGGAGAAGGCAGGGACAAGGTACTGAGTTTGGATGATCAGCCATGATCTCATTGAATGTCGGAGCAGGCTCGAGGGGCCGAATGGCCTACTCCTGCTCCTATCTTCTATGTTTCTATGTTTCTATGACAGAGACACTGACTGAGAGAGACACTGACTGACAGAGACACTGACCAACAGTGACACTGACTGATAGAGATATTGATTGACAGAGACACTGACTGATAAAGACACTGACTGATAGAGACACTGACTGACAGAGACACTGACTGATAGACAGACTGACTGAAAGTGTCACAGGATGTCTGAGGCAATGATTGAGAAAGACTAGTGGAGGCTAAAGTAATGCAGGCAGCACACTAAATTAGCATGATTGAAGTGATTGGCTCAGTGCTCAGCAGGGTACCCAATATCGTGGGAAGTCTGCTCTGTATTTAAAGGTTGCCTGCAGTGTGAAACGCTATCTGCACATCTTAAAGGGGCGGTGCTTTCTGAAAGAAGCACCTCATTCTTAGTGGAGGTAAGCAAAGAGGACGTTACCAATGTTGCAACAGGCCAGAGAAAGGGCACCTTGTTTCTCGAATGCAGCACTGGGGGCCTCAGTACAGAAGCTTGATTGGGGGAGACAGGTCCTCTACCCGCAGGGGGCCAGGTGGCCTTCCAGACAGACTGTATGAAGGCAGTGGGAGCAGATTGCTGAAACAGTCAGTACCACTACTCTTTCCCCATGGACCTGGATCCAATGCCGCAAGAAATTTAGTGACCTCACACGAGTGGTCAAGGTGAGTGAATGCATCTTCAAATGCCATATCCCAGCAACTGCACCACAAGCCTCACACACTGCTCAATGCACCACACCCCCATCACTCACCTACCAACAAGCTCTATCAATCACCACTCATACCTCACAATCATCGCTTCACCTCACCCTCACACACTTACCACTGTTGCAAGCCTCACTCCCACATCTCACACCTTGCATACAAGGCCAATTAGTCAACCATGACAGGCACGTCACTCAAACACATTGCACCGCACTCACTGACACCCTTTCTCTTTCAGGCCAAAGTGGTGCATAACTGTCATCAGCAGGAGCTAACAGGCAGGGGCAGAACCTGACCCAGCTGGAGGAGACAGTACTGGATATAATTGAAGGAGTCATCACTGAGGCCGTGCCGATCGGCGAGGCTGAAAGCATTGATGATGACAGTATGTTCATACCTAATCCTTCTTCTCACATCCCACTTCCCCCTTGTAATGTATACAACATTGAAGGGACTACTTTGTATTGCGGATGTACATCCTTAGTTGCGAGCGTATATAACAGATACGTATCGATTTGTACAGTCAGTGCCGAAGCTCCAGTTACCCAGTAAAGATCACTTGAAGTTACTCTCAGTCTCTGCTGCTTTATTATTTTATGTAGTTATGTATAGCGGTACAAACACAACAAATTGGCGACGAGAATTATGAACCTACGTCTTCCTATTCTGGCATCGCATCCAGAGGACACCGAAACTTGGAAGAAAGGAGCGAGAAGGTAGAGAAAATGGAGTACGCTTGCTAAGCTAGGCCGGGGAGACATAAGTCAAGTGAAAAGTGCACAGGACTTGCATGACGCTAGCTAATTAGTAAAGAAAGAAAAGCGGGTTTGTAAAAAAAAATGGTGATGATTGGCACGATTGCAGCATTTGATAGCAGCATTGAAGACTGGGCAACTTACATTGAAAGAGTGGCGTTGTACTGTGTGGCTAACGGAGTGGAGGTAGAAAAGAAAGCCACTGTTTTCCTGAGTGTTATGGGTGCGAAGACATACGGGCTGCTACGTAGTTTATTAACCCCTGAAAAGCCAGCAAACAAAACATTCAAACAAATAGTGGACACACTCCAAGACCACTTAAGCCCCAAACCACTGCTCATAGCCGAAAGATTTAAATTCCATAAACGGAACCAGAGCAAAAATGAAAGCATTTCTGAATATTTGGCAAAGTTGCGCAAATTATCAGAACATTGCCAATTTGGAGTGGGCTTATCAGACGCATTGAGGGACAGATTTGTGTGTGGCATGCAAAATGAAAGCACACAAAAGAAGCTCTTGTCTGAAAAAGACCTCACATTGGAGAAGGCTCTGAGTATCGCAATATCAATGGAAGCAGCAGCACGTGGCGCTTTAGAAATTCAACAAAAATCCCTGGAATATTCCACTAACAAAATGTCACTGAAACAAGAAAAGAAGTGCTATCGCTGTGGTAAAATGTCACATGACCACAATGACTGTTGGTTTAAAGACAAAGATTGCAGACAATGTGGCAAACAAGGGCACATTGAAAGGGTCTGCAAAGCAAAGAAGCAGAAAACTGATACAAAGGCACACCAAGTGACTGAAAACAAGAAACCTTTCAAAGATAGATACAAGAAGGTACACTACGTGACTGGAGACAGTTCAGATAATGAAAAAAGTGACACAGACTCAGAGGAAGAGGATTTGGCTTGTCTGAAACTACACAGTGTGAAAGAAACAGAGAATCACAGAATAATATGGATTACTCCAGAAGTGGCAGGAGTTAGGCTGAAAATGGAGTTGGACACAGGCTCAGCTTTAACAGTGATCTCTGTACATGACTACAAATGGCTGTTTTCACACATACCGCTAAGGCCAACTAAAGTACTGTTAAAGACATACACAGGACAAAGAGTGTGCCCCAAAGGTAAAATAAAAGTGACAGTGACGTACAAAGAAAAAAAAATACCACAATTGAACCTCTATGTAGTGGAAAATGGAGGACCACCATTGCTGGGACGCGAATGGCTCAGGAAAATACAGTTGGATTGGCACACCATCCAAGCACTGTTTGTGTCAGCAAAGGAGGACAGCAACGCCACTCCTGAGAGACTGTCACAAATACTCTCTGACTCTCAGGAACTGTTCAAGAAGGGAATAGGAACACTTAAGGGCATGAAAGCAAAAATTAAGATTGAGGAGAACGCAAATCCAAAGTTCCACAAGGCCAGACCAGTGCCTTATGCAATTCGCCCTTCAGTAGAAGCTGAGCTGGAGAACTTGGAGCAGTTAGGGGTCCTGTCCAAGGTGGATTGGAGTGAATGGGCCACACCTGTAGTTCCAGTGATGAAGAAAACCTCCAGCACAAAACCAGGAAAGCCAAGAAAAGTGCGCATCTGTGGAGACTTTAAAGTGACTGTTAACCCAGTCCTCCACACAGTACAGTACCCATTGCCTTGCATTGAGGACATCTTTGCTTCCCTGTCAAGAGGGGAACGCTTCACAAAGATTGACTTGGCCCAGGCCTATCTCCAAATGGAAATTGATGATGCATAAAAGAAGTACCTGACAATAAATACGCACAAAGGCCTTTTCCAGTACAATCGGCTGGTATTCGGAATAGCATCAGCTCCTGCAATCTGGCAAAGGGCAATGGACCAAGTCCTGCAGGGGATTCCAGGTACTCATAGATCATAGAGATAGGAACAGGAGTAGGCCATTCGGCCCTTCGAGCCTGCTCCGCCATTCAATGAGATCATGGCTGATCTTCATCTGAGATCTTAGCTGATCTTACCAGTTCAGTACCCCGTCCCCGCCTTTTCTCCGTAACCCTTAATCCCCTTAGCCTTCAGAAATATATCCAATTCTCTCTTGAAAATATTTATTGAATTAGCCTTCACAGCCCTCTGTGGCAGGGAATTCCACAGGCTCACCACTCTTTGAGTGAAGAAATTCTTCCTCATCTCTGTTTTAAATGATTTGCCCGCTATTTTTAGACTGTGGCCCCTGGTTCTGTGCTCCCCTGCCATTGGAAACATTCTCTCTGAATTCAGCCTGTCCAGGCCTGCCATAATTTTATATGTTTCGATGAGATCCCCTCTCAATCTTCTAAACTCCAGTGAGTACAAGCCCAAACTATTCAATCTCTCCTCGTAGGTCATTCCCGCCATTCCAGGTATCAGCCTGGTGAATCGCCGCTGCACTCTTTCCATGGCAAGAACATCCTTCCGCAGATGGGGCGACCAAAACTGTACACAATACTCCAGATGCGGTCTCACCAGCACCTTGTACAGCTGTAGTAAGGTATCCCTATTCCTATACTCGAACCCCCTTGATATGAAGGCCAACATACCATTTGCCTTCTTAATCGCCTGTTGCACCTGCATGCTCTCCTTCAGTGACTGGTGCACAAGAACACCCAGGTCCCTCTGCACTTCCCCATCTCCCAATCTATTGCCATTTAGATAATAATCTACCCTCCTGTTTTTACCCCCAAAGTGGATAACCTCGCATTTATCCACATTATAGTGCATCTGCCACGTATCCGCCCATTCCCCCAACCTGTCCAAATCGCACTGTAGCCTCCTGACATCCTCATCAGAGCCCACCCCTCCTCCTAGTTTAGTGTCGTCAGCGAATTTGGAAATATTGCATCCAATTCCCTGATCCAGATCATTTATATATATTGTGAACAGCTGGGGTCCCAGGACAGATCCTTGCGGCACCCCGCTGGTCACTGCCTGCCACTCCGAAAACGAGCCGTTTATTCCAACTCTCTGTTTTCTATCCGCCAGCCAGTTCTCTATCCACGTTAATACTTTGCCCCCAATCCCATGAGCCTTAATTTTGCATGATAATCTTTTGTGTGGAACCTTATCGAAGGCTTTCTGGAAGTCAAGGTACACCACATCCACTGGCTCTCCCCCATCTATTTTACCAGTTACTTCCTCAAAAAATTCCAGCAGATTAGTCAAACACGATTTACCCTTTGTAAATCCATGTTGACTCTGTCCGATCCTTTCCCCATTTGTCAAGTGCTCCGCTATTTTATCCTTAATAATGGACTCTAGCATTTTGCCCACAACCGATGTAAGGCTTACTGGTCTATAATTCCCTGCTTTCTCTCTACCCCCCTTTTTAAATATTGGGGTAACATTAGCTACCCTCCAATCCACGGGTACTGTTCCCGAGTCAATGGAGTTCCGGAAGATGATCCTTAGAGCATCTGCTATCTCCAGGGCCACCTCCTTAAGTACCCTAGGATGTAGTTTATCAGGCCCCGGGGATTTGTCGGCCTTCAGTCCCCTCAACTTACCCAACACCATATCCCTAGAGATACTAATTTCTGTCAGCTCCTCCCTCTCATTAGTCCCTATGTTTGCCGATATTCCTGGGAGGTTATTTGTGTCCTCCTTTGTGAATACAGAACCAAAGTATGAGTTTAATTGGTCTGCCATTTCCTTATTCTCCATTATATATTCTCCCGAATCGGACTGCAAGGGACCGACTTGGGATTTTACCAGTCTTTTCCTCCTGATATACCGATAAAAGCTTTTGCAGTCTGTCTTTATGTTTGCTGCAAGTTTACTTTCGTATTCTATTTTCCCCTTCCTGATTAATCCCTTTGTCCTCTTTTGCTGTATCCTGTACTGCCCCCAATCTTCCGGTCTGGTGCTTTTTTTTGCCAGTTGATATGCCCTTTTTTTTGATTTTATGCTGTCCCTAATTTCCCTCGTTATCCACGGTTGAGCCACCTTTTTAGGTTTATTTTTATGCCAAACCGGTATAAACATGTTCTGGAATTCTTCCATTCTATCTTTGAATGCTTGCCATTGTCTATCCACTGTCAATCCCCCCAGAAACACCACCCAATCAATCTTACCCAATTCCCGTCTCATACCCTCGTAATTCCCTTTATTTAAGTTCTGGACCTTAGTCTCTGATTCAATTTCCTCACTCTCCATCTCGACTGAGAGCTCGATCATATTATGATCGCTCTGACCCAAGGGGCCTCGTACAAGAAGATTGTTGATAAGTCCCTTCTCATTGCACAATACCCAGTCTAAAATGGCCTGATCTCGAGTCGGCTCCTCGACATATTGGTCCAGATAACCGTCCCGAAAACATTCCAGGAATTCCTCCTCCTCAGAATTTTTACTAATTTGGGTAGTCCAATCAATATGTAAATTAAAGTCACCCATGATGACAGCTGTGCTCTTATCGCACGCTTCTCTAATTTCCCTTTTTATGCCTTCCCTCACCTCCATATTACTATTTGGAGGCCTATATATCACACCCACTAACGTTTTCCTCCCCTTGCTATTTCTCATTTCTACCCATACAGATTCCGTTTCATCCGAGTTAATATCCTTCCTTTCCATTGCATTAATCCCCTCCTTTACCAGCAATGCTACCCCACCTCCCCTACCTTTTTGCCGATCCTTCCTAAATATTGTATATCCCTGGATGTTAAGTTCCCAGCCTTGCCCACCCTGCAGCCACGTTTCTGTAATCCCAATCAAATCATACTTGTTTACCTCTATTTCCACAACTAATTCATCCACCTTGTTCCTAATGCTTCTAGCATTAAGATACAAAGCCTTCAGGCTTGCTTTTTTCACACTCTCATTATGAATTAGTTTGGCCCTTTGTGTTTCTCTCCTTTGCTTATTGCTTCTCACCTTTCTACCATCTATTTCTGACTTCATATGACTTCCCTCTTTTCCACTATCTAGGTTCCCATCCCCCTGCCAAATTAGTTTAAATCCTCCCGAACCGCCCTAGAAAATATTACCCCGAGGACATCGGCTCCCTCACAGCTCAGGTGTAGACCGTCCCCTTGGTACAGGTCACTCCTCCCCAAGAACTGGTTCCAATGCCTCAAGAATTTAAATCCCTCTCCCTTGCACCACTGCTCAAGCCACGTATTTAGCTTATCTATCTTACTCTCTCTAAACTTATTAGCTCGTGGCACTGGTAGCAATCCAGAGATTACTACCTTTGAGGTCCTACTTTTCAATTTAGCTCCTAACTCCCTAAATTCAGCTTGTAGGACCTCCTCCCTCTTTTTACCTACATCGTTGGTACCTATCAGTGTTATCTTGATGACATCATCATTACTGGCAAGAATGACAACGACCACCTTTCCAACCTCGAACAGGTGCTCATCAGGTTACGGGAGTATGGGCTCTGAGCGAACCGAGACAAGTGTGAGTTTTTCAAAAAGGAAATCTCATACTGTGGACATGTGATTGACAAGGACGGTTTACACAAGTCTCCAGACAAGATTGAAGCTGTGATTAATGCACCAACACCTGAAAATGTGTCTCAGTTGAGATCATATCTTGGACTGGTGAACTACTATCACAAGTTCTTGCCCAACCTATCCACAGTGTTACATCCACTAAATGCACTGCTACAGACAGGGTCACAATGGAAGTGGAGTGGCAGCTGTGAACAAGCTTTTCAAGAGAGTAAAAGACTCATTACTTCAGAAGAGGTGCTAGCTCACTTTGACCCATCCTTACCTATTCGACTGGCATGTGATGCTTCACCCCATGGCATTGGTGCCGTGTTGTCACATAAGTTCCCAGATGGCTCAGAGAGACCAATAGCCTTTGCTTCAAGATCATTGACGACAGCTGAACGCAATTATGCACAGATTGACCGAGAGGCCCTCAGCCTTGTGTGGGGAGTCAAGAAATTCAACCACTACTTGTATGGTCAACAGTTTACACTGTTAACTGACCACCAGCCTCTCATTTCAATCTTCAACCCAAGGAAGGGCGTTCCAGTGATGACGGCACAATGGCTACAGCGATGGTCACTCTTCCTAGGGGCTCACCTGTATGACATTGAATACAAGGGGACCAAGCAACATGGCAACGCCGATGGTTTGTCACGTTTACCACTGCCGACCTCAGAGGAAACTACAACAGTTGACTCAGCAGAGGTATTTCACACAACAATAGTGGAGCAGCTACCAGTGACAAGCTCCCTCATTGAAAGAGAAACACGCAATGACCCTACATTGTCAAAAGTTTATGACATCACTGTGAAGGGATGGCCAGCACATGGTGACTCATTGTTTCCAGCATTCTCAACTAGGAGGGAGCAGTTATCAGTGTGTCGGGGAACACTGATGTGCAGCTCACGAGTTGTGATTCCTCCCAAGCTTCGTAACCGAGTGCTAGATGAACTGCATGAAGGCCACTTAGGTACGGTAAAGATGAAAAGTCTTGCCCGTGGTTACGTGTGGTGGCCGGGAATTGACAAACAGATCGAGGACCTGACAAAGAGCTGCTCAGGATGTCAAAAGGTCCAGAATGCACCACCACAAGCCCCTCTCCATCCATGGGAATGGCCCTCATCACCATGGCAACGTGTGCACATCGACTTTGCTGGACCGTTCATGGACTCCATGTTCTTGATTGCAGTCGATGCACATTCCAAATGGCCCGAGGTCATTAAAATGAAATTAACCACATCTGAAAAGACCATTTCAGTTCTGAGGACCATGTTCGCTAGAAATGGCCTACCAGAACAAATCTGCACAGACAATGGACGACAATTTGTCTCTGACGAATTCCAAAGGTTCACGAGGGAAAATGGAGTCAAGCACTACACATCTGCCCCGTACCATCCAGCTACAAATGGCTTGGCAGAAAGATTCATACAGACTTTCAAGAAGGCCATCAAAGCAATGTACAGCGAGAATCTACCACTGCAACACAAGATAGACAATTTCCTCTTTGCTTATCGGAACGCAGTACACGCAGCCACTAATCAGACTCCAGCGATGATGTTTCTGAACAGGAACCTGAGATCTCGCATGGACCTTCTTAAACCAAATGTACGTCGTGATGTAGAGAACAAACAGTTCAAACATTTGAATGCTAAGCCAACAAGAAGCTTCAGTGTGGGACAGTCAGTTCTTGCTCGTGATTTCCGGATGGAAAAGTGGCAACCAGGTACGATATCCACAAGAGAGGGACCACTGATGTATACTGTGGATGTGGGAGAGAACGTTTTGAGACGTCATGTGGACCAAATTCTGGATGTTCAGGTGGAAAACACCCCTATACCTCGCCCAGACTCACCTGACATGGAAACAGGCACTCCTGATTCATCATCAGCACCAGCCTCATCCACAGCTGAGAGCTCTACCTGTGCTGATAGCTCACCTGATGGACCTGTACCTGTATAGTCTCATTCCCCAAAGCAAAAGAGTCTGGAGAGACGTTACCCAGAGAGGCAGAGGAGGCCTCCCCAGAGACTTGACTTGTAAAAGGGCTGTTGACAAAATAAAATGTTATGTTGGAATTTGAATTTTATTACTTTTAAGAAAACAAAAAGGTTACTGTAAAGACAGGCTCTGTATGCTAATTATAGAAATTTTGCATTAATATGCTATTAAACTAAAGGGGGAGGAAGTGTAATGTATACAACATTGAAGGGACTACTTTGTATTGCGGATGTACATCCTTAGTTGCGAGCGTATATAACAGACGCGTATCGATTTGTACAGTCAGTGCCGAAGTTCCAGTTACCCAGTAAAGATCACTTGAAGTTACTCTCAGTCTCTGCTGCTTTATTCTTTTATGTAGTTGTGTATAGCAGTACAAACCCAACACCCCTCATCCCACAATCTCTTCTCACTTAAAAGCTGCTGATGCTGTATGCATGCACATCTTGCTCCCCCCTCTCCTCACCACACCCAACCCTTGTGCCTTTCTCCTTTCAGATACCCAAGAACTTCAACCTGGCCAGCTTGTGCATGAAGAAGTAGAAGAGGAGAGTGATAAAGAAGAGACACCGTCACTCGATCTGACACTCCCAGGCACCAGCTCAGAAAATGGCACTGCCATAGAGGGTAGTATAGAGGCGGGATCTGCACGTGGTGAATCACTGGGCATGAGTGGGCTGCAGCCAGTGCAGGGGGAAAGGGTAGCTCAGGTGCCAGCTCCCTGGAGGGCGAGGGCGCACACGTGTTCTGCTGCAGAGGACTCAGATGAGGACTTCAATGGGATGGATGGCCTAATGAAGGAGGGTGATGGGCATGCACACAGAAATGCTTGGTGCATTAGCTGGCCTGCCAGAGAGCCTCTTGTCGCTGTCAAGGAGCATGGAGGAGTCAGGCCACAGCATTGCACGGGGCTTTGCGCGGAGCTTGGAGCCCATGATTTCCAGGATGGAAATGATGGGCAACTCCATTAGAGCACTTGTGGACCCAACCATGATGCTATGATGTTGGGTGTGATGAGCGATGTCGCAACCTCCATTGCAGCACAGGCGGAAGCGACCCAATGTCTGAGTGCTGCAGTGGAAGCTGAGACAGCTCTCATGCAGTCTCAGCTTGCTGCCACGCAAGCTCAGACTGCTGCCATCATGGCTGGGTTTATGAGTGTGGAAAGGGGCTTGCAGGGTGTCACAGCAGTTCGGCAATCTGTGCTTCAACAGATGGCTAGGAGTGCTGAGGCGCCGCCCCGGGGGAGTGGCAGTGGGTCCGTGGAGCAAGAACCTGCTGTCCTCTCTCAGGATGACAACATTCGTACTTCCACCCCTGCCACTCCACCAGTGTCCTTGCTGTTGCCTGTCAGCCCGCCAGCCCAGACTGCTGCCGCCCATGCCGAGGTGGTGCAGTCTGCAGCCGGGTCTTCTGGGCCGAGAGCTGCTCGACGTCGTCCTGCAAGGCCATCTGAAGTCTCCCGCATGGAAAGCCAGCAGCCTTCCACCAGCCGTGCTGCAGCCACTGGGGTAGCACTGCGTACACACTGCTCCTGGTGTAGGTGCAGGTAGGAGATGTGCTCCTTGAAGACCCTAGGTGGGTATGGCCTCCTGTTGCGAGCCCTCCTCCCCCTCCCTCTGCGAGCAGCTTGTCTTCTTTGCTGCCTCTGCTCCTGTCATGCTGCAGTGTGAGCCCCCATGACTGGGAGCAAGTGGTGTAGCCCGAGGCCTTCCAGGAGTGACCAACACCTTCCCGATGTCCAGCACCACTCCCTGGAAACTTTAACAATGTTATCAATGTATTCCAGCTCCCCAGTGTTCCCACAAACTCTGCAAGAGCCAGTCCAAGAGGAATAATTAACTTACCGTCAGGTTGGACGTGTCCCTTTAAGCAGCGCCGGTGGGCGGTGCCTCGTGCAGCTGGACTCACGTTCAGCGGAGCGTGTTTAGGTGTTAAATTCAGCGTCAACATCAACAATGGAAGGTCGTGCATCAAGTCAACGTTACATGCTGACTGCCCGTGCTCGCATGGACGGCCCATGCTATTGCCCTCACCGAGATGGCGAACAGTGCGGGCCGCGCTGGAAGTGAGGTGCTCGCCATTTTTTTTCTCCAAACTGGCCTTACCCACCTACGCTAAGGTGCTGAATTTTGTGGCCTATCACTGATAGAGACACTGACTGAAGGGGTCACAGGCTGACAGAGAAAATGACTGACAGACACTACGGGCTGAATTTTAATGGGGAAGGCAGGTTGGGGTGGCGGGGGGGGGGGTGCTCCAAGGCAGTCGGGGAACCCGGGAGAAGGGGATTCCCGCAGGCCCTGCTGAAATTAATGGCAGAGCCTGATTTACAGGGGACGCCTCTGTTTCCCAACCGCAGCCAGAATGAGAGGCTGGCTGGTTCCAGCGGGCAGGCCTGCGGCACTAGGCCACGCAGGACGGAGGGGTGGTGTGGGGCCCGGAGGGGGCTGGAGGAGTGGGGGGGATGTATTAAAGATCACGGGCCGGGAGGAGCACGAGGGGTTGTGGGGGGGCGGGGGTCTCAACAAGATCGTGATGGTGGAGCAGCTGGAGGAACGGGCGGGGGCATGCTCAAAATGTTGGCATGCCTCAAGGCAGCTGGAGGAGCAGGGGGGAGGAGACATCGTGGGGGGCTCGGAGGCCGGGGTAGGGGGGAGGCCTGGTGTGCGATCGGAGGCCTGAGGGAGGGGTCTCCGATCGCGCGGGGTGGGTTAGTAAAGGCGCTTACCTCCTGGATCCAGCAGTCCTCTCCTTGCATTAGCTGGTGGCTTTCACAAGGCGTGAAAAACCCGAACAGATAAAGTTAAAGACAAAATGCAGGTTAAAGCACAGGCTTCCAGCCTCATTATAATATTTAAATAGGCGGCCCACATCCTGGCAGCGGATTGGCTGCCTGCCCCCGTCCCGCCTCCATTAAAAGCGGAAGTAGGCATGTTGGAGGCGGGATACAGGTTTGTAACAATTTAACTACCTCCCAACCGCCAACCCAACTTTTAATCAGGTTAAAATTTCCTCCTAAATGACAGAGACATTGACCTAGAGTCATTGACAGAAAGAGACACTGACTGACAGTGACACGGACAGAGACACTGACCGACACTCAGGCCAACATCCCCAGCATCGAAGCTTTGAACACACTCAATCAGCTGCGATGGACGGGTCACATCGTCCGCATGCCCGATACGAGACTCCCAAAACAAGCGCTCTACTCGGAGCTCCGACACGGCAAGAGAACTCCAGGCGGGCAGAGGAAACGCTTCAAGGACACCCTCAAAGCTTCCTTCAAAAATTGTAACATCCCCACCGACACCTGGGAATCCCTGGCCCAAGACCGCACAAAGTGGAGGAGAAGCATCCGGGACGGCGCCGAACACCTCGAGTCTCTTCGCCGGGAGCAAGCGCAAGCAGCGCAAGGAGCACACGTCAACCCAAGCACCCCACCCACCCGCCCCTTCAACCACCGCCTGCCCCACCTGTGACAGAGACTGTAGGTCCCGCATTGGACTCATCAGTCACCCGAGAACTCATTTTTAATGTGGAAGCAAGTCATCCTCGGTTCCGAGAGATTGCCTAAGAAGAAGAAGCAATGTTGTGCAGAGCGCAACTGATACTGTCACAACTTAACCTGTGCAACACTCTCTAGTTCCCTTTCCAGATTAAATGTTATCTGTCTCTTCCTTTGTAAAAACTTAGGCAAATGTTTAGCATTTTTGTCGCTTGTGAGGCATCAGTTGTCATTGCCCTCACCCGATCCAACTTTCAGTGGCTCCACTCCATCCCTGCTTTTCCTTTGACAATAACTAAAATCGTTTTTTTAATTATCATAGAATCATAGAAAGTTACAGCACAGAAGGAGGCCATTCGGCCCATCGTGTCCGCGCCAGCCAACAAAGAGCTCTCCGGCCTAATCCCACTTCCCAGCTCTTGGTCCGTAGCCCTGCAGGTTAGAGCATCCCAAGGGCACATCCAAGTACTTTTTAAAAGTGGTTAGGGTTCCTGCCTCTACCACCCTTTCAGGCAGTGAGTTCCAGACCCCCACAACCCTCTGGGTGGAGAAATTTCCCCTCAAATCCCCTCTAAACCTTCCACCAATTACTTTAAATCTGTGGCCCCTGGTTTTTGACCCCTCTGCTAAGGGAAATAGGTCCTTTCTATCCACTTTATCTAGGCCCCTCATAATTTTATACACCTCAATAAGGTCTCCCCTCAGCCTCCTCTGTTCCAAGGAAAACAGACCCAGCCTATCCCGTCTTTCCTCAGAGCTAAGATTCTCTACTCTCAGCAACATCCTTGTAAATCTCCTCTGTACCCTCTCTAGTGCAATCACATCTTTCCTGTAATGTGGTGACCAGAACTGCACGCAGTACTCTAGCTGAGGCCTAACTAGTGTTTTATACAGTTGAAGCATAATCCCCCTGCTCTTGTATTCTATGCCACGACTAATAAAGGCAAGCATTCCGTATGCCTTCTTAACCACCTTATCTACCTGGCCTGCTACCTTCAGGGATCTGTGGACATGCACTCCAAGGTCCTTTAGTGAATTACCCTTCACTTCTCTTGCCATATATGATTTGAAATTTCTCTTTGTCATTCTGACACCTCTGTAATACTCCTGGCATCTCTTTTGGTATTTAATGCATCTTAATTCTGTGTTATCTCTGTCCATGGCCTCAAATCCTTTGTGTTTGTTTGTGAGTTGCTGGATTGTCTCATCTATCAAATCAAAATCAAATCAAATCAACTTTTATTGTCATTGTTAGTGCACAAGTGCAGTACAACGAAATGTAGGCTTGCGGCTCCCGAGAGTGTACAATTTGGATTAGGACACTTAAACATTTCAACATACATTTGTACATATATATTAGCATAAATATGACCATAATAAAGTGCATCGGCAGATGTGCAGGCTTTAGTGTTTATTTGTGGAGTTCAGTAGGATGACAGCCCTGGGAAAGAAGCTGTTCCTAAATCTGGTCGTACGGGTGCGAATGCATCTGTAGCATCTCCCAGATGGTAGGAGGGCGAACAGACTGTGGCTGGGGTGGGTAGGGTCTTTGATGATGGACCGTGCCCTCCGTAGGCAGCGTTTCTGATATATATGTTCTATGGTCGGTAGCCGGGTGCCGGTAATGCGTTGGGCAGTTTTGACTACCCGCTGCAGGGCTTTCCGGTCATGGGAGCTACAGCTGCCGTACCATACCGTGATACAGTTTGTCAGGATGCTCTCTATAGTGCAGCGGTAGAAGTTAGAGAGGATCGGGGGTGACAGATTACATCCCTTCAGCCTCCTCAAGAAATATAGGCGCTGCTGGGCCTTCTTCACCAGAGAGGAGGTGTTGAGGGCCCAGGAGAGGTCTTCCGTGATGTGGACTCCGAGGAACTTAAAGCTGGCCACCCTTTCCACCTCCGCCCCATTGATGTGGATGGGGGTGTGACTTCCGCCTTTGGACTTCCTGAAGTCCACGATTATTTCCTTTGTTTTCTTGGTGTTAAGGGCCAGGTTGTTGTCGGCGCACCACTTCACGAGATGCTGGACCTCCTCCCTGTAGGCTGACTCATCGTTGTTGGTGATCTGGCCTACTACCGTGGTGTCATCTGCAAACTTGATGATGGTGTTGGGACCATTAACAGCCACACAGTCGTGGGTGTAGATGGAGTAGAGGAGGGGGCTCAGCACACATCCGTGTTCAGGGTCAGGGGGGGGGAGGTGTGGTTACCTAATTTGACAGACTGGGGTCTGTTTGTTAGGAAGTCCAGGGTCCAGTTGCAGAGGGAAGTGTTCAGGCCAAGAGTTTGGAGTTTGGTGGCCAGCTTGTTGGGGACGATAGTGTTGAATGCTGAGCTGTAGTCTATAAACAACATTCTGATGTAGGTCTCCTTACCATCTAGGTGATTCAGTGCCGAGTGTAGAGCAGTTGTGATTGCATCCTCCGTTGATCTGTTTGCCCGATAGGCAAACTGGTGTTGGTCAAGGGAGGCAGGAACACTGGCTTTGATGTGGGCTAAGACCAGTCTCTCGAAACTCTTCATTATGATGGATGTGAGTGCGACAGGTCGATAGTCGTTCAGACACGTCACAGCCGCTTGTTTAGGCACAGGAATGATGGTGGCGGTCTTGAAGCATGTAGGGACTACTGCCTGGGCCAATGCCAGATTGAAGATGGCGGTGAAGACATCAGCCAGCTGATCAGCACATTCCTTGAGTACCCGTCCAGGGATGCTATCCGGTCCAGTAGCCTTTCGTGTGTTCACTCTGTGTAGAGCGCCCCTTACGTCGGAGGTCGACAGAGTGAGCACCTGGTACATATAGATACATAGAAGATAGGAGCAGGAGTAGGCCATTCGGCCCTTCGTGCCTGCTCCGCCATTTAATGAGATCATGGCTGATCCTTTAATTCAGTATCCCGTCCCCGCCTTCTCTCCGTAACCCTTAACCCCTTTTGCCCGTAGAAATATATCTAATTCCCTCTTAAATATATTTAATGAGCTGGCATACACTGCCCTCTGTGGCAATGAGTTCCACAGGTTCACCACTCTCTGAGTGAAGAAATTCCCCCTCATCTCTGTCCTAAATGGTTTAGCCCTTATCCTTAAATTATGTCCTCTAGTTCTGTTCTCACCCGCCAAGGGAAACATTCCTTCTGCATCCAGTCTGTCTAGACCTGTCAGAATTTTATACACTTCTATGAGGTCCCCTCTCAATCTTCTAAACTCCAGTGTGTACATCCCTAAACTACATAGTCTCTCCTCATAGGTCATTCCCGCCATTCCTGGTATCAGCCTGGTGAATCGCCGCTGCACCCCCTCCATGGCAAGAACATCCTTCCTCAGATGAGGCGACCAAAACTGTACACAGTACTCGAGGTGTGGTCTCACCAGTGCCCTGTACAGCTGCAGCAAGGTATCCCTGTTCCTGTATTCTAACCCTTTTGCTATGAAGGCCAGCATACCGTTTGCCTTCTTGACCGCCTGTTGCACCTGCATGCTCGCCTTCAGTGACTGGTGTACAAGAACACCCAGGTCTCTCTGTACTTCCCCCTCTCCCAATCTATTGCCATTTAAATAATAATTTGCCCTCCCGTTCCTGCACCCAAGGTGGATAACTTCGCACTTGTCCACATTATAGTGCATCTGCCATTTATCCGCCCAATCGCCCAGTCTGTCCAAATCGCTCTGGAGCTTCCTGGTCTCTTCCTCTGAGCCCACCCCCCCTCCTAGTTTAGTGTCGTCTGCAAATTTGGAAATGCTGCATCCGACTCCCTGATCCAGGTCATTAATGTAAATTGTGAACAGCTGGGGGCCCAGGACAGATCCCTGTGGTACCCCACTTGTTACTGCCTGCCATTCAGAAAATGAGCCGTTTATTCCAACTCTCTGTTTTCTATCTGACAGCCAGTTCCCTATCCACGCCAAAACTTTCCCCTTTATCCCATGAGCCTCAATTTTCCATGCTAATCTTTTATGTGGGACCTTATCGAAGGCCTTTTGGAAGTCCAGGTACACCACATCTACTGGCTCTCCCCCATCTATTCTACCAGTTACTCCCTCAAAAAATTCCAATAGATTAGTCAAGCACGATTTACCCTTTGTAAATCCATGTTGACTCTGTCCTATCCTGTCCCCATTTGCTAAGTGCTCCGCTATTTCATCCTTAATGATGGACTCCAGCATTTTGCCCACAACTGATGTAAGGCTTACAGGTCTGTAATTACCTGCTTTTTCCCTACCCCCCTTTTTGAATAGTGGGGTAACGTTAGCTACCCTCCAATCCATCGGCACTGTTCCCGAGTCTAATGAATTCTGAAAAATCATCTTCCGGGGGTGGCAAGGCTTTGGTAGCCGGCTCCTTGTTGTCCCTGTCGAAGCGAGCATAGAAGTTGTTAAGCTCCTCCGGAAGGGAGGCGTCGCTGACCGGGGGACTGGTGTTTTTGCCCTTGTAGTCAGTGATGGACTGGATGCCTTGCCACATGCGCCGGGGGTCCGAGTTGTTGCGGAAGTGATCCTCTATCCGCAGTGTCTGTTTCCATTTGGCAGTCCTGATACCCTTTTTTAGGTTGGTCCTAGCTGCTCTGTAAGCCGCCGCGTCGCCAGATTTAAATGCTGCGTCGCGTGCTTTCAACAGTGAGCGGACCTCTCCGTTCATCCAGGGTTTCTGGTTGGGGTAGGCAGGAGAACCTTTCAGTTGGGTGCCTTTGCTTTGTATGGATACACACTGAACCATTGCCTTCAAAATCAATTCCATGAAGGAACTCTACCCCCAAGCCATATTTAAACCTGCCAGGCCCACTCCGACAAGACATCTCAAGTGCATGAAATTGGTCCTCTTCATTGAACCTGCCCTGGTAGTGTTTGATGGGGCAGTGTAGAGGGAGCTTTACTCTGTATCTAAACCGTGCTGTACCTGTCCCGGGAGTATTTGATGGGACAGTGTAGAGGGAGGTTTACTCTCTATCTAACCTGTGCTACACCTGCCCTGGGAGTGTTTGATGGGGCAGTGTAGAGGGAGCTTTACTCTGTATCTAAACCGTGCTGTACCTGCCCTGGGAGTGTTTGATGGGGCAGTGCAGAGGAAGCTTTACTCTGTATCTAAACCGTGCTGTACCTGCCCTGGGAGTGTTTGATGGGGCAGTGTAGAGGGAGCTTTACTCTGTATCTAACCCGTGCTGTACCTGTCCTGAGAGTGTTTGATGGGACAGTGTAGAGGGAGCTTTACTCTGTATCTAACCCGTGCTGTACCTGCCCCGGGAGTATTTGATGGGACAGTGTAGAGGGAGCTTTACTCTGTATCTAACCCGTGCTGTACCTGCCCTGGAGTGTTTGATGGGACAGTGTAGAGGGAGCTTTACTCTGTATCTAACCCCTGCTGTACCTGGCCTGGGAGTGTTTGATGGGACCGTGTAGGGGGAGCTTTACTCTGTATCTAACCCGTGCTGTACCTGCCCTGGGAGTGTTTGATGGGACCGTGTAGGGGGAGCTTTACTCTGTATCTAACCCCTGCTGTACCCCACCTGGGATCTCTTGTGCCTGAACAGGAAAATGCTCCCTTCCCCAACATTGAATCCGTCACCTGAATGAACACAAAGTTCACAGTAGTCGAAAGCAGGAGAGAAAATAAAGCGCTCCATGTAACGCAGTCGTTTGCACAAGAATAGATTCAAAAATTCTTACCGGAATTAGCGGATCAGGCAGGAACTATCGTGAGCGGTTGGGTAAATACTGCTCCAAGACTGTCAAGGAGTAGTTTTCAAGGATCTGATGCACTGATCTGAGTGTTACTGTGGTCTCATTGTGATTCACTTCACACATGTGTGGCATTGTGAGGTCAGCAGCTGGCGTGGATGCCCTGCAATGCTTTCTGGGAGTTGTGTCTGGTCCTGGGGCAGCAGGAACACTCTCCCCATAGAATGGGCCCACACTCGCCCGTTAACAAAGGGCTCGTGCCTTGGCTGTCACCCCAGTGCCCCATGCTGACCATTCTCGCTGCTGCCCATGAGATCTCCCCGCGCCCCACCCCTCCAACAACACCTCTGTTAGAATGTTTTAAGGTCTTTGAAAAAGTCAGTCTATCCCAGCATTCTTTTCTTTTAGCATTTATAGTGGTCGAGCAAATATGAGAGAAAGGGAAATCTTAATCTTGTCTCTATATGTAATGAACAGGCCTAGGGAGTGGGAGAAACATTTTGCCATGCACTTACTGTACTATAAACAAGGCTTGTAGCACAAAGGCAAAGGCAAAACTCCTGTCTTCTGGAACTTGCACGCTTTGTTAACTGCCAAAAATGATCGGTGAAGGTTGTAGTATAGTATAAGAATAGAAGCAGGTCCTCTTTAACTTCAGGGCATTCTTGAGGATCGGGAGCACAGCAGCCACGTGGAGGGTCTGCAGGGCGGGAGCTGGTCTCTCCAGGACTTGCTCTCTGACATCAGCGAGCGTTCTCCGAGGCAGTCGGCGCCTGGGAACCAGGTTGTATTATTTGCAAGTCATTTAATATTCATAGAATCATAGAAATTTACGGCACAGAAGGAGGTCATTCGGCCCGTCGTGTCTGCACCGGTTGAAAAAGAAATATCCAGCCTAATCCCACTTTCCAGCTCTTGGTCCGTAGCCCTGTAGGTAACGGCACTTCAAGTGCATATCCAAGTGCTTTTTAAATGTGATGAGGGTTTCTGCCTCTACCACCCTTTCAGGCAGTGAGTTCCAGACCCCCACCACCCTCTGGGTGAAAAAAGTTCTCCTCAACTCCCCTCTAATCCTTCTACCAATTACTTTAAATCTATGCCCCCTCGTTATTGACCTCTCTGCTAAGGGAAATATGTCCTTCCTATCCACTCTATCTGGGCCCCTCATCATTTTATACACCTCAATTAAGTCTCCCCTCAGCCTCCTTCATTCCAAAGAAAACAACCCCAACCTATCCAATCTTTCCTCATAGCTAAAATCCTCCAGTCCTGGCAACATCCTCGTAAATCTCCTCTGCATCCCCTCTAGTGCAATCACATCTTTCCTGTAATGTGGTGACCAGAACTGCACGCAGTACTCTAGCTGAGGCCTAACTAGTGTTTTATACAGTTGAAGCATAACCCCCCTGCTCTTGTATTCTATGCCTCGGCTAATAAAGGCAAGTATTCCGTATGTCTTCTTAACCACCTTATCTACCTGTCCTGCTACCTTCAGGGATCTGTGGACATGCACTCCAAGGTCCCTTTGTTCCTCCACACTTCTCAGTATTTAACCATTTATTGTGTATTGCCTTGCCTTGTTAGCCCTCCCCAAATGCATTACCTCACATTTCTCTGGATTGAATTCCATTTGCCGCTTTTCTGCCCACCCAGTCCATTGATATCTTCCTGCAGTCTACAGCTTTCTTCCTCACTATTAACCACACGGCCAATTTTTGTGTCATCTGTGTTGTGTATGTAATATGTGTGCTACTTTGAACCTATGGACAGGACTGCACTACTTGTAGGGCGTAGTGATACGCAGTACCACTCCTGGCCATAGGGGTTTAAATAGTACTGTGGGTACTGATCTCCCCTCAGTTCCCGCCTGTGGGCATGAAGTAAAGACCTACGTGCAGTCCCTACCTCCAACCAGTAAAGACCTGTTTGAGTTATACGTTTAAGTCCTTGTGTTAATTGTTCAATACAATACACATACTTAACACTGGCGACGAGTCGGTTCGAACCCTGCGGCAGTTATTCCACAGCGGCTTCGTCCAAAGACAGGACGTTGAAGAGAGGTTTCAATCCTCAACACCCCACTCAAAACTGAAGGGCAGCAGAAATCCTGACAGCTTCCAGCGACTGGAATCAACAGGCATTAGGACCCTGAAGCCTCCATAACCTCGTGGGTAAGCCAAGCAGCGTTGGCTGCAAAGATAAGGGCGATCGCAATCCCTGATAAGAGCCGCGGTGAAACGCGCGAGTGGGTAAGCCAGAGCCCGGGAGGGAGCGAGCAAGAGCCGCGCGAGCGGGTGAGCCAGAGGCCGGGAGCCGCTTCAAGTGCGAGGCGCAGCGCGGGCCAGTGATCGGGACCAAAGATAAGGGCCGCACTCGGGCGATCGGGACCGAAGATAAGGGCCGCACTCGGAGGCTGAAGGGAGACGGCGTCGGGGGACGGGTGAAGACCGCCAAGCGCGGGAAAACCGCCATTTTGTGGGCGGAGGACGACGGCAAGAGCGGGAAGCCACCATCTTTGATAACAAGTAAAGAAAAGAAAATCTGAGAAATTGCAAATCTACAATGCCTAAACACGGGAATATTAGCACCTTTGATAGTGACCTCGAAGATTGGGCCATATATGTTGAAAGAGTAAAAAATTATTGTAAGGCCAATAAAATTCGTGACCAAGATAAAGCTCTAACATTATTAAATTTAATGGGTGCGAAGACATACGGGCAATTGAAACACCTGTTATCACTAGATGAACCGGCGGATAAGACGTTCGATGAGATTGTTACTGTCCTGAAAGATCATCTAAACCCCACGCCGCTGATGCTAGCGGAACGATTTAAATTTTATGACAGAAGGCAGCTACAGCATGAAAGCAATGCTGAATATTTGCTGGAATTGCGTAAATTAGCGAAATATTGCCAGTTTGGAACGGGCCTGACAGATGCACTACGAGACAAATTTGTGTGTGGTTTATTTAAACAAGATACACAAAAGCGACTGCTTGAGGAGAATGAGCTGACGCTTGAGAAGGCGGTCACTATGGCAGCAGCACACGAAGCCGCAGCGAGAGGCACGGCAGTAATGCAGCTACGGTCACCGGAGCTCAGTGCACACAAATTGGGTGTGAGTTCTGGCAAATGTTATCGTTGTGGAAAGACAACGCATGATCAGAACCAGTGTTGGTTTAAAAACCAAGAATGTAGAACTTGTGGTAGGCTTGGACATATAGCTAGAGTATGCAGGTCAGCGAAGAAGACCAGCAACAAGAAGTCACCGCAAGGGAAATACGCAAAGGTACACAAGGTGGCCGAACAGGAGTCCGATTCAGACGCAAACAGTATTGAACTGGCTAGCTTAAGGGTACTCAACGTTGGTAAGGGTGCAGACCTCCAGACAATTTGGGTTACTCTTCAGATAGAAGGAGTCCAAGTAAAAATGGAATTGGACACTGGATCGGCATTGTCGGTCATAAATAAGAAAGATTACAGAAGGTTATTCCAACATATTCCCCTACAGGATACGGAGATTATATTGACAACCTACACGGGGCAGAGAGTGTACCCCATCGGGACAATAAAGGTTGCAGTGGCCAACAAGGGCGAAGGAAGTCAAATAATGGACTTATATGTGCTACCGGAGGGAGGTCCACCACTATTAGGCCGGGAGTGGTTTAGAAACATAAATATGGATTGGCATTCGCTAAAAGCCATAAAGAGTGAGAACTCGGTGCAGATAATCAGCCCAGACTCTAGAACTGATGATGGTAAAACCAACCCATGTGCAAAAGACAAAGTTTCAGCACAGAATTCCACTGAGCAACAACAACATAGTTTAACAGAGAATTCTGAGTCTGTCAAGTCTACTGATATGCACATTTTTGAGGGACATTGGGCTCGAACGCAACTCCATTTCAAACTACAACAGCAATTAGAACAAATGATTCGCCGTTTTGAGCAAGAGATGAATGAAATAAAAAAGTTCTTTGTTACAGAGTGGGAGAATCTGGAAAGTCAACAGAAGCAACTGATGGAGAAAATGGAGCAGGAGCACACCAACCATCTGCGCGAGGAGGCCGAATGAATCAAAGCTGATTCAGGTTCTGAAGGTGCGTGCCATAATCTGGTGTCAGAAGAGTTAACGGTCAGCCAACTCCTTCATATGCTGAGGGACAAGACTCTGAAATGGGAAAAACTTGAACACGAGCTGCGATCTTCAAAGGAAAAGGGTTCGGAGCTCTCAAAAGTCATTGAGATGGCTGATGTGATGACACAGACTGAAACGACTGCAACAGAGCAGCCATTGGATGCCAAAAGTACGCTGACTCACGTCAATGTAGAACAACAGACCGCTGAAACAGCTGCTCCGGTAGAGGGATTGCATAGTCCGATCAATCAATCTCCAAAGGAAGTTGAAGTATTAAAATCACAAATGAGGTCACTAGTAAACGACTTGCTGAAAGCCCAGAAAAAGCTGGATGCAGAGGTACACATGAAGAAGTCTCTTCAGGAAAGATGTCTGGATTTGGAACAAGAGCTGGCTAACGTCCAGCTGGGTATGGAGGAAATAGACGACCCTCTCACTGGTCTAGCTCAGGACGACACCGAATATTACCATGACCTGGTGGACGACACCGAATATTACGATGTCCTGTCCTGCCCAGCTTGTAACTTCGACTCCCAAAGTGCAGAAATCATGGAGGAGCACCAAAAGTCTACGGAACACCGGGAGAAGCTGGCTCTACGATGGAAACAGGAGGAAGAGAAGGAGGAACTGCGCATGCAGCTGGCAGCTGTGGCAGCTGACAATGGAGCCCAGAGAGTCTCCAAGAAGCAGAAAAGGAAAAGTCGAAACAGAAGATGACCCATCTGAACCATTATTACCACTACCAGATCACACACGTGGTCCCTCCGAACGGAGCCAATTCAGTTCGGAAGTTCAAACTGTTAAATCCATGGAAGGACTATTGAATGAGTCACTCCAGCAACGTGAACCGACTACACCACAGAGATTGAATCTGTGAACTGTTTTCCGCAGAGACTGAATCTGTGATCTGTTTTGACATGAAGTTATCTATGTATCTATGTTATTCTGTTATGTAAACCTGAAGTTATATATGTATATATGTTATTACGTTATGTTAAATGGGGAGATGACTGTAAAGCTAAGAAGGGAGGAATGTTGTGTATGTAATATGTGTGCTACTTTGAACCTATGGACAGGACTGCACTACTTGTAGGGCGTAGTGATACGCAGTACCACTCCTGGCCATAGGGGTATAAATAGTACTGTGGGTACTGATCTCCCCTCAGTTCCCGCCTGTGGGCATGAAGTAAAGACCTACGTGCAGTCCCTACCTCCAACCAGTAAAGGCCTGTTTGAGTTATACGTTTAAGTCCTTGTGTTAATTGTTCAATACAATACACATACTTAACAATCTGCAAACTTCTTAATCATGCTCCCCTACACTGAAGTATAAATCATTGATATAGACCACAAAAAGCAAGGGACCAAGTACTGAGCCCTGCGGAGCCCCACTGGAAACAGCCTTCCATTCACAAAAACACCCTTCGACCTTTACCCTCTGCTCCCCGCCACTGAGCCAATTTTGGATCCAACTTGCCGCTTTCCCTCGGATCTTTCTTTTTATTCATTCATGGGATCTGGGCGTCGCTGGCAAAGCCGGCATTTATTGCCCATCCCCAATTGCCCTTGAGAAGGTGGTGGTGGGCCGCCTTCTTGAATCCCAGGGACTTTTACTTTTTTGACCAATATTAAGGGAAGACCAAATCGGTCACTGTAATAAAGCTTGTTATTAGAAAAACCAGTCATGCGTGAATCACAAGCGGAGTTATTGTCGCACGGAGAAATCACTAACAACCTCTCGTCCTTTCACTGAGGGGGTCTGAGAAGCCCCCAGCCCTGTGAACGGGACAATGCACGGGGACTCTTTCTACAAGGGTCCGTACCTCTGAAGCATGTAGACAGAGTGGAGAAATCGCAACAAGAATACAAAATACAACTCGCACAAAAGCAGCTTCAGTTCTATTTCATCACTGACCTAACTTGCCCCATGGACTCAGACCTCCCGCTGATGCTGCCTCGTTTGGTGTATGTTCTTTCCAGACTGAACTGTGTGGATCACTTTTGACCCCTGTTCTGTGTTGTAGATACGCAATATAAATACACAAACTCCAAATACAACAAAGACACTGGCACTCTGATCCTATTCCGTATGATTTCCTGCACATTCTCAGGCCTGTACTTTTATTTTTTTTTAATCATTCATGGGATGTGGGCGTCGCTGGCAAGGCCAGCATTTATTGCCCATCCCTAGTTGCCCTTGAGAAGGTGGTGGTGAGCCACCTTCTTGAACCGCTGCAGTCCGTGTGGTGATGGTACTCCCACAGTACTGTTAGAGAGCGACTTCCAGGATTTTGAACCAGTGACGATGAAGGAACGATGATGTATTTCCAAGTCAGGATGGTGTGTGACTGGGAGGGGAATTTGGAGGTGGTGGTGTTCCCATGCACCTGCTGCCCTTGTCCTTCTAGGTGGAAGAGGTCGCAGGTTTGGGAGGTGCTGCCGAAGAAGCCTTGGGGAGTTGCTTCAGTGCATCTTGTTGCAGCCACGGTATGCCGGTGGTGGAGGGAGTGAATGTTTAAGGGGGTGGATAGTGGGCCAATCAAGCAGACTGCTTTGTCCTGGATGGTGTCGAGCTTCTTGAGTGTTGTTGGAGCTGCACTTATCCAGGCCTTTTAGATGGTGGAAAGGCTTAAGAGCGTCAGGAGGTGAGTCACCTGTCATAGAATAGCCAGCCTCTGACCTGCTCGTGTAGCCACAGTATTTATGTGGCTGGTTCACTTAAGTTTCTGGTCAATGGTTATCCCCAGGATGTTGATGGTGGGGGATTCGGCGATGGTAATGCCGTTGAATGTCAAGGGGTGGTGGTTAAACTCTCACTTGTTGGAGATAGTCATTGCCTGGCACTTGTGTGGCGTGAATGTTACTTGCCACTTATCATACCAAGTCTGAATGTTGTCCAGGTCTTGTTGCATGCGGGCATGGACTGCTTCATTATCTGAGGAGTTGCGAATGGAACTGAACACTGTGCAGTCATCAGTGAACATCCCCACTCCTGACCTTATGGTGGAGGGAAGGTCATTGATAAAGTAGCTGAAGATGGTTGGACCTATAACACTGCCCTGAGGAACTCCTGCAGCGATGTCCTGGGGCTGTGATGATTGACCTCCAACAACCACAACCATCTTCATTTGTGCTAGGTATGACTCCAGCCAGTGGAGAGTTTCCCCCCCGATTCCCATTGATTTCAATTTTACTCGGGCTCCTTGATGCGACACTTGGTCAAATGCTGCCTTGATGTCAAGGGCAGTCACTCTCACCTCACCTCTGGATCTCAGCTCTAACGTCCATGTTTAGACCAAGGCTGTAATGAAGTCTGGAGCAGAGTGGTCCTGGCGGAACCCAAATTGGGCATTGGTAAGCAGGTGTTTGCTGAGGAATTGACACTTGATAGCAATGTCGACGACACCTTCCATCACTTTGCTGATGATATGAGGAGACTGATGGGGCGGTAATTGGCCGGATTGGATTTGTCCTGCTTTCTGTGGACAGGACAGACCTGGCCAGTTTTCCATATTGTCGGGTAGATGCCAGTGTTGTAGCTGTACTGGAAAAACTTGGCTAAAGGCGGGGCTAGTTCTGGAGCACAGGTCTTCAGCACTACAGCCAGGATGTTGTCGGGACCCATAACCTTTGACCTATCTTGTGCTCACAACCATCTATTGATATCACGTGAAGGGAATGTCCTCCTAAGTAAATTGAGTCCAATTTCAGCTCACGGACAGATCAGATTCTGGGTAATGCCTATTAATCCAAACACACTTTCGGGGAACCCCTATAAATCCTGACACATCTGAGGATCATCTACCAATACTGACACACTCCTGGGAATCCCCGTCAAATACAGACACACTCCTGGGAATCCCCGTCAAATACTGACACACTCCAGGGAATCCCCGTCAAATACTGACACACTCCCGGGAATCCCCGTCAAATACTGACACACTCCTGGGAATCTCCGTCA
The DNA here is from genome assembly GCF_052327205.1 of Somniosus microcephalus. Taxonomy (NCBI): domain Eukaryota; kingdom Metazoa; phylum Chordata; class Chondrichthyes; order Squaliformes; family Somniosidae; genus Somniosus; species Somniosus microcephalus. The sequence continues at coordinate 80,011,165 of NC_141004.1, forward strand.
ATTACTGACACACTCCTGGGAATCCCCGTCAAATACTGACACACTCCTGGGAATCCCCGTCAAATACTGACACACTCCTGGGAATCCCCGTCAAAAACTGACACACTCCCGGGAATCCCCGTCAAATACTGACACACTCCTGGGAATCCCCGTCAAATACTGACACATTCCTGGAGATCCCCGTCAAATACTGACACACTCCTGGGAATCCCCGTCAAATACTGACACACTCCTGGGAATCCCCATCAAATACTGACACACTCCTGGGAATCCCCATCATACTGACACACTCCCGGGAATCCCCGTCAAATACTGACACACTCCTGGGAATCCCCATCATACTGACACACTCCTGGGAATCCCCGTCAAATACAAGCACACTCCTGGGAATCCCCGTCAAATACTGACACACTCCTGGGAATCCTCGTCAAATACTGACACACTCCAGGGAATCCCCGTCAAATACTGACACACTCCTGGGAATCCCCATCATACATTTTAATGCAAGGGGTCTTGCGAATAAGGTGGATGAACTGAAGGTGTTGATAAACACATGGGAGTATGATATTGTTGCTATCACGGAGACATGGTTGAGGGAAGGGCAAGACTGGCAGCTCAATATTCCGGGGTACAGAATCTTCAGGCGAGACAGAGGGGGAGGTATAAGAGGAGGGGGTGTCGCAATATTAATTAAGGAGTCAATTACTGCAGTAAGGAGGGATGATATATTAGCAGGGTCCTCTAATGAGGCCATATGGGTGGAGCTTAAAAACAAAAAGGGGGCAAGCACTTTGCTGGGAGTGTACTATAGGCCTCCAAACAGTCAGGGGGAGATAGAGGAACAGATATGTAGGCAAATCTCAGAGAAATGTGCAAATAATAGGGTAATAATAATGGGGGATTTCAACTTCCCCAATATTAACTGGGATAGTCAGAGTGTGAAAGGCTCAGAGGGTGTAGAATTCTTAAAGTGCATCCAGGAGAGCTTTTTGAGCCAGCATGTAGAAAGTCCTACAAGAGAGGGGGCGGTACTGGACCTAATTCTAGGGAATGTGGCCGGCCAAGTGGAAAAAGTGCTAGTAGGTGAGCACTTTGGTGATAGTGACCATAATATGGTAAGATTTAAGGTGGCCATGGAAAAGGACAGGGATGGGCCGGAAATAAAGGTTCTAAATTGGGGGAAGGCCGATTTTAATAGGATAAGGCAGGATCTGGCCAAAATGGACTGGGATCAGCTACTTGTAGGAAAATCCGCATCGGAGCAATGGGAGGCTTTCAGAAGGGAGATTGAGATCATACAATGGCAACATGTTCCCGTAAAGGTCAAGGGTGGTTCCAAAAACCACAGGGAACCTTGGATGTCAGGGGATATACGGGAATGGATTAGGAAAAAAAGGAGGGCTTTTGGTAGATACAAAAGGCTAAAGACGGAGGAAGCCCTAGAGGAGTACAAAAAGTGCAGGGGGATACTTAAAAAAGAAATTAGGAGATCAAGGAGGGGCCATGAAATAACACTGGCAAGCAAAATAAAGGAAAATCCGAAGATGTTTTATAAGTATATTAAGGGTAAGAGGATAACTAGGGAAAAAATAGGGCCCATTAGGGACAAAAGTGGCAATCTGTGTGTGGAGCCGGAAGATGTAGGAGGGGTTCTGAATGAATTTTTTGCGTCTGTTTTCACTATGGAGAAGGACGATGTAGACATAGAAATAGGGCGGGGGGACTGTGATATGCTCGAACATATTAACATCGAGCGGGGGGAGGTATTGGCGGTTTTAGCTGGCCTAAAAATGGATAAATCCCCAGGCCCGGATGAAATGTATCCCAGGCTGCTGTGTGAGGCAAAGGAGGAGATTGCGGGGGCTCTAACACATATATTCAGGACCTCTCTGGCCACAGGGGATGTGCCAGAGGACTGGAGAACCGCTAATGTAGTACCATTATTCAAGAAGGGTAGTAGGGAAAAACCGGGGAACTACAGGCCAGTGAGCCTAACATCAGTGGTAGGAAAATTATTGGAAAAAATCCTGAGGGACAAAATTTGTCTCCACTTGGAGAGGCAAGGATTAATCAGGGATAGTCAACATGGCTTTGTCAAGGGAAGATCATGTCTGACTAATTTGATTGAATTTTTTGAGGGGGTGACTAGGTGTGTGGATGAGGGTAACGCAGTGGATGTGGTATACATGGATTTCAGTAAGGCCTTCGATAAAGTCCCGCACAGGAGACTGGTCAAGAAGGTAAGAGCCCATGGAATCCAGGGTGCCTTGGCACATTGGATACAAAACTGGCTTAGTGGCAGAAGGCAGAGGGTGATGGTCGAAGGTTGTTTTTGTGACTGGAAGCCTGTGGCCAGTGGGGTACCACAGGGATCGGTGCTGGGTCCCTTGCTGTTTGTGGTCTACATTAATGACTTGGATATGAATGTAAAGGGTATGATCAGTAAGTTCGCGGATGATACAAAAATTGGTAGGGTGGTAAATAGCGAGGAGGGTAGCCTCAGTCTGCAGGACGATATAGATGGGTTGGTCAGATGGGCGGAACAGTGGCAAATGGAATTTAACCCGGAAAAGTGCGAGGTGATGCACTTTGGGGGGATTAACAAGGCAAAGGAATACACAATGAATGGAAAGACCCTAGACAAGACGGAGGGTCAGAGGGATCTGGGTGTGCAAGTACACAGATCCCTGAAGGCGGCAGAACAGGTGGATAAGGTGGTAAAAAAGTCATATGGGATACTTGCCTTCATTAGCCGAGGCATTGAATATAAGAGCAAGGAGGTTATGATGGAGCTGTATAAAACACTGGTTAGGCCACAGCTGGAATATTGTGTGCAGTTCTGGTCGCCACACTACAGGAAGGATGTGATCGCGTTAGAGAGGGTGCAGAGGAGGTTCACCAGGATGTTACCAGGGCTGGAGCGCTTCAGCTATGAAGAGAGACTGGGCAGGTTGGGTTTGTTTTCCTTGGAGCTGAGGAGGCTGAGGGGGGACATGATTGAGGTGTACAAAATTATGAGGGGCATAGATAGGATGGATGCTGAGGAGCTTTTTCCCTTAGTAGAGGGGTCGATAACTAGGGGGCATAGATTCAAGGTAAAGGGCGGGAGGTTTAGAGGGGATTTGAGAAAGAACTTTTTCACCCAGAGGGTGGTTGGAGTCTGGAACTCACTGCCTGAAAGGATTGTGGAGGCAGAAACCCTCACAACATTTAAGAAGCATTTGGATGTGCACTTGAAATGCCATAGCATACAAGGCTACGGGCCAAATGCTGGAATATGGGATTAGATTAGACAGGGCTTGATGGCCGGCGCGGACACGATGGGCCGAAGGGACTCTATCCGTGCTGTATTACTCTATGACTCTATGACTCTATGACTCCAGGGAATCCCCGTCAAATACTGACACACTCCTGGGAATCCCCGTCAAATACTGACACTCTCCTGGGAATCCCCGTCAAATAATGACACACTCCTGGGAATCCCCGTCAAATACTGAAACACTCCTGGGAATCCCCGTCAAATACTGACACACTCCTGGGAATCCCCGTCAAAAACTGACACACTCCCAGGAATCCCCGTCCAATACTGACACACTCCTGGGAATCCCCGTCAAATACTGACACATTCCTGGAGATCCCCGTCAAATACTGACACACTCCTGGGAATCCCCGTCAAATACTGACACACTCCTGGGAATCCCCGTCAAATACTGACACAATCCTGGGAATCCCCATCAAATACTGACACACTCCTGGGAATCCCCGTCAAATAGTGACACACTCCTGGGAATCCCCATCAAATACTGACACACTCCTGGGAATCCCCATCATACTGACACACTCCCGGGAATCCCCGTCAAACACTGACACACTCCTGGGAATCCCCGTCAAATACAAGCACACTCCTGGGAATCCCCGTCAAATACTGACAAACTCCCGGGATCCCCGTCAAATACTGACACACTCCTGGGAATCCCCGTCAAATACTGACACACTCCCGGGAATCCCCGTCAAACACTGACACACTCCTGGGAATCCCCGTCAAATACTGACACACTCCTGGGAATCCCCGTCAAATACTGACACTCTCCTGGGAATCCCCGTCAAATACTGACACACTCCTGGGAATCCCCGTCAAATACTGACACACTCCTGGGAATCCCCGTCAAATACTGACACACTCCTGGGAATCCCCGTCAAATACTGACACACTCCTGGGGATCGCCGTCAAATACTGACACATTCCTGGGAATCCCCGTCAAATAATGACACACTCCTGGGAATCCCCGTCAAATACTGACACACTCCTGGGAATCCCCGTCAAATACTGACACACTCCTGGGAATCCCCGTCAAATACTGACACACTCCTGGGAAACCCCGTCAAATACTGACACACTCCTGGCAATACTGACACACTCCTGGGAATCCCCGTCAAATACTGACACACTCCTGGGAATCCTCGTCAAATAATGACACACTCCTGGGAAACCCCGTCAAATACTGACACACTCCTGGGAATCCCCGTCAAATACTGACACACTCCTGGGAATCCCCGTCAAATACTGACACACTCCTGGGAAACCCCGTCAAATACTGACACACTCCTGGGAATCCCCGTCAAATACAGACACACTCCTGGGAATCCCCGTCAAATACTGACACACTCCTGGGAATCCCCGTCAAATACAGACACACTCCTGGGAATCCCCGTCAAATACTGACACACTCCTGGGAATCCCCGTCAAATACTGACACACTCCTGGGAATCCTCGTCAAATAATGACACACTCCTGGGAAACCCCGTCAAATACTGACACACTCCTGGGAATCCCCGTCAAATACTGACACACTCCTGGGAATCCCCGTCAAATACTGACACACTCCCGGGAATCCCCGTCAAATACTGACACACTCCCGTGATCCCCGTCAAATACTGACACACTCCTGGGAATCCCCGTCAAATACTGACACACTCCTGGGAATCCCCGTCAAATACTGACACACTCCTGGGAATCCCCGTCAAATACTGACACACTCCTGGGAATCCCCGTCAAATACTGACACACTCCTGGGAATCCCCGTCAAACACTGACACACTCCCGGGATCCCCGTCAAATAATGACACACTCCTGGGAATCCCAGTCAAATACTGACACACTCCTGGGAATCCCCGTCAAATACTGACACACTCCCGGGATCCCCGTCAAATACTGACACACTCCTGGGAATCCCCGTCAAATACTGACACTCTCCTGGGAATCCCCGTCAAATACTGACACTCTCCTGGGAATCCCCGTCAAATACTGACACACTCCTGGGAATCCCCGTCAAATACTGACACTCTCCTGGGAATCCCCGTCAAATACTGACACACTCCTGGGAATCCCCGTCAAATACTGACACACTCCTGGGAATCCCCGTCAAATACTGACACACTCCTGGGGATCCCCGTCAAATACTGACACACTCCTGGGAATCCCCGTCAAATACTGACACACTCCTGGGAATCCCCGTCAAATACTGACACTCTCCTGGGAATCCCCGTCAAATACTGACACATTCCTGGGAATCCCCGTCAAATAATGACACACTCCTGGGAATCCCCGTCAAATACTGACACACTCCTGGGAATCCCCGTCAAATACTGACACACTCCTGGGAATCCTCGTCAAATAATGACACACTCCTGGGAATCCCCGTCAAATACTGACACACTCCTGGGAATCCCCGTCAAATACTGACACACTCCAGGGAATCCCCGTCAAATACTGACACACTCCTGGGAATCCTCGTCAAATAATGACACACTCCTGGGAATCCCCGTCAAATACTGACACACTCCTGGGAATCCCCGTCAAATACTGACACACTCCTGGGAATCCCCGTCAAATACTGACACACTCCTGGGAATCCCCGTCAAATACTGACACACTCCTGGGAATCCTCGTCAAATAATGACACACTCCTGGGAATCCCCGTCAAATACTGACACACTCCTGGGAATCCCCGTCAAATACTGACACCCTCCTGGGAATCCCCGTCAAATACTGACACACTCCAGGGAATCCCCGTCAAATACTGACACACTCCTGGAGATCCCCGTCAAATACTGACACACTCCTGGGAATCCCCGTCAAATACTGACACACTCCTGGGAATCCCCGTCAAATACTGACACACTCCTGGAGATCCCCGTCAAATACTGACACACTCCTGGGAATCCCCGTCAAATACTGACACACTCCTGGGAATCCCCGTCAAATACTGACACACTCCTGGGAATCCCCGTCAAATACTGACACACTCCCGGGAATCCCCGTCAAATACTGACACACTCCTGGGAATCCCCGTCAAATACTGACAGAATCCTGGGAATCCCCGTCAAATACTGACACACTCCTGGGAATCCCCGTCAAATACTGACACACTCCTGGGAATCCCCGTCAAATACTGACACACTCCTGGGAATCCCCGTCAAATACTGACACACTCCTGGGAATCCCCGTCAAATACTGACACACTCCTGGGAATCCCCGTCAAATACTGACACACTCCTGGGAATCCCCGTCAAATACTGACACACTCCTGGGAATCCCCATCAAATACTGACACACTCCTGGGAATGCCCATCATACTGACACACTCCTGGGAATCCCCGTCAAATACAAGCACACTCCTGGGAATCCCCGTCAAATACTGACACACTCCTGGGAATCCTCGTCAAATACTGACACACTCCCGGGATCCCCGTCAAATAGTGACACACTCCTGGGAATCCCCGTCAAATAATGACACACTCCTGGGAGTCCCCGTCAAATACTGACACACTCCTGGGAATCCCCGTCAAATACTGACACACTCCTGGGAATCCCCGTAAATTACTGACTCACTCCTGGGAATCCCCGTCAAATAATGACACACTCCTGGGAATCCCCGTCAAACACTGACACACTCCTGGGAATCCCCGTCAAATACTGACACACTCCTGGGAATCCTCGTCAAATAATGACACACTCCTGGGAATCCCCGTCAAATACTGACACACTCCAGGGAATCCCCGTCAAATACTGACACACTCCTGGGAATCCTCGTCAAATAATGACACACTCCTGGGAATCCCCGTCAAATACTGACACACTCCTGGGAATCCCCGTCAAATACTGACACACTCCTGGGAATCCCCGTCAAATACTGACACACTCCTGGGAATCCCCGTCAAATACTGACACACTCCTGGGAATCCTCGTCAAATAATGACACACTCCTGGGAATCCCCGTCAAATACTGACACACTCCCGGGAATCCCCGTCAAATACTGACACACTCCTGGGAATCCCCGTCAAATACTGACACACTCCTGGGAATCCCCGTCAAATACTGACACACTCCTGGGAATCCTCGTCAAATAATGACACACTCCTGGGAATCCCCGTCAAATACTGACACACTCCCGGGAATCCCCGTCAAATACTGACACACTCCTGGGAATCCCCGTCAAATACTGACACACTCCTGGGAATCCCCGTCAAATACTGACACACTCCTGGGAATCCCCGTCAAATACTGACACACTCCCGGGAATCCCCGTCAAATACTGACACACTCCTGGGAATCCCCGTCAAATACTGACAGAATCCTGGGAATCCCCGTCAAATACTGACACACTCCTGGGAATCCCCGTCAAATACTGACACACTCCTGGAGATCCCCGTCAAATACTGACACACTCCTGGGAATCCCCGTCAAATACTGACACACTCCTGGGAATCCCCGTCAAATACTGACACACTCCTGGGAATCCCCGTCAAATACTGACACACTCCTGGGAATCCCCGTCAAATACTGACACACTCCTGGGAATCCCCGTCAAATACTGACACACTCCTGGGAATGCCCATCATACTGACACACTCCTGGGAATCCCCGTCAAATACTGACACACTCCTGGGAATCCCCGTCAAATACTGACACACTCCTGGGAATCCTCGTCAAATACTGACACACTCCCGGGATCCCCGTCAAATAGTGACACACTCCTGGGAATCCCCGTAAATTACTGACTCACTCCTGGGAATCCCCGTCAAATACTGACACAATCCTGGGAATCCCCGTCAAATACTGACACACTCTGTAGGGAGTTTGCAAAATTCCCCCACCTCGCCTGCTTTCCGAATCAAACAAAGTTGGCCACTTTTTAAACGTACAAAATGGAGTTCTGGCACACGTGACCAGAAAGCTGCTGGAAGCGAGTCATACTTCTCCCCAGCAACAAGACTGGAGACAGGGCCTGGAATTCCACAGTCCCTATGTGGATTCCAGGCCAGACATGGAATTGAATATGTAATAGCAAGTCGCCAGTAGGCCGGTAAGAACAATGAACCTGGTTGCACTGCAATCAGGGTTAAGCTAGTTAAAACCATCATCGGGCCCATCCTAACAGATCCAATCATATCAGAAACCGTTTTAGAGGACTCGGCACCAGAGACACCATTGTGTGACTGAAACCAAAAACAATGAGGGCCGGTGATAAGGCCGTTAGTGGGAAATCGGCCGTTTTGCAGCCATTTCCAGTTAACGAAGTAACCTGGGACACCTCTCGATCTGGGGGGGCAAGGCAGATCGAGAGAGTATAACTGTTTTTAGTAAGCAGACAGAAAGGGCAGTTCGAGACACTTCGACTTGGAACACACTTCGGGAGAGACAGCTTCTACACTTCACTTCGATTTCATCCTGGGACTTCGCTGCAAAAGGGAAACTTCGAGGATTCTACTGGGAGAAGCAGTCTCCAAGACGGGGAAGGCTATGCGCAGCAGGCCCATGCTTTGGTAAGCAGGCGAAGCTCCCGGTCCGTACTGCCTCCCGATTTAAACCTGACTTTTCCCCCCCACCCGTGCCCACCACCTCAGGCAGGGATTCAGAGTGGAACCAGGAAGACACAGGACGGAGTGCACCATCCCGGTACGGACCGGAGCCCAGAGCGGGCCTCGCTGAACAGCGCAGCCCGACCCAGGAGGGAAGCCTTTTCGCCCAGCCAAGGAGGAAGATCCACAACCTGACTGACGGGAGAGTGTGTGGCCAGTGCACACTGAACTTTACCAGGCCAGACCAACTAAAGCTGCAGTCCCAGGACAACCTAAAGGCCTTTGTTCCAATGCGTTGGGTGAGCATGAGAGTCTGACCCCCCGTTTTGTTCGACCTAGGTTAGGGATAGTGTAGGAGGTGGGGATAAGGCTAAGGGGAGTGTTAATGTGTGGTACCCCTCGATGTGTCGTACTCCTTCTTGCACTCGCATGCCTTCTGTTGTGAATACATAGTATTCCTTTTTTTTTTAAAGTGTATGGAGCTGTAGCCTTGGTTTAGTATCGTTGAACCAATTAATTTCTCTGCTTGCTTGTTTTGTTTTATTTTTCTCTCAATAAAACATTATTATTTTAACCTTTCACCTGCTTGTCTGTCTCGAGCTGGTTATTCTGCGCATCAGCTGCCTGGTAGGATCCCAGTGTCAGAACTGAGTGGGAGTGTGGGGACGCCTCAAAAACGTCCACTGGGTCAGGCCCGGGCCAAATCGACCACCCAACCAACAACCCCAACATTCCTGGGAATACCCGTCAAATACTGACACACTCCTGGGAATCCCCGTCAAATACTGACACACTCCTGGGAATCCCCGTCAAATACTGACACACTCCTGGGAATCCCCGTCAAATACTGACACACTCCTGGGAATCCCCGTCAAATACTGACACACTCCTGGGAATCCCCGTCAAATACTGACACACTCCTGGGAATCCCCGTCAAATACTGACACACTCCTGGGAGTCCCCGTCAAATACTGACACACTCCTGGGAATCCCCGTCAAATAATGACACACTCCTGGGAATCCCCGTCAAATACTGACACACTCCTGGGAATCCCCGTCAAATAATGACACACTCCTGGGAATCCCCGTCAAATACTGACACACTCCTGGGAATCCCCGTCAAATACTGACACACTCCCGGGAATCCCCGTCAAATACTGACACACTCCTGGGAATCCCCATCAAATACTGACACACTCCTGGGAATCCCCGTCAAATACTGACACACTCCCGGGAATCCCCGTCAAACACTGACACACTCCTGGGAATCCCCATCAAATACTGACACACTCCTGGGAATCCCCGTCAAATACTGACACACTCCTGGGAATCCCCGTCAAATACTGACACACTCCAGGGAATCCCCGTCAAATACTGACACACTCCTGGGAGTCCCCGTCAAATACTGACACACTCCAGGGAATCCCCGTCAAATACTGACACACTCCTGGGAATCCCCGTCAAATACTGACACACTCCTGGGAATCCCCGTCAAATACTGACACTCTCCTGGGAATCCCCGTCAAATACTGACACACTCCTGGGAATCCCCGTCAAATACTGACACACTCCTGGGAATCCCCGTCAAATAATGACACACTCCTGGGAATCCCCGTCAAATACTGACACACTCCTGGGAATCCCCGTCAAATACTGACACACTCCTGGGAATCCCCGTCAAATACTGACACTCTCCTGGGAATCCCCGTCAAATACTGGCACACTCCCGGGAATCCCCGTCAAATACTGACACACTCCTGGGAATCCCCGTCAAATACTGACACACTCCCGGGAATCCCCGTCAAATACTGACACACTCCTGGGAATCCCCGTCAAATACTGACACACTCCTGGGAATCCCCGTCAAATACTGACACACTCCTGGGAATCCCCGTCAAATACTGACACACTCCTGGGAATCCCCGTCAAATACTGAAACACTCCTGGGAATCCCCGTCAAATACTGACACACTCCTGGGAGTCCCCGTCAAATACTGACACACTCCTGGGAATCCCCGTCAAATACTGACACATTCCTGGGAGTCCCCGTCAAATACTAACACACTCCTGGGAATCCCCGTCAAATACTGACACACTCCTGGGAATCCCCGTCAAATAGTGACACACTCCTGGGAATCCCCGTCAAATACTGACACACTCCTGGGAATCCCCGTCAAATACTGACACACTCCTGGGAATCCCCGTCAAATAGTGACACACTCCTGGGAATCCCCGTCAAATACTGACACACTCCTGGGAAACCCCGTAAAATACTGACACACTCCTGGGAATCCCCGTCAAATACTGACACACTCCTGGGAATCCCCGTCAAACACTGGCACACTCCTGGGAATCCCCGTCAAATACTGACACACTCCTGGGAATCCCCGTCAAATACTGACACACTCCTGGGAATCCCCGTCAAATACTGACACACTCCTGGGAATCCCCGTCAAATACTGACACACTCCTGGGAATCCCCGTCAAATACTGACACTCTCCTGGGAATCCCCGTCAAGTACTGACACACTCCTGGGAATCCCCATCAAATAATGACACACTCCTGGGAATCCCCGTCAAATACTGACACGCTCCTGGGAAACCCCGTAAAATACTGACACGCTCCTGGGAATCCCCGTCAAATAATGACACGCTCCTGGGAATCCCCGTCAAATACTGACACACTCCTGGGAATCCCCGTGAAATACTGACACTCTCCTGGGAATCCCCGTCAAATACTGACACTCTCCTGGGAATCCCCGTCAAATAATGACACACTCCTGGGAATCCCCGTAAAATACTGACACACTCCTGGGAATCCCCGTAAAATACTGACACGCTCCTGGGAATCCCCGTCAAATACTGACACACTCCTGGGAATCCCCGTCAAATACTGACACACTCCTGGGAATCCCCGTCAAATACTGACATGCTCCTGGGAATCCCCGTCAAATACTGACACTCTCCTGGGAATCCCCGTCAAATAATGACACACTGCTGGGAATCCCCGTCAAATACTGACACACTCCTGGGAATCCCCGCCAAATACTGACACACTCCTGGGAATCCCCGTCAAATACTGACACACTCCCGGGAAACCCCGTCAAATACTGATGCACTCCTGGGAACCCCGTCAAATACTGACACTCTACTGGGAATCCCCGTCAAATACTGACACACTCCTGGGAATCCCCGTCAAATACTGACGCACTCCCGGGAATCCCCGTCAAATAATGACACACTCCTGGGAATCCCCGTCAAATACTGACACACTCCTGGGAATCCCCGTCAAATACTGACACCCTCCTGGGAATCCCCGTCAAATACTGACACACTCCTGGGAATCCCCGTCAAATACTGACACACTCCTGGGAATCCCCGTCAAATAATGACACACTCCTGGGAATCCCCGTCAAATACTGACACACTCCTGGGAATCCCCGTCAAATACTGACACACTCCTGGGAATCCCCGTCAAATACTGACACCCTCCTGGGAATCCCCGTCAAATACTGACACACTCCTGGGAATCCCCGTCAAATACTGACACACTCCTGGGAATCCCCGTCAAATACTGACACATTCCTGGGAATCCCATTCAAATACTGACACACTCCTGGGAATCCCCGTCAAATACTGACACTCTCCTGGGAATCCCCGTCAAATACTGACACACTCCTGGGAATCCCCGTCAAATACTGACACACTCCTGGGAATCCCCGTCAAATACTGACACACTCCAGGGAATCCCCGTCAAATACTGACACACTCCTGGGAATCCCCGTCAAATACTGACACACTCCTGGGAATCCCCGTCAAATACTGACACACTCCTGGGAATCCCCGTCAAATACCGACACACTCCTGGGAATCCCCGTCAAATACTGACACACTCCTGGGAATCCCCGCCAAATACTGACACACTCCTGGGAATCCCCGTCAAATACTGACACACTCCCGGGAAACCCCGTCAAATACTGACGCACTCCTGGGAATCCCCGTCAAATACTGACACACTCCCGGGAAACCCCGTCAAATACTGACGCACTCCCGGGAATCCCCGTCAAATAATGACACACTCCTGGGAATCCCCGTCAAATACTGACACACTCCTGGGAATCCTCGTCAAATACTGACACACTCCTGGGAATCCCCGTCAAATACTGACACACTGCTGGGAATCCCCGTCAAATACTGACACACTCCTGGGAATCCCCATCAAATACAGACACACTCCTGGGAATCCCCGTCAAATACTGACACACTCCCGGGAATCCCCATCAAATACTGACACACTCCTGGGAATCCCCGTCAAATACTGACACACTCCTGGGAATCCCTGTCAAATACTGACACACTCCTGGGAATCCCCGTCAAATACTGACACACTCCTGGGAATCCCTGTCAAATACTGACACACTCCTGGGAATCCCCGTCAAATACTGACACACTCCTGGGAATCCCCGTCAAATACTGACACACTCCTGGGAATCCCTGTCAAATACTGACACATTCCTGGGAATCCCATTCAAATACTGACACACTCCTGGGAATCCCCGTCAAATACTGACACTCTCCTGGGAATCCCCGTCAAATACTGACACACTCCTGGGAATCCCCGTCAAATACTGACAAACTCCTGGGAATCCCCGTCAAATACTGACACACTCCTGGGAATCCCCGTCAAATACTGACACCCTCCTGGGAATCCCCGTCAAATAATGACACACTCCTGGGAATCCCCGTCAAATACTGACACACTCCTGGGAATCCCCGTCAAATAATGACACACTCCTGGGAATCCCCGTCAAATACTGACACACTCCTGGGAATCCCCGTCAAATACTGACACACTCCTGGGAATCCCCGTCAAATACTGACACCCTCCTGGGAATCCCCGTCAAATACTGACACACTCCTGGGAATCCCCGTCAAATACTGACACCCTCCCGGGAATCCCCGTCAAATACTGACACATTCCTGGGAATCCCATTCAAATACTGACACACTCCTGGGAATCCCCGTCAAATACTGACACTCTCCTGGGAATCCCCGTCAAATACTGACACACTCCTGGGAATCCCCGTCAAATACTGACACACTCCTGGGAATCCCCGTCAAATACTGACACACTCCTGGGAATCCCCGTCAAATACTGACACACTCCTGGGAATCCCCGTCAAATACTGACACACTCCTGGGAATCCCCGTCAAATACTGACACACTCCTGGGAATCCCCGTCAAATACTGACACACTCCTGGGAATCCCCGTCAAATACTGACACGCTCCTGAGAATCCCCGTCAAATACTGACACACTCCTGGGAATCCCCGTCAAATACTGACACTCTCCTGGGAATCCCCGTCAAATAATGACACACTGCTGGGAATCCCCGTCAAATACTGACACACTCCTGGGAATCCCCGTCAAATAACGACACACTGCTGGGAATCCCCGTCAAATACTGACACACTCCTGGGAATCCCCGTCAAATACGGACACACTCCTGGGAATCCCCATCAAATACTGACACACTCCCGGGAATCCCCGTCAAATACTGACGCACTCCTGGGAATCCCCGTCAAATAATGACACACTCCCGGGAATCCCCGTCAAATAATGACACACTCCTGGGAATCCCCGTAAAATACTGACACGCTCCTGGGAATCCCCGTCAAATACTGACACACTCCTGGGAATCCCCGTCAAATACTGACACACTCCCGGGAAACCCCGTCAAATACTGATGCACTCCTGGGAACCCCGTCAAATACTGACACACTCCCGGGAAACCCCGTCAAATACTGACGCACTCCCGGGAATCCCCGTCAAATAATGACACACTCCTGGGAATCCCCGTCAAATACTGACACACTCCTGGGAATCCCCGTCAAATACTGACACCCTCCTGGGAATCCCCGTCAAATACTGACACACTCCTGGGAATCCCCGTCAAATACTGACACACTCCTGGGAATCCCCGTCAAATAATGACACACTCCTGGGAATCCCCGTCAAATACTGACACACTCCTGGGAATCCCCGTCAAATACTGACACACTCCTGGGAATCCCCGTCAAATACTGACACCCTCCTGGGAATCCCCGTCAAATACTGACACACTCCTGGGAATCCCCGTCAAATACTGACACACTCCCGGGAATCCCCGTCAAATACTGACACATTCCTGGGAATCCCATTCAAATACTGACACACTCCTGGGAATCCCCGTCAAATACTGACACTCTCCTGGGAATCCCCGTCAAATACTGACACACTCCTGGGAATCCCCGTCAAATACTGACACTCTCCTGGGAATCCCCGTCAAATACTGACACACTCCCGGGAATCCCCGTCAAACACTGACACACTCCTGGGAATCCCCATCAAATACTGACACACTCCTGGGAATCCCCGTCAAATACTGACACACTCCTGGGAATCCCCGTCAAATACTGACACACTCCAGGGAATCCCCGTCAAATACTGACACACTCCTGGGAGTCCCCGTCAAATACTGACACACTCCAGGGAATCCCCGTCAAATACTGACACACTCCTGGGAATCCCCGTCAAATACTGACACACTCCTGGGAATCCCCGTCAAATACTGACACTCTCCTGGGAATCCCCGTCAAATACTGACACACTCCTGGGAATCCCCGTCAAATACTGACACACTCCTGGGAATCCCCGTCAAATAATGACACACTCCTGGGAATCCCCGTCAAATACTGACACACTCCTGGGAATCCCCGTCAAATACTGACACACTCCTGGGAATCCCCGTCAAATACTGACACTCTCCTGGGAATCCCCGTCAAATACTGGCACACTCCCGGGAATCCCCGTCAAATACTGACACACTCCTGGGAATCCCCGTCAAATACTGACACACTCCCGGGAATCCCCGTCAAATACTGACACACTCCTGGGAATCCCCGTCAAATACTGACACACTCCTGGGAATCCCCGTCAAATACTGACACACTCCTGGGAATCCCCGTCAAATACTGACACACTCCTGGGAATCCCCGTCAAATACTGAAACACTCCTGGGAATCCCCGTCAAATACTGACACACTCCTGGGAGTCCCCGTCAAATACTGACACACTCCTGGGAATCCCCGTCAAATACTGACACATTCCTGGGAGTCCCCGTCAAATACTAACACACTCCTGGGAATCCCCGTCAAATACTGACACACTCCTGGGAATCCCCGTCAAATAGTGACACACTCCTGGGAATCCCCGTCAAATACTGACACACTCCTGGGAATCCCCGTCAAATACTGACACACTCCTGGGAATCCCCGTCAAATACTGACACACTCCTGGGAATCCCCGTCAAATAGTGACACACTCCTGGGAATCCCCGTCAAATACTGACACACTCCTGGGAAACCCCGTAAAATACTGACACACTCCTGGGAATCCCCGTCAAATACTGACACACTCCTGGGAATCCCCGTCAAACACTGGCACACTCCTGGGAATCCCCGTCAAATACTGACACACTCCTGGGAATCCCCGTCAAATACTGACACACTCCTGGGAATCCCCGTCAAATACTGACACACTCCTGGGAATCCCCGTCAAATACTGACACACTCCTGGGAATCCCCGTCAAATACTGACACTCTCCTGGGAATCCCCGTCAAGTACTGACACACTCCTGGGAATCCCCATCAAATAATGACACACTCCTGGGAATCCCCGTCAAATACTGACACGCTCCTGGGAAACCCCGTAAAATACTGACACGCTCCTGGGAATCCCCGTCAAATAATGACACGCTCCTGGGAATCCCCGTCAAATACTGACACACTCCTGGGAATCCCCGTGAAATACTGACACTCTCCTGGGAATCCCCGTCAAATACTGACACTCTCCTGGGAATCCCCGTCAAATAATGACACACTCCTGGGAATCCCCGTAAAATACTGACACACTCCTGGGAATCCCCGTAAAATACTGACACGCTCCTGGGAATCCCCGTCAAATACTGACACACTCCTGGGAATCCCCGTCAAATACTGACACACTCCTGGGAATCCCCGTCAAATACTGACATGCTCCTGGGAATCCCCGTCAAATACTGACACTCTCCTGGGAATCCCCGTCAAATAATGACACACTGCTGGGAATCCCCGTCAAATACTGACACACTCCTGGGAATCCCCGCCAAATACTGACACACTCCTGGGAATCCCCGTCAAATACTGACACACTCCCGGGAAACCCCGTCAAATACTGATGCACTCCTGGGAACCCCGTCAAATACTGACACTCTACTGGGAATCCCCGTCAAATACTGACACACTCCTGGGAATCCCCGTCAAATACTGACGCACTCCCGGGAATCCCCGTCAAATAATGACACACTCCTGGGAATCCCCGTCAAATACTGACACACTCCTGGGAATCCCCGTCAAATACTGACACCCTCCTGGGAATCCCCGTCAAATACTGACACACTCCTGGGAATCCCCGTCAAATACTGACACACTCCTGGGAATCCCCGTCAAATAATGACACACTCCTGGGAATCCCCGTCAAATACTGACACACTCCTGGGAATCCCCGTCAAATACTGACACACTCCTGGGAATCCCCGTCAAATACTGACACCCTCCTGGGAATCCCCGTCAAATACTGACACACTCCTGGGAATCCCCGTCAAATACTGACACACTCCCGGGAATCCCCGTCAAATACTGACACATTCCTGGGAATCCCATTCAAATACTGACACACTCCTGGGAATCCCCGTCAAATACTGACACTCTCCTGGGAATCCCCGTCAAATACTGACACACTCCTGGGAATCCCCGTCAAATACTGACACACTCCTGGGAATCCCCGTCAAATACTGACACACTCCAGGGAATCCCCGTCAAATACTGACACACTCCTGGGAATCCCCGTCAAATACTGACACACTCCTGGGAATCCCCGTCAAATACTGACACACTCCTGGGAATCCCCGTCAAATACCGACACACTCCTGGGAATCCCCGTCAAATACTGACACACTCCTGGGAATCCCCGCCAAATACTGACACACTCCTGGGAATCCCCGTCAAATACTGACACACTCCCGGGAAACCCCGTCAAATACTGACGCACTCCTGGGAATCCCCGTCAAATACTGACACACTCCCGGGAAACCCCGTCAAATACTGACGCACTCCCGGGAATCCCCGTCAAATAATGACACACTCCTGGGAATCCCCGTCAAATACTGACACACTCCTGGGAATCCTCGTCAAATACTGACACACTCCTGGGAATCCCCGTCAAATACTGACACACTGCTGGGAATCCCCGTCAAATACTGACACACTCCTGGGAATCCCCATCAAATACAGACACACTCCTGGGAATCCCCGTCAAATACTGACACACTCCCGGGAATCCCCATCAAATACTGACACACTCCTGGGAATCCCCGTCAAATACTGACACACTCCTGGGAATCCCTGTCAAATACTGACACACTCCTGGGAATCCCCGTCAAATACTGACACACTCCTGGGAATCCCTGTCAAATACTGACACACTCCTGGGAATCCCCGTCAAATACTGACACACTCCTGGGAATCCCCGTCAAATACTGACACATTCCTGGGAATCCCATTCAAATACTGACACACTCCTAGGAATCCCCGTCAAATACTGACACTCTCCTGGGAATCCCCGTCAAATACTGACACACTCCTGGGAATCCCCGTCAAATACTGACAAACTCCTGGGAATCCCCGTCAAATACTGACACACTCCTGGGAATCCACGTCAAATACTGACACCCTCCTGGGAATCCCCGTCAAATACTGACACACTCCTGGGAATCCCCGTCAAATACTGACACACTCCTGGGAATCCCCGTCAAATAATGACACACTCCTGGGAATCCCCGTCAAATACTGACACACTCCTGGGAATCCCCGTCAAATACTGACACACTCCTGGGAATCCCCGTCAAATACTGACACCCTCCTGGGAATCCCCGTCAAATACTGACACACTCCTGGGAATCCCCGTCAAATACTGACACCCTCCCGGGAATCCCCGTCAAATACTGACACATTCCTGGGAATCCCATTCAAATACTGACACACTCCTGGGAATCCCCGTCAAATACTGACACTCTCCTGGGAATCCCCGTCAAATACTGACACACTCCTGGGAATCCCCGTCAAATACTGACACACTCCTGGGAATCCCCGTCAAATACTGACACACTCCTGGGAATCCCCGTCAAATACTGACACACTCCTGGGAATCCCCGTCAAATACTGACACACTCCTGGGAATCCCCGTCAAATACTGACACACTCCTGGGAATCCCCGTCAAATACTGACACACTCCTGGGAATCCCCGTCAAATACTGACACGCTCCTGAGAATCCCCGTCAAATACTGACACACTCCTGGGAATCCCCGTCAAATACTGACACTCTCCTGGGAATCCCCGTCAAATAACGACACACTGCTGGGAATCCCCGTCAAATACTGACACTCTCCTGGGAATCCCCGTCAAATAACGACACACTGCTGGGAATCCCCGTCAAATACTGACACACTCCTGGGAATCCCCGTCAAATACGGACACACTCCTGGGAATCCCCGTCAAATACTGACACACTCCCGGGAATCCCCGTCAAATACTGACGCACTCCTGGGAATCCCCGTCAAATAATGACACACTCCCGGGAATCCCCGTCAAATAATGACACACTCCTGGGAATCCCCGTAAAATACTGACACGCTCCTGGGAATCCCCGTCAAATACTGACACACTCCTGGGAATCCCCGTCAAATACTGACACACTCCCGGGAAACCCCGTCAAATACTGATGCACTCCTGGGAACCCCGTCAAATACTGACACACTCCCGGGAAACCCCGTCAAATACTGACGCACTCCCGGGAATCCCCGTCAAATAATGACACACTCCTGGGAATCCCCGTCAAATACTGACACACTCCTGGGAATCCCCGTCAAATACTGACACCCTCCTGGGAATCCCCGTCAAATACTGACACACTCCTGGGAATCCCCGTCAAATACTGACACACTCCTGGGAATCCCCGTCAAATAATGACACACTCCTGGGAATCCCCGTCAAATACTGACACACTCCTGGGAATCCCCGTCAAATACTGACACACTCCTGGGAATCCCCGTCAAATACTGACACCCTCCTGGGAATCCCCGTCAAATACTGACACACTCCTGGGAATCCCCGTCAAATACTGACACACTCCCGGGAATCCCCGTCAAATACTGACACATTCCTGGGAATCCCATTCAAATACTGACACACTCCTGGGAATCCCCGTCAAATACTGACACTCTCCTGGGAATCCCCGTCAAATACTGACACACTCCTGGGAATCCCCGTCAAATACTGACACACTCCTGGGAATCCCCGTCAAATACTGACACACTCCTGGGAATCCCCGTCAAATACTGACACACTCCTGGGAATCCCCGTCAAATACTGACACACTCCTGGGAATCCCCGTCAAATACTGACACACTCCTGGGAATCCCCGTCAAATACCGACACACTCCTGGGAATCCCCGTCAAATACTGACACGCTCCTGAGAATCCCCGTCAAATACTGACACACTCCTGGGAATCCCCGTCAAATACTGACACTCTCCTGGGAATCCCCGTCAAATAACGACACACTGCTGGGAATCCCCGTCAAATACTGACACTCTCCTGGGAATCCCCGTCAAATAACGACACACTGCTGGGAATCCCCGTCAAATACTGACACACTCCTGGGAATCCCCGTCAAATACGGACACACTCCTGGGAATCCCCGTCAAATACTGACACACTCCCGGGAATCCCCGTCAAATACTGACACACTCCTGGGAATCCCCGTCAAATACTGACACACTCCCGGGAATCCCCGTCAAATAATGACACACT
Source organism: Somniosus microcephalus (assembly GCF_052327205.1). Classification (NCBI taxonomy): domain Eukaryota; kingdom Metazoa; phylum Chordata; class Chondrichthyes; order Squaliformes; family Somniosidae; genus Somniosus; species Somniosus microcephalus. The sequence continues at coordinate 80,031,979 of NC_141004.1, forward strand.
CCTGGGAATCCCCGTCAAATACTGACACTCTCCTGGGAATCCCCGTCAAATAATGACACACTTCTGGGAATCCCCGTCAAATAATGACACACTGCTGGGAATCCCCGTCAAATACTGACACTCTCCTGGGAATCCCCGTCAAATACTGACACACTCCTGGGAATCCCCGTCAAATACTGACACACTCCCGGGAATCCCCGTCAAATACTGACACACTCCTGGGAATCCCCGTCAAATACTGACACACTCCCGGGAATCCCCGTCAAATAGTGACACACTCCTGGGAATCCCCGTCAAATAGTGACACACTCCTGGGAATCCCCGTCACATACTGGCACAGTCCAGGGAATCGCCGTCAAATACTGGCACACTCCTGGGAATCCCCGTCAAATACTGGCACGCTCCTGGGAATCCCCGTCAAATACTGACACACTCCTGGGAATCCCCGTCAAATACAGGCACACTCCTGGGAATCCCCGTCAAACACTGACACACTCCTGGGAATCCCCGTCAAATACTGACACACTCCTAGGAATCCCCGTAAAATACTGACACGCTCCTGGGAATCCCCGTCAAATACTGACACACTCCTGGGAATCCCCGTCAAATACTGACACACTCCTGGGAATCCCCATCAAAAACTGACACACTCCCGGGAATCCCCGTCAAATACTGACACACTCCTGGGAATCCCCGTCAAATACTGACACTCTCCTGGGAATCCCCGTCAAATAATGACACACTTCTGGGAATCCCCGTCAAATAATGACACACTGCTGGGAATCCCCGTCAAATACTGACACTCTCCTGGGAATCCCCGTCAAATACTGACACACTCCTGGGAATCCCCGTCAAATACTGACACACTCCCGGGAATCCCCGTCAAATACTGACACACTCCTGGGAATCCCCGTCAAATACTGACACACTCCTGGGAATCCCCGTCAAATACAGGCACACTCCTGGGAATCCCCGTCAAACACTGACACACTCCTGGGAATCCCCGTCAAATACTGACACACTCCTAGGAATCCCCGTAAAATACTGACACGCTCCTGGGAATCCCCGTCAAATACTGACACACTCCTGGGAATCCCCGTCAAATACTGACACACTCCTGGGAATCCCCATCAAAAACTGACACACTCCCGGGAATCCCCGTCAAATACTGACACACTCCTGGGAATCCCCGTCAAATACTGACACACTCCTGGGAATCCCCGTCAAGTACTGACACACTCCTGTGAATCACCGTCAAATACTGACACTCTCCTGGGAATCCCCGTCAAATACTGACACTCTCCTGGGAATCCCCGTCAAATACTGACACACTCCTGGGTATCCTTGTCAAATACAGACACACTCCAGGGAATCCCTGTCAAATACTGACACTCTCCTGGGAATCCCCGTCAAATACTGACACACTCCCGGGAATCCCCGTCAAATACTGACACACTCCTGGGTATCCTTGTCAAATACAGACACACTCCAGGGAATCCCTGTCAAATACTGACACTCTCCTGGGAATCCCCATCAAATACTGACACACTCCGGGGAATCCCCGTCAAATACTGACACAATCCGGGGAATCCCCGTCAAATACTGACACACTCCTGGGAATCCACGTCAAATACTGACACACTCCTGGGAATCCCCGTCAAATACTGACACACTCCTGGGAATCCCCGTCAAATACTGACACAACCCTGGGAATCCCCATCAAATACTGACACTCTCCTGGGAATCCCCGTCAAATACTGACACACTCCTGGGATTCCCCGTCAAATACTGACACTCTCCTGGGAATCCCCGTCAAATACTGACACACTCCTGGGAATCCCCGTCAAATACAGGCACACTCCTGGGAATCCCCATCAAATACTGACACACTCCTGGGAATCCCTGTCAAATACAGGCACACTCCTGGGAATCCCCATCAAATACTGACACACTCCTGGGAATCCCCGTCAAATACTGACACACTCCCGGGAATCCCTGTCAAATACTGACACACTCCCGGGAATCCCCGTCAAATACTGACACACTCCCGGGAATCCCTGTCAAATACTGACACACTCCTGGGAATCCCCGTCAAATACTGACACACTCCAGGGAATCCCCGTCAAATACTGACACACTCCTGGGAATCCCCGTCAAATACTGACACACTCCTGTGAATCCCCGTCAAATACTGACACACTCCTGGGAATCCCCGTCAAATACTGACACAATCCTGGGAATCCCCGTCAAATACTGACACACTCCTGTGAATCCCCGTCAAATACTGACACACTCCTGTGAATCCCCGTCAAATACTGACACTCTCCTGGGAATCCCCGTCAAATACTGACACTCTCCTGGGAATCCACGTCAAATACTGACACACTCCTGGGAATCCCCGTCAAATACTGACACACCCCAGGAAATCCCCGTCAAATACTGACACACACCTGGGAATTCCCGTCAGATACTGACACACTCCTGGGAATCCCCGTCAAATACTGACACACTCCTGGGAATCCCCGTCAAATACTGACACTCTCCTGGGAATCCACGTCAAATAATGACACACTCCTGGGAATCCCCGTCAAATACTGACACACTCCTGGGAATCCCCGTCAAATACAGACACACTCCTGGGAATCCCCGTCAAACTCTGACACACTCCTGGGAATCCCCGTCAAACACTGACACACTCCTGGGAATCCCCGTCAAATACTGACACTCTCCTGGGAATCCCCGTCAAATACTGACACTCTCCTGGGAATCCCCGTCAAATACTGACACACTCCTGGGAATCCCCGTCAAATACTGACACACCCCAGGAAATCCCCGTCAAATACTGACACACACCCAGGAATTCCCGTCAGATACTGACACACTCCTGGGAATCCCCGTCAAATACTGACACTCTCCTGGGAATCCACGTCAAATAATGACACACTCCTGGGAATCCCCGTCAGATACTGACAAACTCCTGGGAATCCCCGTCAAATACTGACACACTCCGGTGAATCCCCGTCAAATACGGACACACTACTGGGAATCCCCGTCAAACATTCACACACTCCTGGGAATCCCCGTCAAATACTGACACACTCCAGGAAATCCCCGTCAAATACTGAAACACTCCCGGGAATCCCCGTCAGATACTGACAAACTCCTGGGAATCCCCGTCAAATACTGACACTCTCCTGGGAATCCCCGTCAAATAATGACACACTCCTGGGAATCCCCGTCAAATACTGGCACACTCCTGGGAATCCCCTTCAAATACAGACACACTCCTGGGAATCCCCGTCAAATACTGACACACTCCTGGGAATCCCCGTCAAATACAGACACACTCCTGGGAATCCCCGTCAAATACAGACACACTCCTGGGAATCCCCGTCAAATACAGACACACTCCTGGGAATCCCCGTCAAATACTGACACACTCCTGGGAATCCCCGTCAAATACTGAAACTCTCCTGGGAATCCCCGTCAAATACGGACACACTCCTGGGAATCCCCGTCAAATACTGACACACTCCTGGGAATCCCTGTCAAATACAGGCACACTCCTGGGAATCCCTGTCAAATACTGACACACTCCTGGGGATCCCGGTCAAATACTGAAACACACCCGCGAATCCCCGTCAAATACTGACACACTCCTGGGAATCCCCGTCAAATACTGACACACTCCCGCGAATCCCCGTCAAATACTGACACACTCCTGGGAATCCTCGTCAAATAATGACACACTCCTGGAATGGGAATCCCCGTCAAATACTGACACACTCTAGGGAATCCCCGTCAAATACTGACACACTCCTGGGAATCCCCATCAAATACTGACACGCTCCTGGGAATCCCCGTCAAATACTGACCCACTCCTAGGAATCCCCGTCAAATACGGAAACAATCCTGGGAATCCCCGTCAAATACTGACACAATCCTGGGAATCCCCGTCAAATACTGACACACTCCTGGGAATCCCCGTCAAATACTGACACACTCCTGGGAATCCCCGTCAAATACTGGCACACTCCTGGGAATCCCCGTCAAATACGGAAACAATCCTGGGAATCCCCGTCAAATACTGACACAATCCTGGGAATCCCCGTCAAATACTGACACACTCCTGGGAATCCCCGTCAAATACTGACACACTCCTGGGAATCCCCGTCAAATACTGGCACACTCCCGGGAATCCCCGTCAAATACTGACACAATCCTGGGAATCCCCGTCAAATACTGACACACTCCTGGGAATCCCCGTCCAAATACAAACACACTCCTGTGAATCCCCGTCAAATGCAGACACACTCCTGGGAATCGCCGTCAAACACTGACACACTCCTGGGAATCCCCGTCAAACACTGACACACTCCTGGGAATCCCCGTCAAATACTGACACACTCCAGGAAATCCCCGTCAAATACTGACACACTCCTGGGAATCCCCGTCAAATACTGACACACTCCTGGGAATCCCCGTCAAATACTGACACACTCCTGGGAATCCCCGCCAAATATTGACACACTCCTGGGAATCCGCGTCAAATACTGACACAGTCCAGGAAATCCCCGTCAAATATTGACACACTCCCGGGAATACCCGTCAGATACTGACACACTCCTGGGAATCCCCGTCAAATACTGACACTCTACTGGGAATCCCCGTCAAATACTGACACACTCCTGGGAATCCCCGTCAAATACTGACACTCTCCTGGGAATCCCCGTCAAATAAAGACACACTCCTGGGAATCCGCGTCAAATACTGACACACTCCTGGGAATCCCTGTCAAATACTGACACACTCCTGGGAATTCCTGTCAAATACTGACACACTCCTGTGGATCCCTGTCAAATACTGACACACTCCTGGGAATCCTCGTCAAATACTGACACACTCCTGGGAATCCCCGTCAAATACTGACACACTCCCGGGAATCCCCGTCAGATACTGACACACTCCTGGGAATCCCCATCAAAAACTGACACACTCCCGCGAATCCCCGTCAAATACTGACACACTCCTGGGAATCCCCGTCAAATACTGACACACTCCTGGGAATCCCCGTCAAGTACTGACACACTCCTGGGAATCCCCGTCAAACACTGAAACTCTCCTGGGAATCCCCGTCAAATACTGACACACTCCTGGGAATCCCCGTCAAATACTGACACACTCCTGGGAATCCCCGTCAAACACTGAAACTCTCCTGGGAATCCCCGTCAAATACTGACACACTCCTGGGAATCACCGTCAAATACAGACACACTCCTGGGAATCTCCGTCAAATACTGACACACTCCTGGGAATCCCCGTCAAATACTGACACTCTCCTGGGAATCCCCGTCAAATAAAGACACACTCCTGGAAATCCGCGTCAAATACTGACACACTCCTGGGAATCCCTGTCAAATACTGACACACTCCTGGGAATCCCTGTCAAATACTGACACACTCCTGGGGATCCCTGTCAAATACTGACACACTCCTGGGAATCCCCGTCAAACACTGACACACTCCTGGGAAACCCCGTCAAATACTGACACACTCCCGGGAATCCCCGTCAGATACTGACACACTCCTGGGAATCCCCATCAAAAACTGACACACTCCCGCGAATCCCCGTCAAATACTGACACACTCCTGGGAATCCCCGTCAAATACTGACACACTCCTGGGAATCCCCGTCAAGTACTGACACACTCCTGGGAATCACCGTCAAATACTGACACTCTCCTGGGAATCCCCGTCAAATACTGACACTCTCCTGGGAATCCCCGTCAAATACTGACACACTCCTGGGTATCCTTGTCAAATACAGACACACTCCAGGGAATCCCTGTCAAATACTGACACTCTCCTGGGAATCCCCGTCAAATACTGACACACTCCCGGGAATCCCCGTCAAATACTGACACACTCCTGGGTATCCTTGTCAAATACAGACACACTCCAGGGAATCCCTGTCAAATACTGACACTCTCCTGGGAATCCCCATCAAATACTGACACACTCCGGGGAATCCCCGTCAAATACTGACACAATCCGGGGAATCCCCGTCAAATACTGACACACTCCTGGGAATCCACGTCAAATACTGACACACTCCTGGGAATCCCCGTCAAATACTGACACACTCCTGGGAATCCCCGTCAAATACTGACACAACCCTGGGAATCCCCATCAAATACTGACACTCTCCTGGGAATCCCCGTCAAATACTGACACACTCCTGGGAATCCCCGTCAAATACTGACACTCTCCTGGGAATCCCCGTCAAATACTGGCACAATCCTGGGAATCCCCGTCAAATACTGACACACTCCTGGGAATCCCCATCAAATACTGACACACTCCTGGGAATCCCCGTCAAATACAGGCACACTCCTGGGAATCCCCATCAAATACTGACACACTCCTGGGAATCCCTGTCAAATACAGGCACACTCCTGGGAATCCCCATCAAATACTGACACACTCCTGGGAATCCCCGTCAAATACTGACACACTCCCGGGAATCCCTGTCAAATACTGACACACTCCCGGGAATCCCCGTCAAATACTGACACACTCCCGGGAATCCCTGTCAAATACTGACACACTCCTGGGAATCCCCGTCAAATACTGACACACTCCCGGGAATCCCCGTCAAATACTGACACACTCCTGTGAATCCCCGTCAAATACTGACACACTCCTGGGAATCCCCGTCAAATACTGACACACTCCTGGGAATCCCCGTCAAATACTGACACACTCCTGTGAATCCCCGTCAAATACTGACACACTCCTGGGAATCCCCGTCAAACACTGACACACTCCCGGGAATCCCCGTCAAATACTGACAATCCTGGGAATCCTCGTCAAATACTGACACACTCCTGGGAATCCCCGTCAAATACTGACACACCCCAGGAAATCCCCGTCAAATACAGACACACACCCGGGAATTCCCGTCAGATACTGACACACTCCTGGGAATCCCCGTCAAATACTGACACTCTCCTGGGAATCCACGTCATATAATGACACACTCCTGGGAATCCCCGTCAAACACTGACACAATCCTGGGAATCCCCGTCAAATACTGATACACTCCTGGGAATCCCCGTCAAATACTGACACACTCCCGGGAATCCCCGTCAAATACTGACACACTCCTGGGAATCCCCGTCAAACACTGACACACTCCTGGGAAACCCCGTCAAATACTGACACACTCCCGGGAATCCCCGTCAGATACTGACACACTCCTGGGAATCCCCATCAAAAACTGACACACTCCCGCGAATCCCCGTCAAATACTGACACACTCCTGGGAATCCCCGTCAAATACTGACACACTCCTGGGAATCCCCGTCAAGTACTGACACACTCCTGGGAATCACCGTCAAATACTGACACTCTCCTGGGAATCCCCGTCAAATACTGACACTCTCCTGGGAATCCCCGTCAAATACTGACACACTCCTGGGTATCCTTGTCAAATACAGACACACTCCAGGGAATCCCTGTCAAATACTGACACTCTCCTGGGAATCCCCGTCAAATACTGACACACTCCCGGGAATCCCCGTCAAATACTGACACACTCCTGGGTATCCTTGTCAAATACAGACACACTCCAGGGAATCCCTGTCAAATACTGACACTCTCCTGGGAATCCCCATCAAATACTGACACACTCCGGGGAATCCCCGTCAAATACTGACACAATCCGGGGAATCCCCGTCAAATACTGACACACTCCTGGGAATCCACGTCAAATACTGACACACTCCTGGGAATCCCCGTCAAATACTGACACACTCCTGGGAATCCCCGTCAAATACTGACACAACCCTGGGAATCCCCATCAAATACTGACACTCTCCTGGGAATCCCCGTCAAATACTGACACACTCCTGGGAATCCCCGTCAAATACTGACACTCTCCTGGGAATCCCCGTCAAATACTGGCACAATCCTGGGAATCCCCGTCAAATACTGACACACTCCTGGGAATCCCCATCAAATACTGACACACTCCTGGGAATCCCCGTCAAATACAGGCACACTCCTGGGAATCCCCATCAAATACTGACACACTCCTGGGAATCCCTGTCAAATACAGGCACACTCCTGCGAATCCCCATCAAATACTGACACACTCCTGGGAATCCCCGTCAAATACTGACACACTCCCGGGAATCCCCGTCAAATACTGACACACTCCCGGGAATCCCTGTCAAATACTGACACACTCCTGGGAATCCCCGTCAAATACTGACACACTCCCGGGAATCCCCGTCAAATACTGACACACTCCTGTGAATCCCCGTCAAATACTGACACACTCCTGGGAATCCCCGTCAAATACTGACACACTCCTGGGAATCCCCGTCAAATACTGACACACTCCTGTGAATCCCCGTCAAATACTGACACACTCCTGGGAATCCCCGTCAAACACTGACACACTCCCGGGAATCCCCGTCAAATACTGACAATCCTGGGAATCCTCGTCAAATACTGACAAACTCCTGGGAATCCCCGTCAAATACTGACACACCCCAGGAAATCCCCGTCAAATACAGACACACACCCGGGAATTCCCGTCAGATACTGACACACTCCTGGGAATCCCCGTCAAATACTGACACTCTCCTGGGAATCCACGTCATATAATGACACACTCCTGGGAATCCCCGTCAAACACTGACACAATCCTGGGAATCCCCGTCAAATACTGATACACTCCTGGGAATCCCCGTCAAATACTGACACACTCCCGGGAATCCCCGTCATATACTGACACACTCCCGGGAATCCCCGTCAAATACTGATACACTCCTGGGAATCCCCGTCAAATACTGACACACTCCCGGGAATCCCCGTCAAATACTGACACACTCCTGGGAATCCCCGTCAATTACTGACACACTCCTGGGAATCCCCGTCAAATACTGACACAATGCTGGGAATCCCCGTCAAATACTGACACACTCCTGGGAATCCCCGTCAAATACTGACACACTCCAGGGAATCCCCGACAATAACTGACACACTCCTGGGAATCCCCGTCAAATACTGACACACTCCTGGGAATCCCCGTCAAATACTGACACACTCCTGGTAATCACCGTCAAATACTGACACACTCCTGGGAATCCCCGTCAAATACTGACACACACCTGGGAATCCCCATCAAATACTGACACACTCCTGGGAATCCCCGTCAAATACTGACCCACTCCAGGAAATCCCCGTCAAATATTGACACACTCCTGGGAATCCCCGTCAAATACTGACACACTCCTGGGAATCCCCGTCAAATACTGACACACTCCAGGGAATCCCCGTCAATAACTGACACACTCCTGGGAATCCCCGTCAAATACTGACACACTCCTGGGAATCCCCGTCAAATACTGACACACTCCTGGGAATCCCCGTCAAATACTGACACACTCCTGGTAATCACCGTCAAATACTGACACACTCCTGGGAATCCCCGTCAAATACTGACACACTCCTGGGAATCCCCGTCAAATATTGACACACTCCTGGGAATCCCCGTCAAATACTGACCCACTCCAGGAAATCCCCGTCAAATATTGACACACTCCTGGGAATCCCCGTCAAATACTGACACACTCCTGGGAATGCCCGTCAAATACAGACACACTCCTGGGAATCCCCGTCAAATACTGACACACTGCTGGGAATCTCCGTCAAATACAGACACACTCCTGGGAATCCCCGTCAAATACTGACACACTGCTGGGAATCTCCGTCAAATACTGACACAGTCCTGGGAATCCCCGTCAAATATTGACACAGTCCTGGGAATCCCCGTCAGATACTGACACACTCCTGGGAATCCCCGTCAAATATTGACACACTCCAGGAAATCCCCGTCAAATATTGACACACTCCTGGGAATCCCCGTCAAATACTGACACACTCCTGGGAATCCCCGTCAATTACTGACACACTCCTGGGAATCCCCGTCAAATAATGACACACTCCTGGGAATCCCCGTCAAATACTGACACACTCCAGGAAATCCCCGTCAAATACTGACACACACCCGGGAATCCCCAGCAAATACTGACACACTCCTGGGAATCCCCGTCAAATACTGACACACTCCTGGGAATCCCCGTCAAATACTGACACACTCCTGGGAATCCCCATCAAATAATGACACACTCCTGGGAATCCCCGTCAAATACTGACACACTCCCGGGAATCCCCGTCAAATACTGACACACTCCTGGGAATCCCCGTCAAATACTGACACACTCCTGGGATTCCCCGTCAAATACTGACACACTCCTGGGAATCCCCGTCAAATACTGACACACTGCTGGGAATCCCCGTCAAATACTGGCACACTCCTGGGAAACCCCGTCAAATACTGACGCACTCCTGGGATTCCCCGTCAAATACTGACACACTCCTGGGAATCCCCGTCAAATACTGACACACTGCTGGGAATCCCCGTCAAATACTGACACACTCCTGGGAATCCCCGTCAAATACTGACACACTCCTGGGAATCCCCGTCAAATACTGACACACTCCCGGGAATCCCCGTCAAATACTGACACACTCCTGGGAATCCCCGTCAAATACTGACACAATCCTGGGAATCCCCGTCAAATACTGACACACTCCTGGGAATCCCCGTCAAATACTGACACACTCCCGGGAATCCCCGTCAAATACAGACACACTCCTGGGAATCCCCGTCAAATACTGACACACTCCCGGGAATCCCCGTCAAATACTGACACACTCCCTGGAATCCCCGTCAAATACAGACACACTCCTGGGAATCCCCGTCAAATACTGACACACTCCCGGGAATCCCCGTCAATTACTGACACACTCCTGGGAATCCCCGTCAAATACTGACACACTCCCGGGAATCCCTGTCAAATACTGACACACTCCTGGGAATCCCCGTCAAATATTGACACACTCCCGGGAATACCCGTCAGATACTGACACACTCCTGGGAATCCCCGTCAAATACTGACACTCTACTGGGAATCCCCGTCAAATACTGACACACTCCTGGGAATCCCCGTCAAATACTGACACTCTCCTGGGAATCCCCGTCAAATAAAGACACACTCCTGGGAATCCGCGTCAAATACTGACACACTCCTGGGAATCCCTGTCAAATACTGACACACTCCTGGGAATTCCTGTCAAATACTGACACACTCCTGTGGATCCCTGTCAAATACTGACACACTCCTGGGAATCCTCGTCAAATACTGACACACTCCTGGGAATCCCCGTCAAATACTGACACACTCCCGGGAATCCCCGTCAGATACTGACACACTCCTGGGAATCCCCATCAAAAACTGACACACTCCCGCGAATCCCCGTCAAATACTGACACACTCCTGGGAATCCCCGTCAAATACTGACACACTCCTGGGAATCCCCGTCAAGTACTGACACACTCCTGGGAATCCCCGTCAAACACTGAAACTCTCCTGGGAATCCCCGTCAAATACTGACACACTCCTGGGAATCCCCGTCAAATACTGACACACTCCTGGGAATCCCCGTCAAACACTGAAACTCTCCTGGGAATCCCCGTCAAATACTGACACACTCCTGGGAATCACCGTCAAATACAGACACACTCCTGGGAATCTCCGTCAAATACTGACACACTCCTGGGAATCCCCGTCAAATACTGACACTCTCCTGGGAATCCCCGTCAAATAAAGACACACTCCTGGAAATCCGCGTCAAATACTGACACACTCCTGGGAATCCCTGTCAAATACTGACACACTCCTGGGAATCCCTGTCAAATACTGACACACTCCTGGGGATCCCTGTCAAATACTGACACACTCCTGGGAATCCCCGTCAAACACTGACACAATCCTGGGAAACCCCGTCAAATACTGACACACTCCCGGGAATCCCCGTCAGATACTGACACACTCCTGGGAATCCCCATCAAAAACTGACACACTCCCGCGAATCCCCGTCAAATACTGACACACTCCTGGGAATCCCCGTCAAATACTGACACACTCCTGGGAATCCCCGTCAAGTACTGACACACTCCTGGGAATCACCGTCAAATACTGACACTCTCCTGGGAATCCCCGTCAAATACTGACACTCTCCTGGGAATCCCCGTCAAATACTGACACACTCCTGGGTATCCTTGTCAAATACAGACACACTCCAGGGAATCCCTGTCAAATACTGACACTCTCCTGGGAATCCCCGTCAAATACTGACACACTCCCGGGAATCCCCGTCAAATACTGACACACTCCTGGGTATCCTTGTCAAATACAGACACACTCCAGGGAATCCCTGTCAAATACTGACACTCTCCTGGGAATCCCCATCAAATACTGACACACTCCGGGGAATCCCCGTCAAATACTGACACAATCCGGGGAATCCCCGTCAAATACTGACACACTCCTGGGAATCCACGTCAAATACTGACACTCTCCTGGGAATCCCCGTCAAATACTGACACACTCCTGGGAATCCCCATCAAATACTGACACACTCCTGGGAATCCCCGTCAAATACTGACACACTCCTGGGAATCCCTGTCAAATACAGGCACACTCCTGGGAATCCCCATCAAATACTGACACACTCCTGGGAATCCCCGTCAAATACTGACACACTCCCGGGAATCCCTGTCAAATACTGACACACTCCCGGGAATCCCCGTCAAATACTGACACACTCCCGGGAATCCCTGTCAAATACTGACACACTCCTGGGAATCCCCGTCAAATACTGACACACTCCCGGGAATCCCCGTCAAATACTGACACACTCCTGTGAATCCCCGTCAAATACTGACACACTCCTGGGAATCCCCGTCAAATACTGACACACTCCTGGGAATCCCCGTCAAATACTGACACACTCCTGTGAATCCCCGTCAAATACTGACACACTCCTGGGAATCCCCGTCAAACACTGACACACTCCCGGGAATCCCCGTCAAATACTGACAATCCTGGGAATCCTCGTCAAATACTGACACACTCCTGGGAATCCCCGTCAAATACTGACACACCCCAGGAAATCCCCGTCAAATACAGACACACACCCGGGAATTCCCGTCAGATACTGACACACTCCTGGGAATCCCCGTCAAATACTGACACTCTCCTGGGAATCCACGTCATATAATGACACACTCCTGGGAATCCCCGTCAAACACTGACACAATCCTGGGAATCCCCGTCAAATACTGATACACTCCTGGGAATCCCCGTCAAATACTGACACACTCCCGGGAATCCCCGTCAAATACTGACACACTCCCGGGAATCCCCGTCAAATACTGATACACTCCTGGGAATCCCCGTCAAATACTGACACACTCCCGGGAATCCCCGTCAAATACTGACACACTCCTGGGAATCCCCGTCAATTACTGACACACTCCTGGGAATCCCCGTCAAATACTGACACAATGCTGGGAATCCCCGTCAAATACTGACACACTCCTGGGAATCCCCGTCAAATACTGACACACTCCAGGGAATCCCCGACAATAACTGACACACTCCTGGGAATCCCCGTCAAATACTGACACACTCCTGGGAATCCCCGTCAAATACTGACACACTCCTGGTAATCACCGTCAAATACTGACACACTCCTGGGAATCCCCGTCAAATACTGACACACACCTGGGAATCCCCATCAAATACTGACACACTCCTGGGAATCCCCGTCAAATACTGACCCACTCCAGGAAATCCCCGTCAAATATTGACACACTCCTGGGAATCCCCGTCAAATACTGACACACTCCTGGGAATCCCCGTCAAATACTGACACACTCCAGGGAATCCCCGTCAATAACTGACACACTCCTGGGAATCCCCGTCAAATACTGACACACTCCTGGGAATCCCCGTCAAATACTGACACACTCCTGGGAATCCCCGTCAAATACTGACACACGCCTGGTAATCACCGTCAAATACTGACACACTCCTGGGAATCCCCGTCAAATACTGACACACTCCTGGGAATCCCCGTCAAATATTGACACACTCCTGGGAATCCCCGTCAAATACTGACCCACTCCAGGAAATCCCCGTCAAATATTGACACTCTCCTGGGAATCCCCGTCAAATACTGACACACTCCTGGGAATGCCCGTCAAATACAGACACACTCCTGGGAATCCCCGTCAAATACTGACACACTGCTGGGAATCTCCGTCAAATACAGACACACTCCTGGGAATCCCCGTCAAATACTGACACACTGCTGGGAATCTCCGTCAAATACTGACACAGTCCTGGGAATCCCCGTCAAATATTGACACAGTCCTGGGAATCCCCGTCAGATACTGACACACTCCTGGGAATCCCCGTCAAATATTGACACACTCCAGGAAATCCCCGTCAAATATTGACACACTCCTGGGAATCCCCGTCAAATACTGACACACTCCTGGGAATCCCCGTCAATTACTGACACACTCCTGGGAATCCCCGTCAAATAATGACACACTCCTGGGAATCCCCGTCAAATACTGACACACTCCAGGAAATCCCCGTCAAATACTGACACACACCCGGGAATCCCCAGCAAATACTGACACACTCCTGGGAATCCCCGTCAAATACTGACACACTCCTGGGAATCCCCGTCAAATACTGACACACTCCTGGGAATCCCCATCAAATAATGACACACTCCTGGGAATCCCCGTCAAATACTGACACACTCCCGGGAATCCCCGTCAAATACTGACACACTCCTGGGAATCCCCGTCAAATACTGACACACTCCTGGGATTCCCCGTCAAATACTGACACACTCCTGGGAATCCCCGTCAAATACTGACACACTGCTGGGAATCCCCGTCAAATACTGGCACACTCCTGGGAAACCCCGTCAAATACTGACGCACTCCTGGGATTCCCCGTCAAATACTGACACACTCCTGGGAATCCCCGTCAAATACTGACACACTGCTGGGAATCCCCGTCAAATACTGACACACTCCTGGGAATCCCCGTCAAATACTGACACACTCCGGGGAATCCCCGTCAAATACTGACACACTCCCGGGAATCCCCGTCAAATACTGACACACTCCTGGGAATCCCCGTCAAATACTGACACAATCCTGGGAATCCCCGTCAAATACTGACACACTCCTGGGAATCCCCGTCAAATACTGACACACTCCCGGGAATCCCCGTCAAATACAGACACACTCCTGGGAATCCCCGTCAAATACTGACACACTCCCGGGAATCCCCGTCAATTACTGACACACTCCTGGGAATCCCCGTCAAATACTGACACACTCCCGGGAATCCCTGTCAAATACTGACACACTCCTGGGAATCCCCGTCAAATACTGACACACTCCTGGGAATCCCTGTCAAATACTGAAACACTCCTGGGAATCCCCGTCAAATACTGACACACTCCTGGGAATCCCCGTCAAATACTGACACACTCCCGGGAATCCCTGTCAAATACAGACACACTCCTGGGAATCCCCGTCAAATACTGACACACTCCTGGGAATCCCCGTCAAATACTGACACTCTCCTGGGAATCCCCGTCAAATACTGACACAATCCTGGGAATCCCCGTCAAATACTGACACACTCCTGGGAATCCCCGTCAAATACTGACACACTCCCGGGAATCCCCGTCAAATACAGACACACTCCTGGGAATCCCCGTCAAATACTGACACACTCCTGGGAATCCCCGTCAAATACTGACACACTCCTGGGAATCCCCGTCAAATACTGACACACTCCTGGGAATCCCCGTCAAATACTGACACACTCCTGGGAATCCCCGTCAAATACTGACACACTCCTGGGAATCCCCGTCAAATGCTGACACACTCCCGGGAATCCCCGTCAAATACTGACACACTCCTGGGAATCCCCGTCAAATGCTGACACACTCCCGGGAATCCCCGTCAAATGCTGACACACTCCAGGGAATCCCCGTCAAATACTGACACACTCCTGGGAATCCCCGTCAAATACTGACACCCTCCTGGGAATCCCCGTCAAATGCTGACACACTCCCGGGAATCCCCGTCAAATACTGACACCCTCCTGGGAATCCCCGTCAAATACTAACACACTCCTGGGAATCCCCGTCAAATACTGACACACTGCTGGGAATCCCCGTCAAATGCTGACACACTCCCGGGAATCCCTGTCAAATACTGACACACTCCTGGGAATCCCCGTCAAATACTGACACACTCCAGGAAATCCCCGTCAAATACTGACACTCTCCTGGGATAAATTAAAAAACAGGACCTCAAAGTTGTAATCTCAGAATTGCTACCAGTGCCACGTGCTAGTCAGAGTAGAAATAGAAGGATACTTCAGATGAATAGGTGGCTAGAGTAATGGTGCCAGGGGGAGGGATTCAAGTTCCTGGGACATTGGAACCAGTTCTGGGGGAGGTGGGACCAGTTCAAACCGAACGGTCTGCACCTGGGCAGGGCTGGAACTGATGTCCTAGGTGGAGTGTTTGCTAGTGCTGTGGGGGAGGGTTTAAACTAAAATGGCAGGGGTTTGGGAATCTGAGAAGGGAGACAGAGGAAAGGGAAACAAGGATAAAAGCAAAAGATAGGAAGGAGAAAAACAAAAGGGGCAGTCAGAGGAATCAACGGTTTAAATCAAACATGGCCACAGTAAAGAATAATTCTAATAGGTCTAAGAGCGTTAAAAAAACAAGCCTGAAGGCTTTGTGTCTTAATGCAAGGAGCATTTGTAATAAGGTGGATGAATTGGCTGCGCAAATAGAAGTAAACAATTACGATTTGGTTGGGATTACGGAATCGTGGCTCAAGGAAGGCCAGGAATGGGAACTCAACATCCAGGGGTATTCAATATTCAGGAAAGATAGGCAAAAAGGGAAGGGAGTTGGGGTAGCATTACTGGTTAAAGAAGGGATTAACACAATTGTAATGAAGGATATTAGCTCTGATGAGGTGGAATCTGTATGGGTAGAATTGAGAAATACTAAGGGGAAAAAAATGTTAGTGGGAGTGGTTTATAGACCTCCAAACACTAAGGCAGAGGTTGGGGATGGCATTCAAAGAGAAATTAAAGAAGTGTGCAGTAAGGGCACAGCAGTCATCATGGGTGACTTTAATCTACATATAGATTGGGCCAACCAAATGAGTAACAATACTGTGGAGGAGGAATTCCTGGAGTGTTTACGGGATGGTTTCCTGGACCAATATGTCGAGGAACCAACCAGAGATCAGGCCATCTTAGACTGGGTATTATGTAATGAGAAAGGATTAATTAGCAATCTTGTTGTAAGAGGCCCCTTGGGTCGGAGCGATCATAATATGATCGAATTCTTCATTAAGATGGAGAATGAAGTAGTTGACTCGGAGACTAGGGTCCTCAATTTAAATAAAGGAAACTATGATGGTCTGAGGAGCGAGTTGCGTAGGATTGATTGGGGAATGGCACTCAAAGGGCTGACGGTGGATAGGCAATGGCAAACATTCAAAGGCCGAATGGATGAACTACAGAATTTGTTCATCTCAGTTTGGCATAAAAATAAAACAAAACAGGTGACCTAACCGTGGCGAACAAGGGAAATTAGGGATAGCATAAGGTCCAAGGAGAGGGCATATAAATTGGCCAGAAAAAGCAATAATCCTGAGGATTGGGAGCAGTTTAGGATTCAACAAAGGAGGACAAAGGGATTAATTAAGAAAGGGAAAATAGAATATGAGAGTAAGCTTGCAGAGAACATAAAAACTGACTGTAAAAGCTTTTATAGATATGTGAAGAGAAAAAGATTGGTGAAGTCAAGCGTAGGTCCCTTGCAGTCAGAATCGGGGGAATTTATAATGGGGAACAAAGAAATGGCTGACCAACTAAATACATATTTTGGTTCTGTCTTCACAAAGGAGGACACAAATAACCTCCCAGAGATGCCGGGGAACATAGGGTCTGATGAAAGGGTGGAACTGAAAGAAATCAATATTTGTAGGGAAATGGTGTTAGGAAAATTGATGGGACTGAAGGCCGATAAATCCCCAGGGCCTGATAATCTACATCGCAGGGTACTTAAGGAAGTGGCCCTAGAAATAATAGATGCATTGCTGGTCATCTTCCAGAACTCGATAGACTCTGGAACGGTACCCATGAATTGGCGGGTAGCTAATGTTACCCCACTATTCAAAAAAGGTGGTCGAGAAAAGGCGGGGAATTATAGACCGGTAAGCCTGACATCAGTAGTGGGGAAAATGCTAGAGTCCATTATAAAAGATGTAATAGCAGAGCACTTGGAAAGCAGTGACAGGATCGGACAAAGTCAACATGGATTTACAAAAGGTAAATCATGCTTGACTAATCTACTGGAATTTTTTGAGGATGTAACTGGTAAAATAGATAAGGGAGAACCAGTGGATGTGGTGTATTTGGACTTTCAGAAGGCTTTCGATAAGGTCCCGCATAAGAGATTAGCGTGCAAAATTAAGGCACATGGGATTGGGGGCAAGGTATTGACTTGGCTAGAGAACTGGTTGGCGGACAGAAAGCAAAGAGTTGGAAGAAACGGGTCGTTTTCCGAGTGGCAATCCTGGGAATCCCCGTCAAATACTGACACACTCCTGGGAATCCCCGTCAAATACTGACACACTCCTGGGAATCCCCGTCAAATACTGAAACACTCCCGGGATTCCCCTTCTAATACTGACACACTCCTGGGAATCCCCGTCAAATACTGGGGGATGTGCTGCCAATTATAGAGAAAAAAACAAGTCAGCTTGGTAGACAGGGCAAATATATAAGGGCAAGGCTGGATGGCATCTATTTTAATGCAAGGAGTCTTGCAAATAAGGTGGATGAACTGAAGGTGTTGATAAACACATGGGAGTATGATATTGTTGCTATCACGGAGACATGGTTGAGGGAAGGGCAAGACTGGCAGCTCAATATTCCGGGGTACAGAATCTTCAGGCGAGACAGAGGGGGAGATATAAGAGGAGGGGGTGTCGCAATATTAATTAAGGAGTCAATTACTGCAGTAAGGAGGGATGATATATTAGCAGGGTCCTCTAATGAGGCCATATGGGTGGAGCTTAAAAACAAAAAGGAGGCAAGCACTTTGCTGGGAGTGTACTATAGGCCTCCAAACAGTCAGGGGGAGATAGAGGAACAGATATGTAGGCAAATCTCAGAGAAATGTGCAAATAATAGGGTAATAATAATGGGGGATTTCAACTTCCCCAATATTAACTGGGATAGTCAGAGTGTGAAAGGCTCAGAGGGTGTAGAATTCTTAAAGTGCATCCAGGAGAGCTTTTTGAGCCAGCATGTAGAAAGTCCTACAAGAGAGGGGGCGGTACTGGACCTAATTCTAGGGAATGTGGCCGGCCAAGTGGAAAAAGTGCTAGTAGGTGAGCACTTTGGTGATAGTGACCATAATATGGTAAGATTTAAGGTGGTCATGGAAAAGGACAGGGATGGGCCGGAAATAAAGGTTCTAAATTGGGGGAAGGCCGATTTTAATAGGATAAGGCAGGATCTGGCCAAAATGGACTGGGATCAGCTACTTGTAGGAAAATCCGCATCGGAGCAATGGGAGGCTTTCAGAAGGGAGATTGAGAACATACAATGGCAACATGTTCCCGTAAAGGTCAAGGGTGGTTCCAAAAACCACAGGGAACCTTGGATGTCAGGGGATATACGAGAATGGATTAGGAAAAAAAGGAGGGCTTTTGGTAGATACAAAAGGCTAAAGACGGAGGAAGCCCTAGAGGAGTACAAAAAGTGCAGGGGGATACTTAAAAAAGAAATTAGGAGATCAAGGAGGGGCCATGAAATAACACTGGCAAGCAAAATAAAGGAAAATCCGAAGATGTTTTATAAGTATATTAAGGGTAAGAGGATAACTAGGGAAAAAATAGGGCCCATTAGGGACAAAAGTGGCAATCTGTGTGTGGAGCCGGAAGATGTAGGAGGGGTTCTAAATGAATTTTTTGCATCTGTTTTCACTATGGAGAAGGACGATGTAGACATAGAAATAGGGCGGGGGGACTGTGATATGCTCGAACATATTAACATCGAGAGGGAGGAGGTATTGGCGGTTTTAGCTGGCCTAAAAATGGATAAATCCCCAGGCCCGGATGAAATGTATCCCAGGCTGCTGTGTGAGGCAAAGGAGGAGATTGCGGGGGCTCTAACACATATATTCAGGACCTCTCTGGCCACAGGGGATGTGCCAGAGGACTGGAGAACCGCTAATGTAGTACCATTATTCAAGAAGGGTAGTAGGGAAAAACCAGGGAACTACAGGCCAGTGAGCCTAACATCAGTGGTAGGAAAATTATTGGAAAAAATCCTGAGGGACAAAATTTGTCTCCACTTGGAGAGGCAAGGATTAATCAGGGATAGTCAACATGGCTTTGTCAAGGGAAGATCATGTCTGACTAATTTGATTGAATTTTTTGAGGGGTTGACTAGGTGTGTGGATGAGGGTAACGCAGTGGATGTGGTATACATGGATTTCAGTAAGGCCTTCGATAAAGTCCCGCACAGGAGACTGGTCAAGAAGGTAAGAGCCCATGGAATCCAGGGTGCCTTGGCACATTGGATACAAAACTGGCTTAGTGGCAGAAGGCAGAGGGTGATGGTCGAAGGTTGTTTTTGTGACTGGAAGCCTGTGGCCAGTGGGGTACCACAGGGATCGGTGCTGGGTCCCTTGCTGTTTGTGGTCTACATTAATGACTTGGATATGAATGTAAAGGGTATGATCAGTAAGTTCGCGGATGATACAAAAATTGGTAGGGTGGTAAATAGCGAGGAGGGTAGCCTCAGTCTGCAGGACGATATAGATGGGTTGGTCAGATGGGCGGAACAGTGGCAAATGGAATTTAACCCGGAAAAGTGCGAGGTGATGCACTTTGGGGGGACTAACAAGGCAAAGGAATACACAATGAATGGAAAGACCCTAGGCAAGATGGAGGGTCAGAGGGATCTGGGTGTGCAAGTACACAGATCCCTGAAGGCGGCGGAACAGGTGGATAAGGTGGTAAAAAAGGCATATGGGATACTTGCCTTCATTAGCCGAGGCATTGAATATAAGAGCAAGGAGGTTATGATGGAGCTGTATAAAACACTGGTTAGGCCACAGCTGGAATACTGTGTGCAGTTCTGGTTGCCACACTACAGGAAGGATGTGATCGCGTTAGAGAGGGTGCAGAGGAGGTTCACCAGGATGTTACCAGGGCTGGAGCGCTTCAGCTATGAAGAGAGACTGGGCAGATTGGGTTTGTTTTCCTTGGAGCAGAGGAGGCTGAGGGGGGACATGATTGAGGTGTACAAAATTATGAGGGGCATAGATAGGATGGATGCTGAGGAGCTTTTTCCCTTAGTAGAGGGGTCAATAACTAGGGGGCATAGATTCAAGGTAAAGGGCGGGAGGTTTAGAGGGGATTTGAGAAAGAACTTTTTCACCCAGAGGGTGGTTGGAGTCTGGAACTCACTGCCTGAAAGGATTGTGGAGGCAGAAACCCTCACAACATTTAAGAAGCATTTGGATGTGCACTTGAAATGCCATAGCATACAAGGCTACGGGCCAAATGCTGGAATATGGGATTAGATTAGACAGGGCTTGATGGCCGGCGCGGACACGATGGGCCGAAGGGCCTCTATCCGTGCTGTATTACTCTATGACTCTATGACTCCTGGGAATCCCCGTCAAATACTGACACTCTCCTGGGAATCCCCGTCAAATACTGACACACTCCAGGGAATCCCCGTCAAATACTGACACTCTCCCGGGAATCCCTGTCAAATACTGACAAACTCCCGGGAATCCCCGTCAAATACTGACACACTCCAGGGAATCCCCGTCAAATACTGACACACTCCAGGGAATCCCCGTCAAATACTGACACACTCCCGGGAATCCCCGTCAAATACTGACACACTCCTGGGAATCCCCGTCAAATACTGACACACTCCTGGGAATCCCCGTCAAATAGTGACACACTCCTGGGAATCCCCGTCAAATACTGACACACTCCCGGGAATCCCCGTCAAATACTGACACACTCCTGGGAATCCCCGTCAAATACTGACACACTCCTGGGAATCCCCGTCAAATACTGACACTATCCTGGGAATCCCCGTCAAATACTGACACACTCCTGGGAATCCCCGTCAAATAGTGACACACTCCTGGGAATCCCCGTCAAATACTGACACACTCCCGGGAATCCCCGTCAAATACTGACACACTCCTGGGAATCCCCGTCAAATAGTGAAACACTCCTGGGAATCCCCGTCAAATACTGACACTATCCTGGGAATCCCCATCAAATACTGACACACTCCTGGGAATCCCCGTCAAATAGTGACACACTCCTGGGAATCCCCGTCAAATACTGACACACTCCTGGGAATCCCCGTCAAATACTGACACACTCCTGGGAATCCCCGTCAAATACTGACACACTCCTAGGAATCCCCGTCAATAACTGACACACTCCTGGGAATCACTGTCAAATACTGACACACTCCTGGGAATCCCCGTCAAATAGTGAAACACTCCTGGGAATCCCCGTCAAATAGTGACACACTCCTGGGAATCCCCGTCAAATACTGACACACTCCTGGGAATCCCCGTCAAATACTGACACATTCCCGGGAATCCCCGTCAAATACTGACACACTCCCGGGAACCCCCGTCAATTACTGACAGAATCCTGGGAATCCCCGACAAGTACTGACACACTCCTGGGAATCCCCGTCAAATACTGACACACTCCGGGGAATCACCGACAAATATTGACACAATCCTGGGAATCCCCGTCAAGTACTGACACACTCCCGGGAATCCCCGTCAAATACTGACACACTCCTGGGAAACCCCGTCAAATGCTGACACACTCCTGGGAATCCCCGTCAAATACTGACACACTCCTGGGAATCCCCGTCAAATACTGATTCCTCCTGGGAATCCTTGTCAAATACTGACACACTCCTGGGAATCCCCGTCAAATACTGACACACTCCTGGGAATCCCCGTCAAATAACGATACACTCCTGGGAATTCCCGTCAAATACTGACACACTCCTGGGAATCCGCGTCAAATAATGACACACTCCTGGGAATCCCCATCAAATACATACACAATCCAGGGAATCCCCGTCAAATACTGACACAGTCCCGGGAATCCCTGTCAAATACTGACACTCTCCTGGGAATCCCCGTCAAATACTGACACTCCTGGGAATCCCCGTCAAATACTGACAAACTCCTGGGAATCTCCGGCAAACACTGACACACTCCTGGGAATCCCCATCAAATACTGACATACTCCTGGGAATCCATGTCAAATACTGACACACTCCCCGGAATCCCCGTCAAATACTGACACACTCCTGGGAATCCCCGTCAAATACTGACACACTCCTGGGAATCCCCGTCAAATACTGACACACTCCAGGAAATCCCCGTCAAATACTGACACACTCCTGGGAATCCCCGTCAAATAATGACACACTCCTGGGAATCCCCGTCAAATACTGACACACTCCGGGGAATCACCGTCAAATACTGACACACTCCCGGGAATCCCCGTCAAATACTGACACACTCCTGGGAATCCCCGTCAAATACTGACACACTCCTGGGAATCCCCGTCAAATACTGACACTGTCCTGGGAATCCCCGTCAAATACTGACACACTCCTGGGAATCCCCGTCAAATAGTGACACACTCCTGGGAATCCCCGTCAAATACTGACACACTCCTGGGAATCCCCGTCAAATACTGACACACTCCTGGGAATCCCCGTCAATAACTGACACACTCCTGGGAATCCCCGTCAAATACTGACACACTCCTGGGAATCCCCGTCAAATAGTGACGCACTCCTGGGAATCCTCGTCAAATAGTGACACACTCCTGGGAATCCCCGTCAAATACTGACACACGCCTGGGAATCCCCGTCAAATACTGACACACTCCTGGGAATCCCCGTCAAATACTGAAACACTCCTGGGAATCCCCGTCAATTACTGACACATCCTTGGGAATCCCCGTCAATTACTGACACACTCCTGGGAATCCCCGTCAAATACTGACACATTCCTGGGAATCCCTGTCATATACTGACACACTCCTGGGAAACCCCGTCAAATACTGACACTCTCCTGGGAATCCCCGTCAATTACTGACACACTCCTGGGAATCCCCGTCAAATACTGACACACTCCTGGGAATCCCCGTCAAATACTGACACACTTCCAGGAATCCCCGTCAAATACTGACACACTCCCGGGAATCCCCGTCTATTACTGACACAATCCTGGGAATCCTCGACAAGTACTGACACACTCCTGGGAATCCCCGTCAAATACTGACACACTCCTGGGAATCCCCGTCAAATAATGACACACTCCTGGGAATCCCCGTCAAGTACTGACACACTCCTGGGAATCCCCATCAAATACTGACACACTCCCGGGATCCCCGTCAAATACTGACACACTCCTGGGAATCCCCGTCAAATACTGACACACTCCTGGGAATCCGCGTGAAATAATGACACACTCCTGGGAATCCCCATCAAATACATACACAATCCTGGGAATTCCCGTCAAATATTGACACACTCCTGGGAATCCGCGTGAAATAATGACACACTCCTGGGAATCCCCATCAAATACATACACAATCCTGGGAATCCCCATGAAATAATGACACACTGCTGGGAATCCCCATCAAATACATACACAATCCAGGGAATCCCCGTCAAATACTGACACAGTCCCGGGAATCCCTGTCAAATACTGACACTCTCCTGGGAATCCCCGTCAAATACTGACACTCCTGGGAATCCCCGTCAAATACTGACACACTCCTGGGAATCTCCGGCAAATACTGACACACTCCTGGGAATCCCCGTCAAATACTGACACACTCCTGGGAATCCCCGTCAAATACTGACACACTCCTGGGAATCCCCGTCAAATACTGACACACTCCTGGGAATCCCCGTCAAATACTGACACCCTCCTGGGAATCCCCGTCAAATACTGACACATTCCTGGGAATCCCCGTCAAATACTGACACACTCCTGGGAATCCCCGTCAAATAATGACACACTCCTGGGAATCCCCGTCAAATACTGACACACTCCTGGGAATCCCCGTCAAATACTGACACACTCCAGGGAATCCCCGTCAAATACTGACACACTCCTGGGAGTCCCCGTCAAATACTGACACACTCCAGGGAATCCCCGTCAAATACTGACACTCTCCTGGGAATCCCCGTCAAATACTGACACACTCCAGGGAATCCCCGTGAAATACTGACACCCTCCTGGGAATCCCGGTCAAATACTGACACACTCCTGGGAATCTTCGACAAGTACTGACACACTCCTGGGAATCCCCGTCAAATACTGACACACTCCTGGGAATCCCCGTCAAATAATGATACACTCCTGGGAATTCCCATCAAATATTGACACACTCCTGGGAATCCCCGTCAAATACTGACACACTCCTGGGAATCCCCGTCAAATACTGACACACTCCTGGGAATCCGCGTGAAATAATGACACACTCCTGGGAATCCCCGTCAAATACTGACACACTCCTGGGAATCCTCGACAAGTACTGACACACTCCTGGGAATCCCCGTCAAATACTGACACACTCCTGGGAATCCCCGTCAAATAATGATACACTCCTGGGAATCCACGTCAACTACTGACGCACTCCTGGGAATCCCCTTCCAATACTGACACACTCCTGGGAATCCCCTTCCAATACTGACACACTCCTGGGAATCCCCGTCAAATACAGACACAATCCTGGGAATCCACGTCAAATACTGACACACTCCTGGGAATCCCCTTCCAATACTGACACACTTACGGGAATCCCCGTCAAATACTGACAAACTCCCGGGAATCCCCGTCAAATACTGACAAACTCCCGGGAATCCCCGTCAAATACAGAAACACTCCTGGAATGGGAATCCC
The DNA here is from genome assembly GCF_052327205.1 of Somniosus microcephalus. Classification (NCBI taxonomy): domain Eukaryota; kingdom Metazoa; phylum Chordata; class Chondrichthyes; order Squaliformes; family Somniosidae; genus Somniosus; species Somniosus microcephalus. The sequence goes on from NC_141004.1 coordinate 80,058,031, forward strand.
CGTCAAATAGTGACACACTCCTGGGAATCCCCGTCAAATACTGACACACTCCTGGGAATCCCCGACAAATACTGACAAACTCCTGGGAATCCCCGTCAAATACTGACACACTCCTGGGAATCCCCGTCAAATACTGACACACTCCCGGGAATCCCCGTCAAATACTGACACACTCCTGGGAATCCCCGTCAGATACTGACACACTCCTGGGAACCCACGTCAAATACTGACACACTCCCGGGAATCCCCGTCAAATGCTGACACACTCCTGGGAATCCCTGTCAAATACTGACACATTCCTGGGAATCCCCGTCAAATACTGACACACTACTGGGAATCCCCGTCAAATAGTGACAAACTCCTGGGAATCCCCGTCAAATACTGAAACACTCCAGGGAATCCCCGTCAATTACTGACACACTCCTGGGAATCCCCGTCAAATACTGACACACTCCAGGGAATCCCCGTCAAATACTGACACACTCCTGGGAATCCCCGTCAAATAGTGACACACTCCTGGGAATCCCCGTCAAATACTGACACACTCCAGGGAATCCCCGTCAAATAGTGACACAGTCCTGGGAATCCCCGTCAAATACTGACACACTCCTGGGAATCCCCGTCAAATACTGACACACTCCTGGGAATCCCCGTCAAATACTGACACACTCCTGGGAATCCCCGTCAAATACTGACACACTCCTGGGAATCCCCGTCAAATACTGACACACTCCCGGGAATCCCCGTCAAATACTGTCACACTCCTGGGAATCCCCGTCAAATACTGACACACTCCTGGGAATCCCCGTCAAATACTGACACACTCCTGGGAATCCCCGTCAAATACTGACACGCTCCTGGGAATCCCCATCAAATACTGACACACTCCTGGGAATCCCCGTCAAATACAGACACAATCCTGGGAATCCACGTCAACTACTGACACACTCCTGGGAATCCCCGTCAAATACATACACAATACTGGGAATCCACGTCAAATACTGACACACTCCTGGGAATCCCCTTCCAATACTGACACACACCCGGGAATCCCCTTCCAATACTGACACACTCCTGGGAATCCCCTTCCAATACTGACAAACTCCTGGGAATCCCCGTCAAATACAGACACAATCCTGGGAATCCACGTCAAATACTGACAGACTCCTGGGAATCCCCTTCCAATACTGACACACTCCCGGGAATCCCCGTCAAATACTGACAAACTCCCGGGAATCCCCGTCAAATACTGACACACTCCTGGGAATCCCCGTCAAACACTGACACACTCCGGGGAATCCCCGTCAAATACAGACACACTCCCGGGAATCCCCGTCAAATACTGACACACTCCTGGGAATCCCCGTCAAATACTGACACACTCCTGGGAATCCCCGTCAAATACTGGCAAGCTCCTGGGAATCCCCGTCAAATACTGGCAAGCTCCTGGGAATCCCCGTCAAATACTGACACACTCATGGGAATCCCCGTCAAATACTGATACACTCCTGGGATTCCCCGTCAAATACTGACACACTCCCGGAAATCCCCGTCAGATACTGACACACTCCAGGAAATTCCCTTCAAATACTGACACACTCCTGGGAATCCCCGTCAAATACTGACACACTCCTGGGAATCCCCGTCAAATACTGACACACTCCTGGGAATCCCCGTCAAATATTGACACCCTCCTGGGAATCCACGTCAAATACTGACACACTCCTGGGAATCCCCGTCAAATACATACACACTCCTGGGAATCCCCGTCAAATACTGACACACTCCAGGGAATCCCCGTCAAATACTGACACACTCCCGGGAATCCCCGTCAAATAGTGACATACTCCAGGAAATCCCCGTCAAATACTGACACACTCCAGGGAATCCCCGTCAAATACTGGCACACTCCTGGGAATCCCCGTCAAATACTGACACACTCCTGGGAATCCCCGTCAAATACTGACACACTCCTGGGAATCCCCGTCAAATACTGACACACTCCTGGGAATCCCCGTCAAATACTGACACACTCCTGGGAATCCCCGTCAAATACTGACACACTCCAGGGAATCCCCGTCAAATACTGACACACTCCTGTGAATCCCCGTCAAATACTGACACAATCCTGGGAATCCTCGCCAAACAATGACACACTCCTGGGAATCCCCGTCAAATACTGACACACTCCTGGGAATCCCCGTCAAATACTGACACACTCCTGGGATTCCTCGTCAAACAATGACACACTCCTGGGAATCCCCGTCAAATACTGACACACTCCCGGGAATCACCGTCAAATAATGACACACTCCTGGGAATCCCCGTCAAATACTGACACACTCCTGTGAATACCCGTCAAATACAGACACTCTCCTGGGAATCCCCGTCAAATACTGACACACTCCTGGGAATCCCCGTCAAATACTGACACACTCCTGGGAATCCCCGTCAAATACTGACACACTCCTGGGAATCCACGTCAAATACTGACACACTCCTGGGAATCCCCGTCAAATCCTGACACTCTCCTGGGAATCCCCGTCAAATACTGACACACTCCTGGGAATCCCCGTCAAATAATGACACACTCCTGGGAATCCCCGTCAAATACTGACACACTCCTGGGAATCCCCGTCAAATACTGACACACTCCTGGGAATCCCCGTCAAATACTGACACACTCCTGGGAATCCCCGTCAAATACTGACACACTCCTGGGAATCCCCGTCAAATAGTGACACACTCCTGGGAATCCCCGTCAAATACTGACGCACTCCTGGGAATCCCCGTCAAATACTGACACACTACTGGGAATCCCCGTCAAATAGTGACAAACTCCTGGGAATCCCCGTCAAATACTGAAACACTCCAGGGAATCCCCGTCAATTACTGACACACTCCTGGGAATCCCCGTCAAATACTGACACACTCCAGGGAATCCCCGTCAAATACTGACACACTCCTGGGAATCCCCGTCAAATAGTGACACACTCCTGGGAATCCCCGTCAAATACTGACACACTCCAGGGAATCCCCGTCAAATAGTGACACAGTCCTGGGAATCCCCGTCAAATACTGACACACTCCTGGGAATCCCCGTCAAATACTGACACACTCCTGGGAATCCCCGTCAAATACTGACACACTCCTGGGAATCCCCGTCAAATATTGACACATTCCTGGGAATCCCCGTCAAATACTGACACATTCCTGGGAATCCCCGTCAAATACTGACACACTCCTGGGAATCCCCGTCAAATGCTGACACACTCCTGGGAATCCCCGTCAAATACTGACACATTCCTGGGAATCCCCGTCAAATACTGACACACTCCTGGGAATCCCCGTCAAATACTGACACACTCCTGGGAATCCCCATCAAATACTGACACACTCCTGGGAATCCCCGTCAAATACAGACACAATCCTGGGAATCCACGTCAACTACTGACACACTCCTGGGAATCCCCGTCAAATACATACACAATACTGGGAATCCACGTCAAATACTGACACACTCCTGGGAATCTCCTTCCAATACTGACACAGTCCCGGGAATCCCCTTCCAATACTGACACACTCCTGGGAATCCCCTTCCAATACTGACAAACTCCTGGGAATCCCCGTCAAATACAGACACAATCCTGGGAATCCACGTCAAATACTGACACACTCCTGGGAATCCCCTTCCAATACTGACACACTCCCGGGAATCCCCGTCAAATACTGACAAACTCCCGGGAATCCCCGTCAAATACTGACAAACTCCCGGGAATCCCCGTCAAATACTGACACACTCCTGGGAATCCCCGTCAAATACTGACACACTCCGGGGAATCCCCGTCAAATACAGACACACTCCCGGGAATCCCCGTCAAATACTGACACACTCCTGGGAATCCCCGTCAAATACTGACACACTCCTGGGAATCCCCGTCAAATAGTGACACACTCCTGGGAATCCCCGTGAAATAATCACACACTCCCGGGAATCCCCGTCAAATACTGACACACTCCCGGGAATCCCCGTCTATTACTGACACAATCCTGGGAATCCTCGACAAGTACTGACACACTCCTGGGAATCCCCGTCAAATACTGACACACTCCGGGGAATCACCGACAAATACTGACACAATCCTGGGAATCCCCGTCAAGTACTGACACACTCCTGGGAATCCCCGTCAAATACTGACACACTCCTGGGAATCCCCGTCAAATACTGACACACTCCTGGGAATCCCCGACAAATACTGATTCCTCCTGGGAATCCTCGTCAAATACTGACACACTCCTGGGAATCCCTGTCAAATACTGACACACTCTTCGGAATCCCCGTCAAATACTGACACACTCCTGGGAATCCCCGTCAAATAATGATACACTCCTGGGAATTCCCGTCAAATATTGACACACTCCTGGGAATCCGCATGAAATAATGACGCACTCCTGGGAATCCCCATCAAATACATACACAATCCTGGGAATCCCCATGAAATAATGACACACTGCTGGGAATCCCCATCAAATACTGACACACTCCTGGGAATCCCCGTCAAATACTGACACAGTCCCGGGAATCCCTGTCAAATACTGACACACTCCAGGGAATCCCCGTCAAATACTGACACTCTCCTGGGAATCCCCGTCAAATACTGACACTCCTGGGAATCCCCGTCAAATACTGACACACTCCTGGGAATCTCCGGCAAATACTGACACACTCCTGGGAATCACCGTCATATACTGACACCCTCCTGGGAATCCCCGTCAAATACTGACACATTCCTGGGAATCCCCGTCAAATACTGACACACTCCTGGGAATCACCGTCAAAGACTGACACTCTCCTGGGAATCCCCGTCAAATACTGACACACTCCTGGGAATCCCCGTGAAATACTGACACACTCCTGGGAATCCCCGTCAAATAGTGACACACTCCGGGGAATTCCCGTGAAATAATCACACTCTCCTGGGAATCCCCGTCAAATACTGACATACTCCTGGGAATCCTCATCAAATACTGACACATTCCTGGGAATCCCCATCAAATACTGACACACTCCTGGGAATCCCCGTCAAATAGTGACACACTCCTGGGAAACCCCGTGAAATAATCACACTCTCCTGGGAATCCCCGTCAAATACTGACATACTCCTGGGAATCCTCATCAAATACTGACACATTCCTGGGAATCCCGGTCAAATACTGACACACGCCTGGGAATCACCGTCAAATACTGACAAACTCCCGGGAATCCCCGTCAAATACTGACACACTCCAGGGAATCCCCGTCAAATACTGACACACTCCAGGGAATCCCCGTCAAATACTGACACACTCCTGGGAATCCCCGTCAAATAGTGACACACTCCTGGGAACCCCCGTCAAATACTGACACACTCCTGGGAATCCCCGTCAAATAGTGACACACTCCTGGGAATCCCCGTCAAATAGTGACACACTCCTGGGAATCCCCGTCAAATACTGACACACGCCTGGGAATCCCCGTCAAATACTGACACACTCCTGGGAATCCCCGTCAATTACTGACACACTCCTGGGAATCCCCGTCAATTACTGACACACTCCTGGGAATCCCCGTCAAATACTGACACATTCCTGGGAATCCCCGTCAAATACTGACACACTCCTGGGAATCCCTGTCAAATACTGACACTCTCCTGGGAATCCCCGTCAATTACTGACACACTCCTGGGAATCCCCGTCAAATACTGACACACTCCTGGGAATCCCCGTCAAATACTGACACACTCCCGGGAATCCCCGTCAAATACTGACACACTCCCGGGAATCCCCGTCAATTACTGACACAATCCTGGGAATCCTCGACAAGTACTGACACACTCCTGGGAATCCCCGTCAAATGCTGACACACTCCGGGGAATCACCGACAAATACTGACACAATCCTGGGAATCCCCGTCAAGTCCTGACACACTCCTGGGAATCCCCGTCAAATACTGACACACTCCTGGGAATCCCCGTCAAATACTGACACACTCCTGGGAATCCCCGTCAAATACTGATTCCTCCTGGGAATCCTCGTCAAATACTGACACACTCCTGGGAATCCCCGTCAAATACTGACACACTCCTCGGAATCCCCATCAAATACTGACACACTCCTGGGAATCCCCGTCAAATAGTGACACACTCCTGGGAATCCCCGTCAAATACTGACACACTCCTGGGAATCCCTGCCAAATACTGACACACTCCAGGGAATCCCCGTCAAATACTGACACACTACTGGGAATCCCTGTCAAATAGTGACAAACTCCTGGGAATCCCCGTCAAATACTGAAACACTCCAGGGAATCCCCGTCAATTACTGACACACTCCTGGGAATTCCCGTCAAATACAGACACACTCCTGGGAATCCCCGTCAAATACTGACACACTCCAGGGAATCCCCGTCAAATACTGACACACTCCTGGGAATCCCCGTCAAACACTGACACACTCCTGGGAATCCCCGTCAAATACTGACACACTGCTGGGAATCCCCGTCAAATACTGACACACTCCTGGGAATCCCCGTCAATTACTAACACACTCCTGGGAATCCCCGTCAAATACTGACACACTCCTGGGAATCCCCGTCAAATACTGACACACTCCTGGGAAACCCCTTCAAATACTGACACACTCCTGGGAATCCCCGTCAAATAATGACACACTCCTGGGAATCCCCGTCAAATAATGACACACTCCTAGGAATCCACGTCAAATACTGACACACTCCTGGGAATCCCCGTCAAATACAGACACACTCCTGGGAATCCCCGTCAAATACTGACACACTCCTGGGAATCCCCGTCAAACACTGACACACTCCTGGGAATCCCCGTCAATTACTAACACACTCCTGGGAATCCCCGTCAAATACTGACACACTCCTGGGAATCCCCTTCAAATACTGACACACTCCTGGGAATCCCCGTCAAATACTGACACACTCCTGGGAATCCCCGTCAAATAATGACACACACCTGGGAATCCCCGTCAAATACTGACACACTCCTGGGAATCCCCGTCAAATAATGACACACTCCTGGGAATCCCCGTCAAATACTGACACACTCCTGGGAATCCCCGTCAAATACTGACACACTCCAGGGAATCCCCGTCAAATACTGACACACTCCTGGGAGTCCCCGTCAAATACTGACACACTCCAGGGAATCCCCGTCAAATACTGACACTCTCCTGGGAATCCCCGTCAAATACTGACACACTCCTGGGAATCCCCGTCAAATACTGACACACTCCTGGGAATCCCCGTCAAATACTGACACTCTCCTGGGAATCCCCGTCAAATACTGGCACACTCCCGGGAATCCCCGTCAAATACTGGCACACTCCTGGGAATCCCCGTCAAATACTGACACACTCCTGGGAATCCCCGTCAAATACTGACACACTCCTGGGAATCCCCGTCAAATACTGACACTCTCCTGGGAATCCCCGTCAAATACTGGCACACTCCCGGGAATCCCCGTCAAATACTGGCACACTCCTGGGAATCCCCGTCAAATACTGACACACTCCTGGGAATCCCCGTCAAATACTGACACACTCCTGGGAGTCCCCGTCAAATACTGACACACTTCTGGGAATCCCCGTCAAATACTGACACATTCCTGGGAGTCCCCGTCAAATACTAACACACTCCTGGGAATCCCCGTCAAATACTGACACACTCCCGGGAATCCCCGTCAAATACTGACACACTCCTGGGAATCCCCGTCAAATACTGACACACTCCTGGGAATCCCCGTCAAATACAGACACACTCCTGGGAATCCCCGTCAAATACTGACACACTCCTGGGAATCCCCGTCAAATAGTGACACACTCCTGGGAATCCCCGTCAAATACTGACACACTCCTGGGAATCCCCGACAAATACTGATACACTCCTGGGAATCCCCATCAAATACTGACACACTCCTGGGAATCCTCGTCAAATACTGACACACTCCTGGGAATCCCCGTCAAATACTGACACACTCCTGGGAATCCCCGTCAAATACTGACAGACTCCTGGGAATCCCCGTCAAATACTGACACACTCCAGGGAATCCCCGTCAAATACTGACACACTCCTGGGAATCCCCGTCAAATACGGACACACTCCAGGGAATCCCCGTCAAATACTGACACACTCCTGGGAATCCCCGTCAAACACTGACACACTCCTGGGAATCCCCGTCAAATACTGACACACTCCTGGGTATCCCCGTCAAATACTGACACACTCCTGGGAATCCCCGTCAAATACTGAGACACTCCAGGGAATCCCCGTCAAATACTGACACACTCCTGGGAATCCCCGTCAAATACTGACACACTCCTGGGAATCCCCGTCAATTACTGACACACTCCTGGGAATCCCCGTCAAATACTGACACACTCCAGGGAATCCCCGTCAGATACTGACACACTCCTGGGTATCCCCGTCAAATACTGACACACTCCTGGGAATCCCCGTCAAATACTGACACACTCCTGGGAATCCCCGTCAAATACTGACACACTCCTGGGAATCCCCGTCAAATACTGCCACACTCCTGGGAATCCCCGTCAATTACTGACACACTCCTGGGAATCCCCGTCAAATACTGACACACTCCAGGGAATCCCCGTCAGATACTGACACACTCCTGGGTATCCCCGTCAAATACTGACACACTCCTGGGAATCCCCGTCAAATACTGACACACTCCTGGGAATCCCCGTCAAATACTGACACACTCCTGGGAATCCCCGTCAAATACTGACACACTCCTGGTAATCCCCGTCAAACACTGACACACTCCCGGGAATCCCCGTCAAATACTGACACACTCCCGGGAATCCCCGTCAAATACTGACACACTCCCGGGAATCCCCGTCAAATACTGACACACTCCTGGGAATCACCGTCAAATACTGACACACTCCTGGGAATCCCCGTCAAATACTGACACACTCCTGGGAATCCCCGTCAAACACTGACACACTCCTGGGAATCCCCGTCAAATACTGACACAATCCTGGGAATCCCCGTCAAATACTGACACACTCCTGGGAATCCCCGTCAAATACTGGCACAATCCTGGGAATCCCCGTCTAATACTGACACAATCCTGGGAATCCCCGTCAAATTCTGACACACTCCTGGGAATCCCCGTCAAATACTGACACAATCCTGGGAATCCCCATCAAATACTGACACAATCCTGGGAATCCTCGTCAAATACTGACACACTCCTGGGAATCCCCGTCAAATACTGACACAATCCTGGGAATCCTCGTCAAATACTGACACACTCCTGGGAATCCCCGTCAAATACTGACACAATCCTGGGAATCCCCGTCAAATACTGACACACTCCTGGGAATCCCCGTCAAATACTGACACACTCCCGGGAATCCCCGTCAAATACAGACACACTCCTGGGAATCCCCGTCAAATACTGACACACTCCTGGGAATCCCCGTCACATACTGACACACTCCTGGGAATCCCCGTCACATACTGACACACTCCTGGGAATCCCTGTCAAATACTGACACACTCCTGGGAATCCCCGTCAATTACTGACACACTCCTGATAATCCCCGGCAAATACTGACACACTCCTGGGAATCCCCGTCAAATACTGACACACTCCTGGGAATCCCCGTCAAATACTGACACACTCCTGGGAATCCCCGTCAAATACTGACACACTCCTGGGAATCCCCGTCAAATACTGACACACTCCTGTGAATACCCGTCAAATACAGACACTCTTCTGGGAATCCCCGTCAAATACTGACACACTCCTGGGAATCCCCGTCAAACACTGACACACTCCTGGGAATCCCCGTCAAATACTGACACACTCCTGGGAATCCACGTCAAATACTGGCACACTCCTGGGAATCCCCGTCAAATCCTGACAATCTCCTGGGAATCCCCGTCAAATACTGACACACTCCTGGGAATCCCCGTCAAATAATGACACACTCCTGGGAATCCCCATCAAATACTGACACACTCCTGGGAATCCCCGTGAAATACTGACACACTCCTGGGAATCCCCGGCAAATACTGACACACTCCTGGGAACCCCCGTCAAATACTGACACACTCCTGGGAATCCCCGTCAAATACTGACACACTCCTGGGAATCCCCGCCAAATACTGACACACTCCAGGGAATCCCCGTCAAATACTGACACACTCCAGGGAATCCCCGGCAAATACTGACACACTCCTGGGAATCCCCGTCAAATAGTGACAAACTCCTGGGAATCCCCGGCAAATACTGACACACTCCAGGGAATCCCCGCCAAATACTGACACACTCCAGGGAATCCCCGGCAAATACTGACACACTCCTGGGAATCCCCGTCAAATAGTGACACACTCCTGGGAATCCCCGTCAAATACTGACACACGACTGGGAATCCCCGTCAATTAGTGACAAACTCCTGGGAATCCCCGTCAAATACTGAAACACTCCAGGGAATCCCCGTCAATTACTGACACACTCCTGGGAATCCCCGTCAAATACTGACACACTCCTGGGAATCCCTGTCAAATACTGACACACTCCAGGGAATCCCCGTCAAATACTGACACACTCCTGGGAATCCCCGTCAAACACTGACACACTCCTGGGAATCCCCGTCAAATACTGACACACTGCTGGGAATCCCTGTCAAATACCGACACACTCCTGGGAATCACCGTCAAACACTGACACACTCCTGGGAATCCCCGTCAATTACTAACACACTCCTGGTAATCCCCGTCAATTACTGACACACTCCTGGGAATCCCCTTCAAACACTGACACACTCCTGGGAATCCCTGTCAAATACTGACACACTCCTGGGAATCCCCGTCAAATAATGACACACTCCTAGGAATGCCCGTCAAATAATGACACTCTCCTGGGAATCCCCGTCAAATACTGACACACTCCTGGGAATCCCCGTCAAATACTGACACAATCCTGGGAATCCCCGTCAAATACTGACACACTCCAGGGAATCCCCGTCAAACACTGACACACTCCAGGGAATCCCCGTCAATTACTGACACACTCCTGTGAATCCCCGTCAAATACTGACACAGTCCTGGGAATCCCCGTCAAATACTGACACACTCCCGGGAATCCCTGTCAAATACTGACACACTCCTGTGAATCCCCGTCAAATACTGACACACTCCTGGGAATCCCCGTCAAATACTGACACACTCCTGGGAATCCCCGTCAAATACTGACACAGTCCTGGGAATCCCCATCAAATACTGGCACACTCCCGGGAATCCCTGTCAAATACTGACACACTCCTGGGAATCCCGGTCAAATACTGACACACTCCTGGGAATCCCCGTCAAATACTAACACACTCCTGGGAATCCCCGTCAAATAGTGACACACTCCTGGGAATCCCCATCAAATACTGACACTTTCCTGGGATTCCCCATCAAATACTGACGCACTCCTGGGAATCCTCGTCAAATACTGAGACACTCCTGGGAATTCCCGTCAAATAGTGACACTCTCCTGGGAATCCCCGTCAAATACTGACACACTCCTGGGAATCCCCGTCAAATACTGACACACTCCTGGGAATCCCCGTCAAATAGTGACACACTCCTGGGAATCCCCGTCAAATACTGACACACTCCAGGGAATCCCCGTCAAATACTGACACACTACTGGGAATCCCCGTCAAATAGTGACACACTCCTGGGAATCCCCGTCAAATACTGACACACTCCTGGGAATCCCCGTCAAATACTGACACACTCCTGGGAATCCCCGTCAAATACTGACACACTCCAGGGAATCCCCGTCAAATACTGACACACTCCTGGGAATCCCCGTCAAATACTCTCACACTCCAGGGAATCCCCGTCAAATACTGACACACTCCTGGGAATCCCCGTCAAATACTGACACACTCCAGGGAATCCCCGTCAAATACTGACACACTCCTGGGAATCCCCGTCAAATACTGACCCACTCCTGGGAATCCCCGTCAAATACTGACACACTCCTGGGAATCCCCGTCAAATACTGACACACTCCCGGGAATCCCCGTCAAATACTGACACACTCCCAGGAATCCCCGTCAAATACTGACATAGTCCTGTGAATCCCCGTCAAATACTGACACACTCCTGGGAATCCCCGTCAAATACTGACAAACTCCAGGGAATCCCCGTCAAATACTGACACACTCCAGGGAATCCCCGTCAAATACTGACACACTCCTGGGAATCCCCGTCAAGTACTGACACACTCCTGGGAATCCCTGTCAAATACTGACACACTCCTGGGAATCCCAGTCAAATACTGACACTCTCCTGGGAATCCCCGTCAAATACTGATACACTCCTGGGAATCCCCGTCAAATACTGAGACACTCCTGGGAATCCCCGTCAAATACTGACACACTCCTGGGAATCCCCGTCAAATACTGACACACTCCTGGGAATCCCCGTCAAATACTGACACACTCCTGGGAATCCCCGTCAAATACTGACACTCTCCTGGGAATCCCCGTCAAATACTGACACTCCTGGGAATCCCCGTCAAATACTGACACAGTCCTGGGAATCCCCGTCAAATACTGACACACTCCTGGGAATCCCCGTCAAATACTGACACACTCCTGGGAATCCCCGTCAAATACTGACACACTCCTGGGAATCCCCGTCAAATACTGACACACTCCTGGGAATCCCCGTGAAGTACTGACACACTCCTGGGAATCCCTGTCAAATACTGACACACTCCTGGGAATCCCCGTCAAATACTGACACTCTCCTGGGAATCCCCGGCAAACACTGACACTCCTGGGAATCCCCGTCAAATACTGACACACTCCTGGGAATCCCCGTCAAATACTGACACACTCCTGGGAATCCCCGTCAAATACTGACACACTCCTGGGAATCCCCGTCAAATACTGACACATTCCTGGGAATCCCCGTCAAACACTGACACACTCCTGGGAATCCCCGTCAAATACTGACACATTCCTGGGAATCCCCGTCAAATACTGACACACTCCTGTGAATCCCCGTCAAATACTGACACACTCCTGGGAATCCCCGTCAAATACTGACAAACTCCTGGGAATCCCCGTCAAATACTGACACACTCCGGTGAATCCCCGTCAAATACTGACACACTCCTGGGAATCCCCGTCAAATACTGACACACTCCTGGGAATCCCCGTCAAATACTGACACACTCCTGGGAATCCCCGTCAAATACTGACACTCCTGGGAATCCCCGTCAAATACTGACACACTCCCGGGAATCCCCGTCAATAATGACACACTCCTGGGAATCCCCGTCAAATACTGACACACTCCTGGGAATCCCCGTCAAATACTGACACACTCCTGGGAATCCCCGTCAAATACTGACACACTCCTGGGAATCCCCGTCAAATACTGACACGCTCCTGGGAATCCCCGTCAAATACTGACACACTCCTGGGAATCCCCGTCAAATACTGACACACTCCTGGGAATCCCCGTCAAATAATGACACACTCCTGGGAATCCCCGTCAAATAATGACACACTCCCGGGAATCCCCGTCAATAATGACACACTCCTGGGAATCCCCGTCAAATACTGACACACTCCTGGGAATCCCCGTCAAATACTGACACACTCCTGGGAATCCCCGTCAAATACTGACACACTCCTGGGAATCCCCGTCAAATACTGACACGCTCCTGGGAATCCCCGTCAAATACTGACACACTCCCGGGAATCCCCGTCAAATACTGACACACTCCTGGGAATCCCCGTCAAATACTGACACACTCCTGGGAATCCCCGTCAAATACTGACACACTCTTGGGAATCCCCATCAAATACTGACACTCCTGGGAATCCCCGTCAAATACTGACACACTCGTGGGAATCCCCGTCAAATACTGACACACTCCTGTGAATCCCCGTCAAATACTGACACACTCCTGGGAATCCCCGTCAAATACTGACACACTCCAGGGAATCCCCGTCAAATACTGACACACTCCTGGGAATCCCCGTCAAATACTGACACACTCCTGGGAATCCCCGTCAAATACTGACACACTCCTGGGAATCCCCGTCAAATACTGACACACTCCAGGGAATCCCCGTCAAATACTGACACTCTCCTGGGAATCCCCGTCAAATACTGACACACTCCTGGGGAACCCTTTCCAAATGCTTCATTCCCATGAAATTCAAGGAAGACAAACCAAGGTATAAATGTGGTCAGAGTGGCAGGACAGAGTGGGCCCTGGTGTGGACACCGTTACCCTAATCCATACCAGGTCTAATCTCAATGCTCACTCTCCTTTCCCGTCATAAAGTAGCACACATCGAAAACACAGGTACATTCTGGTTCCTTCAGATTTCCTTTTTATTTTCCAGTGTCATTGTTTGGTTATCTTGTGCATAAGCAAGAGCTGCGAAGGCATTGGTTTACTGGTGCCTGCGCTTCATTCTAAACAAGGGCCAGTAAGTGTTCTTCAGAGGGTAGTTGTTGAAGTAAATCTGCCGTGAGGTGCCGTAGACCCAGAAGCGTCCGCTCAAGCCCTTCCAGGCGAAGTGTACCTCGTTGACGGGGATGGCCTTCAGGCTGTGCCTCTGCTGCAGGATTCTGGAATCGGGCCAGGTGAAGTGCGACTCCTCCACCAGTACCTGAGATGCCAGGTTCACCTCCTCCACAGAGCAGGTGCTGAGAGGCCGGAGTAACTCGGAGGCATGGTCATGTATCACCTGCCCATGGGCCTTCTGGGCTGCTAAGGTGGGGAACTCCTCGTCGGCAATCAGCTTGTGCCTGCGCTGGGTCACGTACTCCACCTTCAGGTTGGTGAAGTACCACACCTTCCCCTTGCCGCTGCACCGGTGGCACTGAGTGTGGCCGATGGCCGAGCATCTCGCGCATTCGGCCTTGCGGTTCCCTCGGCATTCAGGGCACAGCCTCATCATGCCGAACCCGCTGGTGGACTGGGCTCTCTGGCAGTTGATTTCGCCCGAACCCCAACACCTGCCGCAAAGAACGAGGCCGCGCCCGTAGCAGGTGATGCACAGCCCCTTCTTGTCACTGTTGGGCATGTGAAAATATTTGGTTTCATCTTGGAAGAACTTGACGGGCATACACTGTACCTCCCAGGCTTTCAATTTCTTGTTGGGGGGAAGTGCAGTTCCAATTATTGGGCTTTGCTGATAAGAGAAATGCAAAGCTCTTTGCTCGATGAAGGTGTCCAGAGCATAGTAAAATATCACCGATGGTATGATTTCCGTGATCTCCATCTTTCGAGCAGCTTTGTTTTTATATTGTAGCTTTTGTCTCACCCACCTCATCAAGGCTTTCCTTACCTCCTTCTCACTCAGGGTCTCTGGTGTCAATGAGGCCACAGGGTTCTCCAACTCATAGCTGTCGGGCTTTTTGGCTGTTGTCGGAGCGGGAATATAGGTCCAATCTTGAGCATCGTCACAGCACGAATCTTTGAGACTCCTGTCTAGCCGTGAGTCCTCTGACCACCTGAACATCCTTTAAAGGAAAAGGCACATCGAGTTACATCGAGTCTGCAGCACAGAAACAGGCCATTCAGCCCAACAGCTCTGTGCCAGTCTTTATGCTCCACACGAGCCTCCTCCCACCCCTCAGCATCTCACTCTATCAGCATAACCTTCTATTCCTCCCTCCTGTATGTGCTTATTTAGCTTCCCATTAAATTCATCTATACTATTTGCCTCAACTACTCCTTGTGATAGCACGTTCTACATTCTTACCACATTCCCCCAAACCATTAAACTCTTCCGAACATTTGGAAGATTCTGTTGCATATCTCGGCCTGAAGAGAACGCAGAGCATCTTTGTACTGGGCGGAACCTTGTGGGCTGCAGCTTGTGCTAGCACAGCAGATTATGATGTCACGCAATTCATCATCTAGTACTGGAGGCGACATCACATGGGCACTGTGATGATGCCAGCCACACAGCTTGTTACTCTGCTGTTGATCTACATTTTAACAGCTGTGATTCCAAGTGCTCCCTCTGCCCAGTGATGGGTGCCAGGCTTTGCCAGCAGGGCTAATTTTCCTTCTGCTCAACCCTTCACCCAGCCCATCAGCTGAGAAGACACTGGGTGCAAAGAGCGGGCGAGACAGTCATGGTCAGTCCCTAAACCCAGAGTCACTATGTCTTGGGTAATGGTAAAAAGTTAAAATTAAAGGCTCCTTATCTGAATGCACAAAGCATTTGTAACAAGATAGACAAATTAGTGACACAAATAGAGATACATGGCTTTGATCTAATAGTCATTACAGAGACTTGGTTGCAAGGTGACCAAGGTTGGGAACTAAATATTCCAGGGTGCTTGACATTTCGAAAGGACAGGCAGAATGGGAAAGGAGGGTGCCAGCCCTGATAATAAGGGATGACATAAGGACAGTAGTGAGAAGGGATCTCGGCTCGGAAGATCAGGAAGTAGAGTCAGGGTGTAACTAGCAGGTAGACAAAGGGGAACCAGTAGATGTAGTATATTTGGATTTCCAACAGGCATTCGATAAGGTGCCACATAAAAGGTTGCTACGCAAGATAAGGGCTCATGGAGTTGGGGGTAATATATTAGCATGGATAGAGGATTGGTTAATGAACAGAAAACAGAGATTAGGAATAAACGGCTCATTTTCCGGTTGGCAGGCTGTAAGTAGTGGGGTGCCGCAAGGATCAGTGTTGGGGCCTCAGCTATTTACAATCTATATTAATGACCTAGATGAAAGGACTGTGTGTAATGTATCCAAGTTTGACGATACAAAGTTAGGTGGGACAGTAAGCTGTGAGGAGAACACAAAGGGCTAGAAATTCGGTATCGCCCCGATTGGGGCACTAGTCCTGGCGAAGCGCTAAGTTTAGCGCCAGGCGTAATTTAGTGCCACCTAGCGCGATATTGGGTAGTTGCACCCCTGATGGTGATTGTGGCGTTAAATAAGGTGCAGCACGGGACTCCTAAGGCACTAACCCGGCGGTGCAACCCAATTTCGCGGCGGCCAGGCGCAACGCAGGTGCTATCAATCATCACTTACCCCGAGACACACTGGCGCCGGACAGCTCTTAAAGGGATGGGTCAATTAGGATCACCAGACACAGCACTTCCTGGCAAGCCTTAAATTCGGCGCAGACTTACCAGAGGTGCTGCAACCTGTGAAAACATGCAGAGGGTGAGGCAGAGGGCAGAGCGCTTCACCAACCTGGCCCTAGAAACTTTGGTTGACGCTGTTGAGCGCCGCCGTGAGACTCTGTACCCCGAGGATGGGAGGAGGGCGCCACATGCAGATTACCGGCGAGCCTGGAGGGAAGTGGCCACCAGAGTGGCCTCCAGAAGCGTGGTCCCCAGGAGTGCCGTCCAGTGCAGGAAGAAGTTCAATGACCTCACTCGGGTCGGCAGGGTGAGTGCCTTTTCCACGATCATCTTCATCCCTCCATCTGCACCTGACTTTATGGCCAGAGGGTGCCCGAACCCCCAAAGGCCATCTGTCAGCCAGCACCCGTGGCCCTTTCAGGAAACACACACGCACATGCTGCTCAGTGCAGGATGCAAGGGCTATTCAACCATGGGGGGCAGCTGATGTCTGCTCAGTGCAGGATGCAAGGGCTATTCACCCATGGGGGGCAGCTGATGTCTGCTCAGTGCAGGATGCAAGGGCTATTCACCCATGGGGGGCAGCTGATGTCTGCTCAGTGCAGGATGCAAGGGCTATTCAACCATGGAGGGCTGCTGATGTCTGCTCAGTGCAGGATGCATGGGCTATTCACCCATGGGGGGCAGCTGATGTCTGCTCAGTGCAGGATGCAAGGGCTATTCACCCATGGGGGGCAGCTGATGTCTGCTCAGTGCAGGATGCAAGGGCTATTCAACCATGGGAGGCAGCTGATGTCTGCTCAGTGCAGGATGCAAGGGCTATTCACCCATGGGGGGCAGCTGATGTCTGCTCAGTGCAGGATGCAAGGGCTATTCAACCATGGAGGGCTGCTGATGTCTGCTCAGTGCAGGATGCAAGGGCTATTCAACCATGGGGGGCAGCTGATGTCTGCTCAGTGCAGGATGCAAGGGCTATTCACCCATGGGGGGCAGCTGATGTCTGCTCAGTGCAGGATGCAAGGGCTATTCACCCATGGGGGGCAGCTGATGTCTGCTCAGTGCAGGATGCAAGGGCTATTCACCCATGGGGGGCAGCTGATGTCTGCTCAGTGCAGGATGCAAGGGCTATTCACCCATGGGGGGCAGCTGATGTCTGCTCAGTGCATGATGTAAGGGCTATTCACCCATGGGGGGCAGCTGATGTCTGCTCAGTGCAGGATGCATGGGCTATTCACCCATGGGAGGCAGCTGATGTCTGCTCAGTGCAGGATGCAAGGGCTATTCACCCATGGGGGGCAGCTGATGTCTGCTCAGTGCATGATGTAAGGGCTATTCACCCATGGGGGGCAGCTGATGTCTGCTCAGTGCAGGATGCATGGGCTATTCACCCATGGGAGGCAGCTGATGTCTGCTCAGTGCAGGATGCAAGGGCTATTCACCCATGGGGGGCAGCTGATGTCTGCTCAGTGCAGGATGCAAGGGCTATTCACCCATGGGGGGCAGCTGATGTCTGCTCAGTGCAGGATGCAAAGGTTATTCACCCATGGGAGGCAGCTGATGTCTGCTCAGTGCAGCATGCAAGAGCTATTCAACCATGGGGGGCAGCTGATGTCTGCTCAGTGCAGGATGCAAGAGCTATTCAACCATGGGGGGCAGCTGATGTCTGCTCAGTGCAGGATGTTTCACCACTTCCCATCCTTTCTCCTGCAGGCGAAACTGGCCAGCAACAGGCGCAACCAGATGTGCACCGGAGGAGGCCCGCCTGACCGCCACATCCTCAGCGACCTGGAGGAAAGGGTCCAGAGGATCATGGGACACCAGCTGACTGGCCCTGTCACCTCTGGAGATGCCGGCCCCATAGTGGCCTACGATGGTAAGGCTATCACCTTTTTGATCTCTCTCCTACCACTTGTTCCCCCCACCAGCATGATTTTTGTCTGTCGATCCACTACAGTACATTGCAGCACTCATGCCTCCCTCACTGCCACCCTGTCCTCACGCTAAAGCCACTCCTGTACCTCCCTGCTTTCAGATGCTGACTCGTCCGGTGAGGAGGCGGGCCCTCAAGCTGCCACTATGAGTGACTCTGGAGGCGATGACCAGGAGGAAGCCGGCCCATCACAACCAGCCTCAGGCGAGCCAGCGCAACGGCGGACTGGGGGCACACCTTCCCTGGAGGGGAGCGGGAGTCCAGCTCGGAGGAGGAGCCAGTTGCAGGCACCAGCGGGCTGCAGCAACGCAGGGGGGGTAGGGAAGCTCGGGGGCCGTCTCCCCGGAGGGCAAGTCAGGCTGCCAGTGCTGCTGCAGAGAGCGCAGAGGAGGTGCGTGCACTCACTGAAATGACCACCCAGGCTGGCCGGAGGCACACTGAGCTCATGGCTGCAGTGGCAAGGTTGCCTGAAACCATCGAGACACTGGCGAGGAGTGTCCAAGACATCGGCGCAGCACAGGCCCAGAGTGCGCAGGACTTCGGGTCAGCATTGGAAAGGTCTGTCCAGGGCTTCAGCGAAGCAATGGAAAGGACTGTCCAGGGCTTCGCCGAAGCAATGGAAAGGACTGTCCAGGGCTTCGCCGAAGCACTGAGACCTGCCACGCAAGTGCTAAGTGCTGCCACGCAATCACTCGCTGGTCTCATGCAGACGCAAATTGAGGCCACGCGACCAGTGACTGCTGCCACCCTCGATGGCTCAGGCAGGATTACCCGGGGCCCTCACAGCACCACAGCAGGCCAGCAATCTGTGCTCCATCAGATTGCTCTGGATGCTGAAGTGCTGCCCCGTGGGAGTGCCAGTGTGTTGCTGGAGCAGGGAGGTGCTGTCCTCTCTCAAGATGACAGCATTCCTGCTGCCACCACTGGCACTTCCCCACTGCAGCTGCCACCACCTGCAGGACAGACTGCTTCCACCCATGCACAGGTGGAGCAGTCAGCAGCTGGGCCCTCTAGGCCCAGAGGTCGTCCAGGCCGCACCTCAGGGGCATCTGCGCTCAGGGACAGTCAGCAGGCCTCCCCCAGCCTTGCTGCAGCCACTGGGATCCCCTTAAGGAGGAGCTGCAGGGAGGGAAGGGGCCAGAGTCGTAAAAGACCCAGATCCCCATGAGGGGCCACAAAGTGAAGGGTGGTCCTGAAGCCTCTGTTGAGGTCAACTCAAGCCCAAGGGACCTGTCTGTATTATGATTTATCATTTGACCAGTCTCATGGGAGGGAGAGCCTAATGTGTCTGTATTATTATTTATCATTTGACCAGTCTCGCGGGAGGGAGAGCCTAATGTGTCTGTATTATTATTTATCATTTGACCAGTCTCACGGGAGGGAGAGCCTAATGTGTCTGTATTATTATTTATCATTTGACCAGTCTCACGGGAGGGAGAGGCTAATGTGTCTGTATTATTATTTATCATTTGACCAGTCTCACGGGAGGGAGAGGCTAATGTGTCTGTGCCTGTGTGTTAGTTTAGATTTCTGTCCATCTTGTTTTATCATGTTGGAAGGAAGCACTTTTTTTGTAATTAAACACTTTATTCATTTACAATGGCGATGTCTGCTATTTACATGCATCTAGCCCTTCACAGGCTTGGGGGTATGAGGTTGGTTCCATTCCTGTTCTTGGAACGGCTACAAGCATTCCGTGAGAGGGGCCTAGAAGCGACTTCTGATGAGCCTCAGATGCACGGCCCTTCCAGTTAGGACCTCCCTTCCATCTTGGTCCTCCTCCTCCTCCTCTGCTGGTGCATGAATGTCTGCAGGCATTGGCTGGGTACGTAGGATAGCGAGGTTATGGAGCATGCAGCAAACAACCACGAAGTGCGAGACTCGCTCAGGCGAGTGCTGCAGTGCTCCTCCGGAATGGTCCAGACAGTGGAACTGCTGCTTCAGCACGCCGATTGTGTGTTCCACAATGTTCCTCGTCGCCTGATGGCTCGCATTGTAGCGTTCTTCAGCAGGGGTAGTGGGCATCCGGAGCGGGGTCATCAGCCACGGGCACAGAGGATAGCCCTTGTCCCCGAGAAGCCAGCCTTCTGGGTGAGCCGGGGCCTCGAAAAGGTCTGCTACAGAAGTCTGGCGCAGGATGAAGGCGTCGTGGCTGCTGCCAGGGAACTGCGCATTCACTGCGAGGATCTGCTGTCGGTGGTCACAGACCAGCTGGACATTCAAGGAATGGAACCCCTTGCGGTTGTGGAACTCCTCCGGATTCAATACAGGCGCCCGCAAAGCCACGTGCGTGCAGTCAATGGCACCCTGCACCATGGGGAAGTGCGCTATTGCAGCGAAGCCCTCTGCGCGCTCCCGCTGCTTGTCCAGGGTCATTGGGAAGGAGATGTACTGCCGCCTCCTTTTATACAGGGCATCAGTCACTTGACGGATGCAGCAATGAACCGCAAACTGCGAGATGCTGGCTATGTCCCCAGATGCAGCCTGAGAAGAGCTGCTCGCATAGAAGTTCAGGGCAACAGTCATCTTCACAGCCACCGACAGAGATGTCCTGCACCTTATCTGAGGCTGCAGATCTGTCCGAAGCAGGTGGCACAGCTCAGTCACCACCTCCTTCGTAAATCGCAGCCTTCTGATACACTGCTCCTCCGACATGTTCATGTAGGAAAAGTGCTGTCGGAAAACCCTGCCAGCGTAAGGTCTGGTGTGGTGATGTCTGTTGGCCCTCCTCCATCTGGCCATGCCTGCCCCTCTCTCCCTGCGTCTCAGTGCCCTTTGCAGATGATACAGCAGCAGGACGTTCCCCACCAATGCAGCCCCCATAATAAGTGTCCACAGGAAGGTTGCCCGTTGTTAAGGCTCACCAACAGCAAGGTGATGGTCAGAAGGCTGAAGTTCGTCTGCCTGCGCTGGCTCAGTAGTCAAATGGCTCTCAGTATGCAGCTCAGCAACTCTTTGTAGCACTCGAGGAAGTTGTGCTCCAAAAATGGCTGCCGCTTTTAAACCACACCAGTCCCCTTTAAATAACGCTCCTCCAGCCCAAGAGCGACTTGGTAAGGCTCCAGGTAAGCTGTCACTATTAGCGCCAGGCGCTACGGAGGGGGGCGCCACTGAATTTCCGGTCCGGGATGCCCAAAAGGCGTTGCACACTCAAATGACGTCATAATCTGCCTGCGCCCATGAGCGGGTGCTAAGATTTCGCGCCGGCGCTAAATGCATGCTCAATATGGGGCGAGGCCTGCGCCCGCCCGGAAATTGGCTAGCGCCCCGCTTTTCGGCCTCTTTAGGCGCTAATCGGTGGCGCTAACAACTGAATTTGAGTCTGCAAAGGGATATAGATAGACTGAGTGAGTGGGCAGTAAGGTGGCAGATGGAGTATAATGTAGGGAAATGTGAGGTTATTCACTTTGGTAGGAAGAATAGAAAATCAGAATAGTTTTTAAATGGTGAGAAACTTTCAAATGTTGGTGTTAAGAGAGATTTGGGTGTCCTCGTGCAAGAAACACAGAAAGCTAGCATGCAGGTACAGCAAGCAGTATGGAAGAAAAATGGCATGTTGGCCTTTATTGCAAGGGGCTTGGAGTATAAGAGTAGGAAAGTCTTGCTACAATTGTACAGGGCCTTGGTGAGACCACACCTGGAGTACTGGGCACAGTTTTGGTCTCCTTATCTAAGGAAGGATATACTTGCCTTGGAGGCGGTGCAACAAAGGTTCACGAGATTGATCCCTGGGATGAGAGGGCTGTCCTATGAGGAGAGATTGAGTAGAATGGGCCGATACTCTCTGGAGTTTAGAAAAATGAGAGGTGATCTCATTGAAACATACAAGATTCTGAGGGGGATTGACAGGGTAAGATACATTCTGCCCTAAATTCCAGGCAATGTCCTGTGTTTGCCAATGTTATATTTCCTGCAATGACTGCCTGTTTATTTGCAATGTTGGTAGTTATAGAAACAAGAAGAAACTGGAAAAAACTTGAAACACCTGAGTGGCCTTTTTGTAGTTGAGGTTTTTTGAGACTCCCCATTGGACGAGTAGCAACATGTGCTCATTCTACCATTTTAGTGTCATTTTAACCCAGTGCTCATGTTCGTATACCCAGCTGCTGCACTGCTCTCTCATCATACATTTGCCCCATATTATTTGTACACAACACAGTATGTTGGCAAGTCCAGTGGTTATTCAAATGGTCTATCACAAGGCCATGGAAACTCCCTCAATTCCAAGTTCCCCTCCAAGGTACACACTATCCTGACTTGGAAATATATTGCCGTCCCTTCAACAGTTGGTTTCCCCTGGCTGGAGTGTCTAGAACCAGGGGGCACAGTCTCAGGATAAGGGGTCGGCCATTTAAGATCGAGATGAGGAGGAATTTCTTCACTCAGAGGATGGTGAATCTTTGGAATTCTCTGCCCCAGAGGGCTGTGGAGGCTCAGTCGTTGAGTATATTCAAGGCTGAGATCGATAGATTTTTGGACACTACAGGAATCAAGGGATATGGAGATCAGGCGGGAAAGTGGAGTTGAGGTCGATGATCAGCTATGATCTTATTAAATGGCGGAGCAGGCTCGAGGGGCCGTATGGCCAACTCCTGCTCCTACTTCTTATGTTCTTATTTTCTCCGATGGTTTGGGAGTAAATACACCACCCAACAATATATTTTTGCTCTCAGAACATAAGAACATAAGAAATAGGAGCAGGAGTTGGCTATTTGGCCCTTCGAGCCTGCTCCGCCATTCAATAAGATCATGGCTGATCTTCTACCTCATCTCCACTTTCCTGCACTCTCCCCATATCCCTTGATTCCCTTAATATTCAAAAATCTATCGATCTCTGTCTTGAATATACTCAACGACTGAGCCTCCACAGCCCTCTGGGGGAGAGAATTCCAAAGATTCACCACCCTCCGAGTGAAGAAATTTCTCCTCATCTCAGTCCTAAATGGCCGACCCCTTATTCTGAGACTGTGACCCCTGGTTCTAGACTCCCCAGCCAGGGGAAACATCCTCCCTGCATCGACCCTGTCAAGCCCTGTAAGAATTTAGTATGTTTCAATGAGATCACCTCTCATTCTTCTAAACTCTAGAGAATATAGGCCTAGTCTACTCAATCTCTCCTCATAGGACAATCCCCCCATCCCAGGAACCAGTCTGGTGAACCTTCGTTACACTCCGTCTGTGGCAAGTATATCCTTCCTTAGGTAAGGAGACCAAAACTGTCCACAATACTCCAGGTGTGGTCTCACCGGGGCCCTATATAATTGCACTAAGACATCTTTACTCTTATACTCAAATCCTCTTGTAATAAAGGCCAACATACCATTTGCTTTCCTAATTGCTTGCTGTACCTGCATGTTAACTTTCAGTGATTCACGTACAAGGACACCCAGGTCCCTCTGAACACCAACATTTCCCAATCTCTCACCATTTAAAAAATACTCTGCTTTTCTATTTTTCCTACCAAAGTGGATAACTTCACATTTCTCTACATTATATTCCATTTGCCATGTTCTTGCCCACTCACTTAGCCTGTCTATATCCTCTTGAAGCCTCCTTGCATCCTCCTCACAACTTACATTCCCACCCAGCTTTGTATCATCAGCAAACTTGGATATATTACATTTGGTCCCTTCATCCAAATCATTGATATAGATTGTGAATAGCTGAGGCCCAAACACTGATCCTTGCGGTACCCCACTAGTTACAGCCTGCCAACCTGAAAATGACCCGTTTATTCCTACTTTCCTACACCACATCCACTCTTTCCCCCTTATCTATTCTGCTAGTTACAACCTCAAAAAACTCTAACAGATTTGTAAAACACGATTTCCTTTTCATAAATCCGTGTTGACCCTGCCCAATCCTATTATTATTTTCTAAGTGCCCTGTTACCATGTCCTTAACAATAGATTCTAGCATTTTCCCTACTACTGATATCAGGCTAACTGGCCTGTAGTTCCCCGTTTTCTCTCTCCCTCCTTTCTGTTGTGTCGGTACCTTTCTACCTAGACACAATTTAGGACTCAGAACTCAGAGATTCAAACATGAAGTGCTTTATTGGAAGGAAAGGACGTTCTGGCAAGTTCCGAACAAAGAGAGCTAAACTTAACAGAGAACACCCAACCATTTATCTCCTGTGACAGCGCCACCATAGGTGGGAGGAGAACACACAATAGAACACACAATACATAACATTTCCTCCCCTCTTAAATGGAAGGTCCACATTATTCCTCAACAGGTAAGTTACTTTCAATGCACTCAACGAACCTAGGGTAGAGGTAGACTGCCACAAACCCTGACTTTACCCTGGGGTTTATTCTGCCCCAGTCTTGTGGGTAAGTCACTAAGCCTACAGATCCAAGCGTCTTGGAGGCCGCCGCTCTCTGACAGGATATCGGCGGTCATCGCTGGCTTCCACAGCAGTAGGCATTGACACAGGCCTGGATGGAGAAGGTGCCTGTGTCAGTCGAAAGTCAGGAGTTTGCACAGGTGGAACAGTCTCTTTGACTTCCTGTGTTGGAGAAGAGCACTGTGGCAAAGGATGCTGGTTTGCGGTATCATCCGGAAACAGTTCAGGCCAATCAGCCGTTGGAGCCTCTGTGGCTGTCTCTGCTCCTAGCAACAGTTGATCCAGACAACGTCCTCAGCAGTCTCAACCGTGTAAGACACAGGGCCCGTCTGCGCGATCACCGTAGCAGGAACCCATTTTGGTCCAGTGTTGTAGTTTCGAGCTAGGACATGCTCTCCAGGGTGAAACCGTCTCTCCTTGGCTCTTTTCTCTCTCCTTTCAACTTGAGCTTGTTGTTGACAATGGACAACCTGTTCTGCCCTTAGTCAAAACTTGTCCGCAACTGCCTCTTCATCATGAGCGAAGCGGGGGAAGTTTTGGTTGTGGCATGTGGCTCGTTCCTGTAGGACAACAGGAAGCTGTTCAGACGTTGGTGGATTGAGCCCTGACCTTGCGATGCCTTCAAGGCGTGCTTCAAAGTTTGCACAAACCTTTCTGCCTGGCCATTAGTAGAGGGATGATAGGGTGCAGACCTGATGTGTTGGACACCATTCACATGCAGGAAGGTTGCAAACTCCTGTGATACAAATTGTGGACCGTTGTCACTTACGAGTTGTTCTGGTGAGCCATAACGGCTGAACATCTCACCAAGTTTCTCAATTGTTTTCTCTGCCGTGGTAGACCTCATCACAGCGACCTCCGGCCACTTGCTACGAGCGTCCACAACCACCATAAACATCTTCTCTTCGAAAGGACCGGCGAAGTCCACATGTACTCGCTACCACACTTCTGCAGGCCAATCCCAGGGGTGTAGGGTTGCCAGCTGTGGAACATTCCGGACCCTTTGACATGGGGCACATGTTTTGGCTTTCTCCTCAATATTCCCATCGAGACATGGCCACCAGAAGTAGCTTCTTGCCATTTCCTTCATCCGAACCATCCCACTGTGGCCTGTATGAAGTTGTTGCAGTATAGGTTCCCTCAGAGGTGGCGGAATGATGACACGGCGTCCCCAAAGAAGACAACCTGCCTGGATGGAGAGCTCATTTCTTTTTGAAACGTAAGGTTTCAAACTAGGAGAATCTCCTATAGCTCTCCCTCGAATGACATCGTCCATTACCTCAGACAGGACTGGATCGTTGCGGGTGTACCTTCGCACCTGAACTGCAGTGACAGGTGCTCCCTCCACTTGTCTAAAGTAGAAGATGTCTATCTGATGAGGCTCTGGGGGAGTAACAGGCAAGGGTAGCCTCGAGAGACCGTCTGCGTTGCCGTGCAAGTCTGATTTGCGATATTTGATGTCGTATGTGTGTCCTGACAACAGTAAAGCCCACCTTTGCATCGTGCTTGCAGTGAGAGACGGAATTCCGGTGTGGGGTCCGAAGATTGAAGTCAATGGACGGTGGTCGGTCAGGAGTGTGAACCTTCTCCCAAGCAGGTACTGATGAAATTTTCGAATTCCAAAAACGATTCCCAATGCCTCGCGCTCGATCGGTGCATAGTTACTCTCGGCCTTGTTCAAGGTGCGTGATGTGAAGACGATAGGTTTCTCTTCACCCAAAGGCATGATGTGGGATATGACTGCTCCCACACCATTTGGTGATGCATCACATGCTAGCTGCACGGGTGGCTTTGGGTCGAAGTGTGTCAGGACCTCCGATTTCAGCAATGCTTTCTTTGCTTGGGCGAAAGCTTCGTTGCACAGTTCAGTCCATTTCCATATTTTGCCTTGACATAGCAACTGATGTAATGGCTTCAGCAATGTTGCTAAGTCTGGAATAAACTTCCCATAGTAGTTAAGTAGCCCCAGAAATGAACGTAACTGGCTCACATTCTGGGGTGCTGGGGCCTCCACGATCGCCTTGACCTTTGATGGCACCTTATGCAGGCCAGTAGCGTCAATCACATGCCCCAGGTACTCAACTGAAGACTGAAAGAATTCACATTTGTCTTTACAAACTCTGAGTCCGTACTCTTTCAGTCATTGTAGTGTCGCATCCAAGTTCAGAAGATGATCCTCCTCATTTGTCCCAGTGACAAGGATGTCGTCCAGGTAGCACTGGACTCCTGGCAGTCCACTCAAAATCTGATCCATTGCCCTTTGGAATAGAGCAGGGGCCAACGTAATTCCAAACGGAAGGCGGCAGTACCTGTATAGCCCCTTGTGTGTCACAATTGTCAGCAGCTCCTTTGATTTGTCATCGACATGCATTTGTAGATAAGCCTGGCATAAGTCTATTTTGCTGAACTTTTGCCCTCCGGCCAGGCCCGTAAAAAGATCATCAATGAGGGGAAGAGGGTACTGTTCCGCAGACAGCACCGGGTTAATAGTCACTTTAAAATCCCCGCAGATTCGAACAGATCCATCCTTTTTCAGGACAGGAACAATGGGTGTGGCCCATTTGCTCACGCTCACAGGCTCCAGGACTCCATTCTTGACTAAGGCCTCCAAGTTAGCCTCAACTTTTGGCCTAATTGCATAGGGTACAGGTCGGGCTTTGTGAAACTTCGGCTTGCTGTCAGGTTTAATGTTCAGTCTCATGCTGATCTTTTTCATGCTCCCAAGTTCCCCATTGAAGAGTTCTGCATGTTTGTTTAACACTGCAGTCAGACCTGACTCCCCTTTTAGAAACATAGAAACATAGAGATAGGAACAGGAGTAGGCCATTCGGCCCTTCGAGCCTGCTCCGCCATTCAATGAGATCATGGCTGATCTTCGTCTGAGATCATAGCTGATCTTACCAGTTCAGTACCCCGTCCCCGCCTTTTCTCCGTAACCCTTAATCCCCTTAGCCTTCAGAAATATATCCAATTCTCTCTTGAAAATATTTATTGAATTAGCCTTCACAGCCCTCTGTGGCAGGGAATTCCACAGGCTCACCACTCTTTGAGTGAAGAAATTCTTCCTCATCTCTGTTTTAAATGATTTGCCCGCTATTTTTAGACTGTGGCCCCTGGTTCTGTGCTCCCCGGCCATTGGAAACATTCTCTCTGAATTCAGCCTGTCCAGGCCTGCCATAATTTTATATGTTTCGATGAGATCCCCTCTCAATCTTCTAAACTCCAGTGAGTACAAGCCCAAACTATTTAATCTCTCTTCGTAGGTCATTCCCGCCATTCCAGGTATCAGCCTGGTGAATCGCCGTTGCACTCTTTCCATGGCAAGAACATCCTTCCGCAGATGGGGCGACCAAAACTGTACACAATACTCCAGATGCGGTCTCACCAGCACCTTGTACAGCTGTAGTAAGGTATCCCTATTTCTATACTCGAACCCCCTTGATATGAAGGCCAACATACCATTTGCCTTCTTAATCGCCTGTTGCACCTGCATGCTCTCCTTCAGTGACTGGTGCACAAGAACACCCAGGTCCCTCTGCACTTCCCCATCTCCCAATCTATTGCCATTTAGATAATAATCTACCCTCCTGTTTTTACCCCCAAAGTGGATAACCTCGCATTTATCCACATTATAGTGCATCTGCCACGTATCCGCCCATTCCCCCAACCTGTCCAAATCGCACTGTAGCCTCCTGACATCCTCATCAGAGCCCACCCCTCCTCCTAGTTTAGTGTCGTCAGCGAATTTGGAAATATTGCATCCAATTCCCTGATCCAGATCATTTATATATATTGTGAACAGCTGGGGTCCCAGGACAGATCCTTGCGGCACCCCGCTGGTCACTGCCTGCCACTCCGAAAACGAGCCGTTTATTCCAACTCTCTGTTTTCTATCCGCCAGCCAGTTCTCTATCCACGTTAATACTTTGCCCCCAATCCCATGAGCCTTAATTTTGCATGATAATCTTTTGTGTGGAACCTTATCGAAGGCTTTCTGGAAGTCAAGGTACACCACATCCACTGGCTCTCCCCCATCTATTTTACCAGTTACTTCCTCAAAAAATTCCAGCAGATTAGTCAAACACGATTTACCCTTTGTAAATCCATGTTGACTCTGTCCGATCCTTTCCCCATTTGTCAAGTGCTCCGCTATTTTATCCTTAATAATGGACTCTAGCATTTTGCCCACAACCGATGTAAGGCTTACTGGTCTATAATTCCCTGCTTTCTCTCTACCCCCCTTTTTAAATATTGGGGTAACATTAGCTACCCTCCAATCCACGGGTACTGTTCCCGAGTCAATGGAGTTCCGGAAGATGATCCTTAGAGCATCTGCTATCTCCAGGGCCACCTCCTTAAGTACCCTAGGATGTAGTTTATCAGGCCCCGGGGATTTGTCGGCCTTCAGTCCCCTCAACTTACCCAACACCATATCCCTAGAGATACTAATTTCTGTCAGCTCCTCCCTCTCATTAGTCCCTATGTTTGCCGATATTCCTGGGAGGTTATTTGTGTCCTCCTTTGTGAATACAGAACCAAAGTATGAGTTTAATTGGTCTGCCATTTCCTTATTCTCCATTATATATTCTCCCGAATCGGACTGCAAGGGACCGACTTGAGATTTTACCAGTCTTTTCCTCCTGATATACCGATAAAAGCTTTTGCAGTCTGTCTTTATGTTTGCTGCAAGTTTACTTTCGTATTCTATTTTCCCCTTCCTGATTAATCCCTTTGTCCTCTTTTGCTGTATCCTGTACTGCCCCCAATCTTCCGGTCTGGTGCTTTTTTTTGCCAGTTGATATGCCCTTTTTTTTGATTTTATGCTGTCCCTAATTTCCCTCGTTATCCACGGTTGAGTCACCTTTTTAGGTTTATTTTTATGCCAAACCGGTATAAACATGTTCTGGAATTCTTCCATTCTATCTTTGAATGCTTGCCATTGTCTATCCACTGTCAATCCCCCCAGAAACACCACCCAATCAATCTTACCCAATTCCCGTCTCATACCCTCGTAATTCCCTTTATTTAAGTTCTGGACCTTAGTCTCTGATTCAATTTCCTCACTCTCCATCTCGACTGAGAGCTCGATCATATTATGATCGCTCTGACCCAAGGGGCCTCGTACAAGAAGATTGCTGATAAGTCCCTTCTCATTGCACAATACCCAGTCTAAAATGGCCTGATCTCGAGTCGGCTCCTCGACATATTGGTCCAGATAACCGTCCCGAAAACATTCCAGGAATTCCTCCTCCTCAGAATTTTTACTAATTTGGGTAGTCCAATCAATATGTAAATTAAAGTCACCCATGATGACAGCTGTGCTCTTATCGCACGCTTCTCTAATTTCCCTTTTTATGCCTTCCCTCACCTCCATATTACTATTTGGAGGCCTATATATCACACCCACTAACGTTTTCCTCCCCTTGCTATTTCTCATTTCTACCCATACAGATTCCGTTTCATCCGAGTTAATATCTGTTGTGTATGTAATATGTGTGCTACTTTGAACCTATGGACAGGACTGCACTACTTGTTGGGCGTAGTGATACGCAGTACCACTCCTGGCCATAGGGGTATAAATAGTACTGTGGGTACTGATCCCCCTCAGTTCCCGCCTGTGGGCATGAAGTGAAGACCTATGTATAGTCCCTACCTCCAACCAGTAAAGACCTGTTTGAGTTATACGTTTAAGTCTTTGTGTTAATTGTTCAATACAATACACATACTTAATACTGGCGACGAGTCGGTTCGAACCCTGCGGCAGTTATTCCACAGCGGCTTCGTCCAAAGACAGGACGTTGAAGAGAGGTTCCAATCCTCAACACCCCACTGAAAACTGAAGGGCAGCAGAAATCCTGACAGCTTCCAGTGACTGGAAGCGACAGGCATTAGGACCCTGAAGCCTCCATAACCTCGTGGGTAAGCCAGAGCCCGGGAGGGCACGAGCGGGTAAGCCAGAGCCCGGGAGGGAGCGAGCAAGAGCCGCCGAGCGGGTGAGCCAGAGGCCGGGAGCCGCTTCAAGCGGGAGGCGCTTAGCGGGCCAGCGATCGCACCGGTGATAAGGGCTGAGAACCGTTTCGGGCGGGCGGCGCACCAGCGATCGCACAGGAGATAAGAGCCGCAGTCGGGCTGAAAGTCAGCGATGAGAAGCGCGGGAAAACCGCCATTGAAGTGGACGGGGAGAGCGAGAAGCGCGGGAAAGCCGCCATTTTTCGCGGGAAAACCGCTGGGGAAGAAGGCAGAAGCGGGAAAACCGCCATTTTGTGGGCGGAGGACGATGGCAAGAGCGGGAAGCCACCATCTTGGAATTCCCTGCCACAGAGGGCTGTGAAGGCTAATTCAATAAATATTTTCAAGAGAGAATTGGATATATTTCTGAAGGCTAAGGGGATTAAGGGTTACGGAGAAAAGGCGGGGACGGGGTACTGAACTGGTAAGATCAGCTATGATCTCAGACGAAGATCAGCCATGATCTCATTGAATGGCGGAGCAGGCTCGAAGGGCCGAATGGCCTACTCCTGTTCCTATCTCTATGTTTCTATGTTTCTATAACAGTAAAAAAAAAAATCTGAGAAATTGCAAATCTGATAAAGTACTACAATGCCTAAACACGGGAATATTAGCAACTTTGATAGTGACATCGAAGATTGGGCCATATATGTTGAACGAGTTAAAAATTATTGTAAGGCCAATAAAATTCGTGAGGCTGATAAAGCACTAACATTATTAAATTTAATGGGTGCGAAGACATACGGGCAATTGAAACACCTGTTATCACCAGATGAACCGGCGGATAAGACGTTCGATGAGATTGTTACTGTCCTGAAAGATCATCTAAACCCCACGCCGCTGATGCTAGCGGAACGATTTAAATTTTACGACAGAAGGCAGCTACAGCATGAAAGCAATGCTGATTATTTGCTGGAATTGCGTAAATTAGCGAAATATTGCCAGTTTGGAACGGGACTGACAGAGGCACTTCGAGACAAATTTGTGTGTGGTTTATTTAAACAGGATACACAAAAGCGACTGCTCGAGGAGAATGAGCTGACGCTTGAGAAGGCGGTCACTATGGCAGCAGCACATGAAGCCGCAGCGAGAGGCACGGCAGTAATGCAGCTACGGTCACCGGAGCTCAGTGCACACAAATTGGGTGTGAGTTCTGGCAAATGTTATCGTTGTGGAAAGACAACGCATGATCAGAACCAGTGTTGGTTTAAAAACCAAGAATGTAGAACTTGTGGTAGGCTTGGACATATAGCTAGAGTATGCAGGTCAGGGAAGAAGACCAGCAACAAGAAGTCACCGCAAGGAAAATACGCAAAGGTACACAAGGTGACCGAACAGGAGTCCGATTCAGACGCTAGCAGTAATGAACTGGCTAGCTTAAGCTGTAATGAACTGGCTAGCTTAAGAGTACTCAACGCTGGTAAGGGTGCAGACCTCCAGACAATTTGGGTCACTCTTCAGATAGAAGGAGTCCAAGTAAAACTGGAATTGGACACTGGATCGGCATTGACGGTCATAAATAAGAAAGATTACGGAAAGTTATTCCAACATATTCCCCTACAGGATACGGGGATTATATTGGAAACATACACGGGGCAAAGAGTGTACCCCATCGGGAAAATAGAGGTTGCAGTGGTCCACAAGGGCGAAGACAGTCAAATAATGGACTTATATGTGATATCTGAAGGAGGTCCTCCACTACTAGGACGGGAGTGGATTAGGAAAATGAATATGGACTGGCATTTCCTACAAACAATAACGAGTGAGAACTCGGTGAAGATAGTCGGCCCAGACTCTGGAACGGATGATGGTAAGCCCAACTCAGGTGCAAAAGACAAAGTTTCAGCACAGAATTCCACTGAGCAACAACAACATAGTTTAACTGTGGATTCTGAGTCTGGCAAGTCTACTGATGTGCCCATTTCTGAGGGACACCGGGCTCGAACTCAACTCCATTTCAAACTACAACAGCAATTAGAACAAATGCTTCGCCGTTTTGAGCAAGAGTTGAATGCAACGAAAGAGTTCTTTGATATAGAGTTGGAGAATCTGGAAAGACAACAGAAGCAGCTGATGGAGAAAATGGAGCAGGAGCACACAAAACGTCTGATGTCAGAGGAGTTAACGGTCAGCCAACTCCTGCATATGCTGAAGGACAGGACTCTGAAATGGGAAAAACTTGAACATGAACTTCAATATTCAAATGAAAGGGGTTCGGAGCTCTCAAAGGTTATTGGAAGAGCTGAGGTGGCAACACAGACTGAGATGACTGCAACAGAGCAGCCCTTGGATGCCAAAAGTACGCTGACTCACGTCAACGTAGAACAACAGACCGCTGAAACAGCTGCTCCGGTAGAGGGATTGCATAGTCCAATCAATCAATCTCCAAAGGAAGTTGAAGTATTAAAATCACAAATGAGGTCACTAGTAAACGACTTGCTGAAAGCCCAGAAAAAGCTGGATGCAGAGGTACACATGAAGAAGTCTCTTCAGGAAAGATGTCTGGATTTGGAACAAGAGCTGGCTAACGTCCAGCTGGGTATGGAGGAAATAGACGACCCTCTCACTGGTCTAGCTCAGGACGACACCGAATATTACGATGTCCTGTCCTGCCCAGCTTGTAACTTCGACTCCCAAAGTGCAGAAATCATGGAGGAGCACCAAAAGTCTACGGAACATCGGGAGAAGCTGGCTCTATGACGGAAACAGGAGGAAGAGAAGGAGGAACTGCGCATGCAGCTGGCAGCTGTGGCAGCTGACAATGGAGCCCAGAGAGTCTCCAAGAAGTAGAAAAGGAAAAGTAAAAACAGAAGATGACCCATCTGAACCATTATCACCTCTACCAGATCACACACGTGGTCCCTCCGAACGGAGCCAATTCAGTTCGGAAGTTCAAACTGTTAAATCCATGGAAGGACTATTGAATGAGTCACTCCAGCAACGTGAACCGACTACACCACAGAGATTGAATCTGTGAACTGTTTTCCGCAGAGACTGAATCTGTGATCTGTTTTGACATGAAGTTATCTATGTATCTATGTTATTCTGTTATGTAAACCTGAAGTTATATATGTATATATGTTATTACGTTATGTTAAATGGGGAGATGACTGTAAAGCTAGGAAGGGAGGAATGTTGTGTATGTAATATGTGTGCTACTTTGAACCTATGGACAGGACTGCACTACTTGTTGGGCGTAGTGATACGCAGTACCACTCCTGGCCATAGGGGTATAAATAGTACTGTGGGTACTGATCCCCCTCAGTTCCCGCCTGTGGGCATGAAGTGAAGACCTATGTATAGTCCCTACCTCCAACCAGTAAAGACCTGTTTGAGTTATACGTTTAAGTCTTTGTGTTAATTGTTCAATACAATACACATACTTAATAATATCCTTCCTTTCCATTGCATTAATCCCCTCCTTTACCAGCAATGCTACCCCACCTCCCCTACCTTTTTGCCGATCCTTCCTAAATATTGTATATCCCTGGATGTTAAGTTCCCAGCCTTGCCCACCCTGCAGCCACGTTTCTGTAATCCCAATCAAATCATACTTGTTTACCTCTATTTCCACAACTAATTCATCCACCTTGTTCCTAATGCTTCTAGCATTAAGATACAAAGCCTTCAGGCTTGCTTTTTTCACACTCTCATTATGAATTAGTTTGGCCCTTTGTGTTTCTCTCCTTTGCTTATTGCTTCTCACCTTTCTACCATCTATTTCTGACTTCATATGACTTCCCTCTTTTCCACTACCTAGGTTCCCATCCCCCTGCCAAATTAGTTTAAATCCTCCCGAACCGCCCTAGAAAATATTACCCCGAGGACATCGGCTCTCTCACATCATGCGGACTGCAGGCCAGTCCAGCGTGATTTTCTCTAGCCACGCACGCCCCAGTAGCGATGGGTAATTTCCCTTTACCACATATAGTGGCAGTTTTGCAGTCTGTCCGTTCAATTTAACTGTCACCTCAATGACGCCTCTGATGGCCACAGGTTCGCCGGTATACGTCTTTAGCACAATGTTTGTTGGCTGAAGGGTAAGATGCTTTAGCATTTTGTTGTAGACAGTGTCTGAAACAAGGGACACAGCCGCACCTGTGTCCACTTCCATCCGCACTGGTTGTCCCTCCACCAGTGGTGACACCCAGTAGCCATTTAAATCACCTGCAATCGTCAGTATGTGCACCTCTTCCTCCTCAGAGGTGTCGCTCCCCTTTGTTTTGCTTGTTCCATCATACTGCACTGAATGAACACTCTTTTTCCTCTCTTGTCCAAATACAGACATTTTGCTTCCATGCTTCCCAGCTCTGTCTGTTCTTTTTTTTACCTCTACAGGCGCGTTCAATGTGACCCTTTTTGCCACAATTTCGGCATTCCAGCTCCGTACACCAGCAGTCATTAGCGTGATGGCCCGTTTTCCCACAACGGTAACATGTGCCGTTCCGCGCACCTTTAGGCTCAGATGACACCTTGTGAACGCTCCCTGTTGAACTCAACTGGTGAGCCTCCTTTTCCGCCATCTCCATGGAGACACTAACTTCAATGGCCTTTTCAAGAGTAAGGTTGTCCTTAGTAAGAAGGTGCTTCTGTGTGGCTGCATTTTGCAGACCACACACAATTCTGTCTCTAATGGTATCATTCAGCACCTCCTAGAACTGGCAGTGTTCTGACAACCTTTTTAAAGCAGCAATAAACATCGTCACTGACTCCCCCTCCTCTTGATTCCGTTTATGAAATCTAAATCTCTCAGCAATAACCAGAGGTTTTGGTGAAAAATGTGCTCCAAGAATTTCCACTAGTTGCTTATATGTTTTAGTTCCTGGCTTATCTGGTTGCACGAGGCTGTGAAGTAAATTGAATGTCTTCGGCCCGATTACACTCAAAAAGGCAGGCACGACCTTTTCATTTGCCACCGCATTCGCCAATACAAAATAGTCAAAACGTTCTGTATAAGCGCTCCATTGCTCCACATTTTCATCAAAATCACCGATGTTTCCTAATACAGCAGCCATCTCACGTTTCAAATTAAATTTTCTGTTTACTCACTGCACCCGTAACGTACGCAGATTCGTCCGCTCCTCATTGCCACTTGTTGTGTCGGTACCTTTCTACCTAGACACAATTTAGGACTCAGAACTCAGAGATTCAAACATGAAGTGCTTTATTGGAAGGAAAGGAAGTTCTGGCAAGTTCCGAACAAAGAGAGCTAAACTTAACAGAGAACACTCAACCATTTATCTCCTGTGACAGTGCCACCACAGGTGGGAGGAGAACACACAATACATAACACTTTCTTAAATAATGGGGTTACATTTGCCACCTTCCAATCCCCGGGAACCATTCTAGAATCTATGGAATTTTGGAAAATGACAACCAATGTATCCACTATCTCTATAGCCAGAATGTGGGTGTCTCTCAACAGAGGCCCATCCCTCGTTGTCTTGAGAAGGTGGTGGTCTTCCTCTTGAACCGCTGCAGTCCGTGTGGTGAAGGTGCTGCCATAGTCCTGTTAGGGAGGGAGTTCCAGGATTTTGACTCAGCGATGTTGAAGGAACAGCGATATATTTCCAAGTCAGGATGGTGTGTGCCTTGGAGGGGAACTTGGAATTGAGGGAGTTTCCATGGCCTTGTGATAGACCATTTGAATAACCACTGGACTTGCCAACCTGCCGTGTTGTGTACCAATAATATGGGGCAAATGGATGATGAGGGAGCAGTGCAGCAGCTGGGTATATGAACGTGAGCACTGGGTTAAAATGACATTGTAGGACTTTCTCTTACTGCCATTCGGACCCTGAGAATTATGAATAAGCGTAACAATGACAGATAAGTTTGTCACCAATAAAATGGTCTTTATTCACATTATAATTTACTAATTCATTCGTACATACAAGTAACCCAGCAATATATATGCTCTATGTCCGACTTTCATACATACACTCCTTCTCAGGTGACCAGTCCGAGTTGGTCGTAGGCTCCTAGAGCCGACTGGCCGGTCAAGCATCTCCCTTTGTTCAGTTCTTTTTGCGCCATTTTCTCTTCTCTTTATAGTGTTCCCCTTAATGGCCCCTCGTATTTTCTTCAGTTGCCTCCCTCTGATAGGTCAGTTTCACTTCCAACCTTCCCTGATTGGTATTCTTCCTGCATGATATGTGATGTGTGTGTGTGGGGGGGTGGACTTCCGCTCAGCCCTGTGTTTCACCCTGTCCATGTGGCCTCACAAGCAAAGGGTTACACACTGACCGCCTCCATTTTGAATCCGTCCGTTATCATGTCCAAATTCGTTCACAATTTCGATCTCCACACAGTAGCAGCAACTTTTATTCTGTGTATAGCAGCTTACAGTCCTCCCTTAAATGTCTCTTAGGTTCATTCATGTGCAGACATTTCACCAGGGTTGGAGTAGTATGTTTTCTGACCAGACATTGTCCCCTTTTTATCCCCTACAATACAATATTTATAATACATTTCACATTATTAAGGCTGGTCCCATAACAGTTCTATCGCATGCTTAAGTTTTCTTCCCTTGTTCTTTCTTTGTTTACGTCTTGCCCTCGTTCCCCACTCCCACATAAGCGCAATCACACACACTAGCTGTAACCATAGCAGAGCTTGTGAGCACAGTCTAACCCATGGAGCTCAGTCTATACGATTGAATCCCAAATCCCACCAGGAAGTCGCCTCGTCCATTAACGAGGTTATTATTCTGGCATTAGCATCATTCCTCCCTTTCAATACTGAGAATGTTCTGCCCACTTCTACAATCTGTTTCACAAACTCAGTGAGATTTTCATTTATCCATGGTAACTCATACCCAAAGATGGACAAGTAAATCTCTCCCAATCTTCTACCCCGGTTGATGCCTTAACATACATTGGATTCTGATTTATCAAAGGCAGGATAGTCCTGTTCCCGATTTTTACCATCCTTTTAGGTTTAATACATATAGTACTGTTAGATACCAGACATATTGTAGCATTCTTTTGTCCATATTTATACTCTGTTTCTGTGGTGGTCCAACATTAGACACCCTGTTCCTTATAAAAAACGTGGTATATTGTTTCAATGTTACGGCAGTGACCTGACACTGATACTTGGACATTCTTGTCAAGTTAAATCTGCATCGTCCAAGACCCTACACATACACATGGTGGTTCTTCCTTGGGTCTTACATAAATGTAATTTTGCCTCATAGAGAGATTGGTTATATTTAACAACATATCCGGATGATGATGTACATTTATATAAAACGCCATCTTTCAGGAAACCCATATTGGCTACCTTATACAGGTAGACTATCCTTTATCCGAACTTCCGAAAACCGAAAACCTCTAAAAACCGAAAGTTTTTTCGTTCAGTGTAAGTCGTGCGCATGACCAGAGTGGCGCATGACTTACGCTGAGCAGGGCAGAGGGCCACTGTAGTGCATGTGCCTTTAAGTCAGAACTACTTTTACAGCTCCTGTATACTGTAGTACCGGCAGTGACCACACCGGTATATAAGCTTTGCGCATGCCTCTGTACCCCCTGTCTTGAGACTACCCTCCTCCAGTAAAGACCTGTTTATTGTTAATGTACAGCATCCGTGTGATTATTTAATAACAGCATATCCACTGAACCATGGATCCAACAGTGGCGACGAGTGTCGATTCGAATCTACCTGCAACATAAAAAAAAATTTTTTTTAATAGTCGAGGCCAGGAACACGGGCGTCGACCACGAGCAACCGCCCAGCAGTCAGGCAGAGATTGAACTTCGCAGGGGAGGCTGTGGAGAGCCGGGCTTGGTTCCCCAGCCACGACGAGCAGCAAGAGACTGACGACAGGTCCAGCGCAGACCCTTCCCGAGCAGCGGCGGCTGGAGCCAACCGACAGCGGAGAGAAAGCCGAGCAGCGTCGATGGGGTAAGACAGAGGGTGAAGAGCACAGGGCGTAGCCGAGGGTTGAACACCGAGCGGCGTCGAGAAAAAGAAAACAAACCGGAGAGAGAGAGGGTAAAGAAACAGACGGATTCCAGACTGAGCGGCATCGAAAAATATAAAAAGAAGAACATGCAGAGCACAGCCAGGGCTCACGGGCTGAACAGGGTCCGCGGGGCGAAGAAAGGGGAGTGCGGGAGACGTCATTGAGCCGCGGAGAAGAAGGAAGAGCGCGGGAGACGCCAATTTTAGAAGCCGCAGCGGAGAAGAAGGGCGAGCGTGGGAAGGAAGGAAAGCGCGGGAGATGCCATTTTGTGCCAGCGGAGAAGAAGGGGAAGCGCGGGAGGTGCCATTTTTGACAGTTAATTCACAACCAAGGATGCCGAAGAGTGGCAGTATCTCTACGTTCAACAATGAAGTCGAAGATTGGGCGACATATGTGAAACGTATTGAGGTGTACTGCAGGGCGAATGAAGTGCCAGATGCTAATAAAACACTGGTTCTGTTAAATTACATGGGTGCAAAAACTTATGGGTTACTGCAAAATCTAATAACCCCAGAGAAGCCGGTAAACAAGAATTTTGAAAGCATAGTAGAAATCCTACAGGACCACTTAAACCCCACACCGCTGCTGATAGCAGAATGATTTAAGTTCCATAAAAGGAACCAACACAAAGACGAAAGCAATGCTGAGTACCTAACGGAACTGCGCAAGCTATCGAAACACTGCCAGTTTGGATTGGGACTAGCAGATACGTTAAGGGACAAGTTTGTGTGTGGGCTACAAAGTGAAGGAACCCAGAAACGGCTTCTATCAGAAAAGGACCTTACGCTGGACAAAGCTTTCAGTATGGCAGTATCACACGAAGCAGCTGCAAGGGGCACTGCAGAGATACAATGGAGACCGCAAGAATATGGCACCAATAAAATGTCCTATGGAACAGGGAAGTGCTATCGCTGCGGCAGAATAACACATGACCAGAAAGATTGTTGGTTCAAGGACCGAGTGTGCAGACAGTGTGGGAAAGCAGGACACATAGCAAGAGTCTGCAGGTCTGGGAAGAAAACCAACAGTAAGAAATCTCCACAGGAGAAGTACAAAAAGGTACACCAGGTGATGGACAGTGGTTCAGACGAACAGAAAAGTGACACAGACTCCGGAAGAAAGGAGCTGGGTTGTCTGAAACTACATAAGGTAACAGAAATGGAGGATCACCAGACTATCTGGGTTATACTCAAGATAGATGGAGTCCAAGTGAAAATGGAATTGGACACAGGGTCAGCTCTAACAGTCATAAATCAAAGAGACTACAAGCGGCTATTTTCACACATACCCTTGAAAGCTACAGAGATTGTCTTGAAGACGTATACGGGGCAAAAAGTCTACCCCAAAGGAAAAATAAGGGTGAAAGTGACATATAAAGGCCAGGAAATACCTAAAATGGATATATATGTATTGCCAGATGGAGGACCACCACTGCTAGGACGTGAATGGATCCGGAAGATACAATTAGATTGGCATTCCATACAGGCACTGAAGGTTGAGGCCAAAAAGGATGACGACGTCACACCTGGACGACTGTCAAAAATGCTAACTGATGCAAAAGAAGTGTTCCAGGAGGGACTAGGAACACTAAAAGGAATAACAGCAACGATTAAAATAGAGGAAAATGCAAGCCCAAAGTTTCTGAAGGCCAGACCAGTGCCTTATGCGATCAGACCAGCTGTTGAAGCAGAGCTGGAAGGGCTGGAACGTTCAGGAGTACTGTCCAAAGTGGACTGGAGCGAGTGGGCTACACCCATTGTTCCTGTAATGAAGAGGTCGTTGAGTAATATGCCTGGGGCACCAAAGAAGGTCCGCATCTGTGGGGATTTTAAGGTGACAGTGAACCCAGTCCTTCACATGGTACAATATCTGCTTCCACGAATTGAGGATATTTTCGCCTCGCTATCTGGAGGTAAACGCTTCACCAAAATTGATCTAGCCCAGGCGTACTTGCAAACGGAGGTAGAAGAAACTTCGAAACAATACCTTACGATCAACACTCATAAAGGTCTCTATCAATACAACCGGCTGGTGTTTGGAGTAGCCTCAGCTCCGGCTATCTGGCAAAGGGCGATGGATCAGGTCCTGCAAGGGATTCCAGGGACCCAGTGTTATTTGGATGACATCTTGGTCACGGGCGAAAATGACGGTGATCACCTCGCCAACTTGGAGAAGGTGCTCACCAGATTAAAGGAGTATGGGCTACGAGCTAATCGCCACAAGTGCGAGTTTTTCCAGAAACAGATCTCGTATTGTGGCCACGTCATCGATGAAGAGGGGTTACATAAGTCGCCTGACAAGATTGAGGCAGTAGTCAAGGCTCCAGCACCGGAAAATGTATCACAACTGAGGTCGTTCCTCGGGCTGGTAAACCACTACCACAAGTTCTTACCGAATTTGTCTATGGTTTTACACCCACTGAACACCCTACTGCAAACAGGGGTACCATGGAAGTGGGATGACGAACGTAGACGAGCTTTCCAGAAGTGTAAAGAATTGATCACATCAAAAGAGGTGTTGGCCCATTTCAACACAGCACTACCAATTCGTTTGGCATGTGATGCATCACCCTATGGTATTGGAGCGGTGCTGTCGCACAAATTCCCAGACGGGTTGGAGAGGCCAGCAGCCTCAGCCGAGCGCAACTACGCCCAGATTGACAGGGAGGCCCTCAGCTTAGTATGGGGAGTAAAAAAATTCAACCACTATCTGCATGGGCAGAAGTTCACCTTGCTGACTGACCACCAACCACTTGTCTCCATCTTTAATCCTAAGAAGGGCATTCCAGTGATGACTGCACAGCGGTTACAAAGATGGTCCCTGTTTCTAGGGGCGAATCAATATGAAATAGAATATAAAGGCACGAAACAGCATGGGAATGCTGATGGGCTATCGCGCCTGCCACTGCCTACTGTGGAGGAAGCACCAGCAGTGGACCCTATCAAAATATTTTATTCGTCAATAATTGAACGATTGCCAGTAACAAACGCGGATATAGAGAAGGAGACCCGCAAAGATCCGACGCTGTTGCGGGTATATGAATTGACGGTGAGGGGATGGCCAACACATGGCGACTCACTGTTGCCAGCATTCTCATCCAGAAGAGAACAGCTGTCAGTATGCCAGGGGACAGTGATGTGTGGATCCAGAGTGGTGATTCCACCCAAGTTAAGGGAGAGAGTGCTAAATGAGCTACATGAAGGTCATCTGGGGGGAGTGAAAATGAAAAGCCTTGCTAGGACTTATGTGTGGTGGCCGGGAATCGATCAACAAGTCGAAGACCTAACTAAGAGCTGCTTAGGATGCCAGAAGGTCCAAAATGCACCACCACATGCCCCTCTACACCCATGGGAGTGGCCCTCCTCTCCATGGCAACGGGTGCATATTGATTTCGCTGGTCCATTCATGGACTCAATGTTCTTAATAGCAGTGGATGCTCATTCAAAGTGGCCTGAGGTGATAAAAATGTCTTCAACTACTACAGAGAAAACGATTGCAGTCCTACGGACCATATTTGCCAGAAACGGGTTGCCAGAGCAGATTTGCTCTGATAATGGACCACAGTTTGTGTCCGACGAGTTCCAAAAATTTATGAGAAGGAATGGGGTAAGGCATTACACATCCGCCCCGTATCATCCAGCCACAAATGGATTGGCTGAGAGGTTCGTACAAACCTTTAAGAAGGCGATAAAGGCCATGTGCGACGATGAAATTCCACTACAGCATAAGATGGACAATTTCTTATTAGCCTACCGAAACGCGACACATGCAGTTACCAACCAGACCCCGGCCATGATGTTCCTTAACCGAAGGTTGAGATCTTGTCTGGACTTGCTCAGACCAAATGTGCGAAGAAATGTTGAGGACAAACAATTCCAGCACATCAATGACAAGCCGACAAGGAGCTTCAATGTAGGGCAACCAGTCTTGGCCCGTGACTATCGAACAGAGAAATGGCAACCCGGAACGATATGTACAAGGCAGGGGCCATTAAAGTACACAGTGGATGTCGGGGAGAACATGGTGAGACCCCACGTCGATCAGATCTTAGCATCCCAGGAACGCGTCAACCCCATGTCTCGAGTACCTGGGGATGAACCCGACATACCGGTAGCATCTACTTCAGACCCAGTAGCAGTGGAACCCGATGAACTACCCGATGAAAAGGGGTCAGAATCGCCTCTGCACCAAGAACAAGAACCTCCGGAAAGGCGCTATCCCGAAAGGGTCAGGAAGCCGCCCCAAAGACTGAATCTATAAATGGACTATTGTTGTTTAATGTACATGTTGAAATGCTAATTGTTATTTGAATATTAGGGGTACTACTAATCTAAAAGTGGAGGAATTGTAGTGCATGTGCCTTTAAGTCAGAACTACTTTTACAGCTCCTGTATACTGTAGTACCGGCAGTGACCACACCGGTATATAAGCTTTGCGCATGCCTCTGTACCCCCTGTCTTGAGACTACCCTCCTCCAGTAAAGACCTGTTTATTGTTAATGTACAGCACCCGTGTGATTATTTAATAACAGCATATCCACTGAACCACGGATCCAACAGTCACAGAGTTCCCTCCTGGGTAGGAGATTGCAGGCCGAGCCGGGCAGTGTGAAGGAGGTACCGGGAGAGTGAACCCAACAATACAACGGCCCATCCGATAGCTGCAGCGGCCCGTCCGATATTCTTTTCTCCCCCCGACCCGACCCGATCCGAACCGTGGCCCGTCCGATATTCTTTTCTCCCCCCCTCACCCGACCCAACCTGACCCCCCCCTGACCCGAACCGCGGCCCGTCCGATATTCTTTTCTCCCCCCCGACCCCCCACTGTAGTTTATGTACCTTTAAGAGAGAACTACTTTTACAGCTCCTGTATACTGTAGTACCGGCAGTGACCACCCCTGTATATAAGCCTTGAGCATGCCTCTGTACTGTCAGTCTTTAGCCTACGCTCCTCCAGTAAACACCTGTTGAT
Organism: Somniosus microcephalus; assembly: GCF_052327205.1. NCBI lineage: Eukaryota > Metazoa > Chordata > Chondrichthyes > Squaliformes > Somniosidae > Somniosus > Somniosus microcephalus. The sequence continues at coordinate 80,102,438 of NC_141004.1, forward strand.
TGTTAAGCTACGGCCTCCGTGTAGTTATTGGAAAACATCATACTTTAAGAATCACGGATTCAACAGTGGCGATGAGGTCGATTCGAATCTACCTGCAACTCTGCATTTCCTTTCAAGGATTCGCTCCAGGAGAGCGGTGGAAGAAAGTCAAGGCCAGAAGCACGGGCGTCGACCACGAGCAACCGCCCAGTCGTCCGGCAGAGAGTGAACATCGCAGGGGAGGCTGTGGAGAGCCGGGCTTGGTTCCCCAGCCATGACGATCCAGCAACAGACTGGCAACAGGTACAGCGCAGACCCTTCCCGGACAGCGGCGGCTGGAGCCGACCGACGGCACAGAAAAAGCCGAGCAGTGTCGACGGGGTAAGAGAGAGAGGGTGAAGCGCACAGGGCGCAGCCGGGGGTTGAAAACCAAGCAGCGTTGAGGAAAAACAAAACAGAGAGAGAGAGGGTAAAGCAGCAGCCGGGTGCAGGACCGAGCAGCAGCAACGGGAGAGGCGCACAGGAGAACATGCCGAGCACAGCCAGGGCTCAAGGGCTGAACAGCGTCCGCGGGGAGAAGAAGGGAGAGCGCAGGAGACGTCATTGAGCCACGGAGAAGAAGGGAGAGCGCGGGAGACGCCATTTTAGAAGCCGCAGCGGAGAAGAAGGGCGAGCGTGGGAAGAAAGGAAAGCGCGGGAGACGCCATTTTGTGCCAGCGGAGAAGAAGGGAGAGCGCGGGAGACGCCATTTTAGACAATTAAATCGCACCGAGGGATGCCGAAGAGTGGCAGTATCACTGCGTTCGACAATGAAGTCGAAGATTGGGCGACATATGTGGAACGCATTGAGGTGTACTGCAGGGCGAATGAAATGCCAGATGCTAGGAAAGCACTGGTTTTGTTTAAATTCCATGGGTGCAAAAACTTATGGCTTACTGCGAAACCTAATAACCCCAGAGAAGCCCGTGGATAAGAATTTCAAAAGCATAGTGGAAATCCTACAGGACCACTTAAACCCCACACCGCTGCTGATAGCAGAACGATTTAAGTTCCACAAAAGGAACCAGCATAAAGACGAAAGTAATGCTGAGTACTTAACGGAACTGCGCAAGCTATCGAAACACTGCCAGTTTGGATTGGGACTAGCAGATACGTTAAGGGACAAGTTTGTGTGTGGGCTTCAAAGTGAAGGAACCCAGAAACGGCTTCTATCAGAAAAGGATCTTACGCTGGACAAGGCTTTCAGCATGGCAGTATCACACGAAGCAGCCGCACGGGGCGCTGCAGAGATACAACGGAGACCGCAAGAATATGGCACCAATGAAATGTCATATGGAGCAGGGAAGTGTTATCGCTGCAGCAGAACAACACACGACCAGAAGGATTGTTGGTTCAAGGACCAAGTGTGCAGACAGTGTGGAAAAGCAGGACACACAGCAAGAGTCTGCAGGTCAGGGAAGAAAAACAGCAGCAAGAAATCTCCACAGAAGTACAATAAGGTACATAAGGTGATGGACAGTAGTTCAGACGAACAGAAAAGTGATACAGACTCCGGAAGCAAGGAGCTGGGTTGTCTGAAACTACATAAGGTAATCAAAATGGAGGATCACCAGACTATCTGGGTCACACTCAAGATAGACGGAGTCCAAGTGAAAATGGAATTGGACACAGGATCAGCCCTAACAGTCATAAACCAAAGGGACTACAAGCGGCTATTTTCACATATACCCTTGAAAGCTACAGAGATTGTCTTGAAGACGTATATGGGGCAAAAAGTCTACCCCAAAGGAAAAATAAGGGTGAAAGTGATAGACAAAGGCCAGGAAATACCTAAAATGGACCTATATGTATTGCCAGATGGAGAACCACCACTACTAGGACGTGAATGGATCCGGAAGATACAATTAGATTGGCATTCCATACAGGCACTGAAGGTCGAGGCCAAAAAGGATGACGACGTCACACCTGGACGACTGTCAAAAATGCTAACTGATGCACAAGAAGTGTTCCAGGAGGGACTCGGAACACTAAAAGGCATAACAGCGACGATTAAAATAGAGGAAAATGCAAGGCCAAAGTTTTTTAAGGCCAGACCGGTGCCTAATGCGATCCGACCAGCCGTCGAAGCAGAGCTGGAAGGGTTGGAACGTTCAGGAGTACTGTCCAAAGTAGACTGGAGCGAGTGGGCTACACCCATCGTTCCTGTAATGAAGAGGTCGTTGAGTAATACGCCTGGGGAAACAAAGAAGGTCTGCATCTGTGGGGATTTTAAGGTGACAGTGAACCCAGCCCTTCACATGGTACAATATCCGCTTCCACGGATTGAGGATATTTTCGCCTCACTATCTGGAGGTAAACGCTTCACCAAAATTGATCTGGCCCAGGCGTACTTGCAAATGGAGGTAGAAGAAGCCTCGAAACAATACCTCACGATCAACACTCATAAAGGTCTCTACCAATACAACCGGCTGGTGTTCGGGGTAGCATCGGCTCCGGCTATTTGGCAAAGGGCGATGGATCAAGTCCTGCAAGGGATTCCAGGGACCCAGTGTTATTTGGACGACATCCTGGTCACGGGCGAAAATGACAGTGATCACCTCGCCAACCTGGAGAAGGTGCTCACTAGATTAAAGGAATATGGGCTACGAGCTAATCGCCACAAGTGTGAGTTTTTCCAGAAGCAGATCTCGTATTGTGGCCACGTTATTGATGAAGAGGGGTTACATAAGTCCCCTGAAAAGATTGAGGCAGTAGTCAAGGCTCCAGCACCGGAAAATGTGTCACAACTGAGGTCGTTCCTCGGGCTGGTGAACTACTACCATAAGTTCTTACCAAATTTGTCTACAGTATTACACCCACTGAACACCCTACTGCAAACGGGGGTACCATGGAAGTGGAATGACGAATGTAAACGAGCTTTCCAGAAGTGCAAAGAATTGATCACATCAAAAGAGGTGTTGACCCATTTCAACCCAGCACTACCAATTCGGTTGGCATGTGATGCATCACCCTATGGTATTGGAGCGGTGCTGTCGCACAAATTCCCAGACAGGTTGGAGAGGCCAGTAGCCTTTGCGCCTCGGTCACTAACCTCAGCCGAGCGCAACTACGCCCAGATCGACATGGAGGCCCTCAGCCTATTATGGGGAGTAAAAAAATTCAACCACTATCTGCATGGGCAGAAGTTCACCTTGCTGACTGACCACCAACCACTTGTCTCCATCTTTAATCCACAGAAGGGCATTCCGGTGATGACTGCACAATGGTTACAAAGATGGTCCCCTTTTCTCGGGGCGAACCAATATGAAATAGAATATAAAGGCACGAAACAGCATGGAAACGCTGATGGGCTATCACGCCTGCCACTGCCTACTGTGGAGGAAGCACCAGCAGTGGACCCAATCGAGATATTTTATTCGTCGATAATTGAACGATTGCCAGTAACTAACGCGGATATAGAGAAGGAGACCCGCAATGATCTGACACTGTCTCGGGTATATGATTTGACGGTGAGGGGATGGCCAACACATGGCGACTCACTGTTGCCAGCATTCTCATCCAGAAGAGAACAGCTGTCAGTATGCCAGGGGACAGTGATGTGTGGATCCCAAGTGGTAATTCCACCCAGGTTAAGGGAGAGAGTGCTCAATGAGCTTCACGAAGGTCATCTGGGAGGGGTGAAAATGAAAAGCCTTACTAGGGCTTATGTGTGGTGGCCGGGGATCGATCAACAAATCGAGGACCTAACCAAGAGCTGCTCAGGATGCCAGAAGGTCCAAAATGCACCACCACATGCCCCTCTAAACTCATGGGAGTGGCCCTCCTCTCCATGGCAACGGGTGCATATTGATTTTGCTGGTCCATTCATGGACTCAATGTTCTTAATAGCAGTGGATGCGCACTCGAAATGGCGTGAGGTGATAAAAATATCCTCAACCACTGCAGAGAAAACGACTGCAGTCCTACGGACCATATTTGCCAGGAACGGCATGCCAGAGCAGATTTGCTTTGATAATGGACCACAGTTTGTGTCCGAAGAGTTTCGGAAATTTATGAGAAGGAATGGGGTAAGGCATTACACATCCGCCCCGTAACATCCAGCCCCAAATGGATTGGATGAGAGGTTCGTACAAACCTTTAAAAAGGCGATAAAGGCCATGTGTGTTTTGTTTTCTTTTTGGGTTCAATAAAGACTCATTTCTGAAAGAGAATGTTGTTTAATCTAAAGTCTTGTTCAAGACTTTCTACAGCTTTTTACAGAACACACTATGCTGTGATGCATCTGGAATGAAACTGAAAGTAAAACTCCTCTGGACTGCTTGTCTCTCACATGACCTCTGCTGGTCAGGCACAAGTAATCAAAAACACAGACAAATATGCTGTAAGGCATAAGTAATCAAACACAGACAAATATCATCACTATTTGCTGATATCATTACATTTCCCTTTCTTAAAACAAAAGTATTTTACTTTTAACTAACAACATTTAATGAACTTACATTATCATTATCATGATCAAGGTTTTTTACCCTTGCTTTGTGTGTTCACATGAAATATGTCAATACACTAGAACTTGAAGAAAGAATAAGATAACATTACTTCCTTCTTTAACAATAGTCCTTAAATTTGCTCAATGAGTCTCTCAGGAGGCTTCACATGTCTTGAGGATTTTCTGATTGATTGTCCGTGAATCTGAGTTGTTGCCTCAGATGATTGGTTCTCAGCTGTGTGATCAGGTTGTTCACCAGTATCAGTCTCTTGACCTGCTGTGGCTGGTCCCATGAGAAGATCTCGACGATTTCTTCTCAGAACAGCACCCTCATCTGTCTGAATGGTGTATGATCTTGGTTGAACTTCACTCAGGGCAGTTCCCTTCTGAGTCCATGCGTTTGTTTTGTCTTTGAACCTTACTTGGTCACCAGTGTGGAGTTCAGGTAGGTTTTGTGTTCCTCTGTCATAGTAGTACTTTTGCTTTTCTTTCTGTTGCTCTTTGAACTTCCTCACTTTCTCCCCCTCTTGTTTTCAGGAGGTTCTCCGGGATGGGTAGGTTTGACCTTAGCCGACGTCCCATCAGGAGTTGGGCTGGTGACATACCACACTCGAGCGGCGTTGTGCGGTATACAAGCATGCTTTGGTAGAAGTCAGTTCCACTGTCTTTTGCCTTGTACATCAGTCTTCTCACTGTCTGGACCGATTTTTCCACTAGTCCATTGGACTGTGGATAGTGAGGACTTGACGTTGTGTGGACAAAGTCCCACTCTTTGGCAAAGTGTCGGGAATTTGCATTGTTAAACTGGGGTCCGTTGTCTGTGGAGACCTCGCTTGCCACGCCATGTCTGGAGAATATGGCTTTCATACTTCTTATCACAGCTTCTGCAGTGGTGGTGTACAGTCTACAAACCTCTGGATACAGGGAGTAATAGTCTGTGACGACAAGATAGTCCTTCCCTTGACATACAAATAGGTCAGCGCCTACCTTCTGGTAAGGTCTGTCTGGTGCTGGGTGTGGCTTTAGTGGTTCTACCGGATTGCTTGCTCGATATTTCAGGCATATTGTGCAGTTTGACACCTCATTTGTCACATCTTGGTTGATTCGTGGCCAGTACATCACCTCTCGTGCTCTTTTCTTACACTTTTCGATTCCCAGATGTCCTCCATCGATCTTTTTTAGCATCTCTCTTCTCAGACTCTTTGGGATAACTATTTTACTTCCTTTGTAGATGATGTCTTCGACCACTGATAGTTCCGCCCTGCAGTTCCAGTACTCTGCTATATCAGGTGAGCAGTCTTGCTTCATGTTGGGCCATCCATCCAAGATGCTTTTTCTCAGTCGTCTCATTGTTTCATCTTTGTTTGTCTCAGTCTTTATGAGCTCCATTTTTGCATCTGCTATGGGCAGTGCACTTGTGATCATGTCCACGTAGGCGTTCACTTTTTCATCCATTGTGGTGTTTGCGGGCTCACTTGGGTCAACAGCCCTGGACAACGTGTCTGCTGTATACATCAGCTTACCCGGTGTGTACGCAACATTCAGTTCATCATAGACTGTCTCTCCTTCGCTTTCCACAACGAGGACTCTCTTTACCAGGTTCAGTCTCTCACAGGCTTCTAAACCTAGTATGGCTTGCACACCCTTTGGCACCACGATTAATGCTAGCGTGTGCTCTCTGTCCTTGTGTGTTACTTTGACAATGCATTTTCCTTTCACTGGTATATCAGTACCTGAGTATCCGGTCACTTTCACTTGTATTCCATGTAACTTTGGTCTGGGTCTAATTCTCTTAAAATCGGTCTCTGATATCACATTAACCTGTGCACCAGTATCCAATTTAAATGGAATGTGTATGTCGTTCACTTTTAGTGTCAACATCCAGTCTCTTTCTTCTCTTTTGTTTTCAGACACAACATCTACATAGAATTCCTCTATGTCGCTTTCATCTACTGCATGGACCTTGCTTTGTTGCACTTGGTTCCTGCAGCAACGGGCATAATTGTTGTTTTTGTTGCATCTATTGCATGTTTTACCATATGCTGGACACTTTCTTGGTGGATGCCGTGTACCGCATCGACTACATGACTTCCGATTGTCCCTTTCATTTTCTTTTGCTGGCCACGTCTCTTTTTTCACATTGGCGCTCTCTTTGTTAAACGGTTTGTATCCGTTCTTTCTCACTGCATCCACGTTGCAGCTACTGTCACTGAACGGCTCCTTTGCCTGCAACTTCACAGTCTCTGTAGCCCTACACAATGCTATGGCTTTTCCCAGGTCTAGATCTTGCTCTCTTAGCAGCCTTTCCCTTAGACCATTATCTGGAATACCACACACCAGTCTGTCTTTTATCAGCGAGTCTGTGAGTCCCCCAAATTCACACGATTTGCTCCGGTTTCTCAGTTCAGTCACATACTGATCAATAGTCTCGCCGATTTTCAGTACACATGTGAAAAATTTGTGCCTCTCAAAGGTCACGTTGCGTTTAGGTATGCAGTGGGCCTCAAACTGTTCCATTATTTTATCTAGCTTCATTTTGTCTCCATCAACGGCAAATATGAAATTGTTATATACCTCCAGCGCTGCATCACCCACTACATGTAAAAACACGGACGATTTCTGTTTATTACTTTTATTGTCGGCTCCGATTGCTGATAAATACAACCCTACACGTTGTTTGAATCTCCTCCAATTTTCAGCCACATTACCGGTCAATTGAAGCGTCGCCGGTGGGTGTAAACCTTCCATTTTTTCACTTCGTTAGCTATTCTCTAATGGTAAGCAACGATGTTCTCTTCTGGCTTGCTAATATGTGGAGAGCTGATTTCGCTTACTTGCCACAACTGCTTTCACTGTCCCATCAAGTTGCTAACTTCAGATTTTTTCTCTTTCAGCCACTTCTGACATCATGTTTTGTTTTCTTTTTGGGTTCAATAAAGACTCATTTCTGAAAGAGAATGTTGTTTAATCTAAAGTCTTGTTCAAGACTTTCTACAGCTTTTTACAGAACACACTATGCTGTGATGCATCTGGAATGAAACTGAAAGTAAAACTCCTCTGGACTGCTTGTCTCTCACATGACCTCTGCTGGTCAGGCACAAGTAATCAAAAACACAGACAAATATGCTGTAAGGCATAAGTAATCAAACACAGACAAATATCATCACTATTTGCTGATATCATTACAATGTGCGGTGATGAAATTCCACTACAGCGTAAGGTGGACAATTTCCTGTTAGCCTACAGAAATGCGACACATGCAGTTACCAACCAGACCCTGGCCATGATGTTCTTTAACCGAAGGTTGAGATCTCGTCTGGATTTTGCTCAGACCAAATGTGTGAAGAAATGTTGAGGATAAACAATTCCAGCACATAAATGAGAAGCCGACAAGGAGCTTCAATGTCGGACAACCAGTCTTGGACGTGACTACTGAACAGAGAAATGGCAACCCGGAACGATATGCACGCGGCAGGGGCCATTAATGTACACAGTGGATGTCGGGGAGAACATTGTGAGACGTCACGTCGACCAGATCTTAGCGTCACAGGAACGAGTCAACCCCATGGCTCACGTACCTGGGGATGAACCCGACATACCGGTAGCATCTACCTCAGAAACAGTAGCAGCGGAAACTGATGAACTAACCGACGAAAGGGGGCCAGAATCGCCTCCGCACCAAGAACAAGAACCTCAGGAAAGGCGCTATCCAGAAAGGATCAGGAAGCCGCCCCAAAGACTGAATCTATAAATGGACTATTTCAGTTTAATGTGCATGTTAAAGTGTTAATTTTTATTTGAATATTATGGGTACTGCTAATCTAAAAGGGGAGGAATTGTAGTGTATGTACCTTTAAGAGAGAACTCCTTTTACAGCTCCTGTATACTGTAGTACCGGCAGTGACCACACCTGTATATAAGCCTTGAGCATGCCTCTGTACTGTCAGTCTTTAGACTACCCTCCTCCAGTAAACACCTGTTGATTGTTAAGTTACAGCCTCCGTGTAGTTATTGGAAAACATCATACTTTAAGAATCACGGATTCAACACCCCCGACCACCCCCCGACCCCCCCGACCTGAACCGCAGCCCGTCCGATATTCTTTTCTCCCCCCCCACCCGACCCCCGACCTGATTTGCGGGCCAGCTTAGTAGGAGTCAGCCGATATCCGGCTTTCCAGAGAAGCAGGAAGGGGAATGAGACACGGAACAGTCGCAAGAGGGAGCCTGAACTTTTATAATTTATATTAAATACAAATTTCCCAGTCTTATAATAATACCTTCTGAAATCCGAAAAATTCCGAAAACCGAAACTCAGCTGGTCCCAAGGCTTTCGGATAAGGGATAGTGTACCTGTATACCCGCAGTGGTGCCCAAGGTTTGGACATTACGGGCATTCTCAGTATGGTTCCCATCAAGCTATCATCACTAGTCTGATTACATTCATGTGGCACGACACATACCACAGTAAGACTCCGCAACTGACACACTGTCAGGTTTGACTGATACCTTTCCGCAGCCTTAAGATGTTTATCTTCCATCCAAGATGGAACCCTTCCCTCAGCTATTCTATTCAAAGTCCTCCCTTTGTCCTGTAGAATCCAAGAACGCATCGTCGCGCATACAGCATTTTGTGCTGCCTGATCAGAGGCGTTTCTATCCTCCCTTGTCAAATTGTTTATGGCCTGTACCTGATTTTCCAACAATTTGACCAACCCTTGCATGTGAATTGTCAAGGTCAATTCTGCTTCTAATTGTACTTTACCTATGCTATTCTGGCTTCTTAATGCCTGCTGTACCTTTTCTCTCAATTCTCCCAATTGCTAGTTCAAGCTCACAATATCTCCTGTATTTACCCATCCGGACGCGGTATTCCACATTGTTGTTACATTATTGAGCGCCTGCGCTTTGTCCTCTGTGCCGGCAATTTCAGGGCCTGAGGCTCCTCCCCTATGGTCACTTGATCGCTATTTTCCTTCCAAAAGGTTTTTATTAACATTTGTTTTCCTATCTCTTAACCAGTTCCTAGTGGGTTCACTGCACCGTGTCGGCAAGGCAAGACTAGACACATTGATAATAACCTCCCATGCATCTAATACAACACCATGTAACATTGACAACTCACTCGGAGCCAACACCAATCTGTTAATCGGAGCAGGGGATGGGGTGGGGCACTCTTCACTCCGCTCATCGGGTGCCACTGGATTCTCTCTCGCCTTTAATTGAATGGCTTCTTTGGACTGATCAGGACATTGAATATTATAACAATTTTTAATATGAGGATCACCATGGGAGAAATTTCTGTTTACACACAGTTATCGTTCAATCCCATCCACCACGAGCATCAAAGCGCTCAATGCGTACAGGAGTTTCCCCAGACTGGAGCTTCTGTAACACACAACACAGTTAATGTTCACATACTCTTATTCACACATTCAACATCATTTCCTTTTAGCTTTGCTTCCACCTCCTCCTGAGGGTGCCGATGTTGTTCCCAGCGGGGTCCATGTTGGGTGGTTTTTTCAACTGGCAACTCCTCCGCCTTAGAGCGGATTGTGATCCCTGACCCCGCACGGGGTTGTGGTCCCTGACCCCGCACGGGATTGTGATCCCTGACCCCGCACGGGATTGTGGTCCCTGACCCCGCACGGGATTGTGATCTCTGACCCCGCACGGGATTGTGGTCCCTGACCCCGCACGGGATTGTGGTCCCTGACCCCGCAAGGGATTGTGATCTCTGACCCCGCACGGGATTGTGATCCCTGACCCCGCATGGGATTGTGGTCCCAGACCCCGCACGGGATTGTGATCCCCAACCCCGCACGGGATTGTGGTCCCCGACCCCGCACGGGATTGTGATCCCTGACCCCGCACGGGATTGTGATCCCTGACCCCGCACGGGGTTGTGATCCCTGACCCCGCATGGGGTTGTGGTCCTTGACCCCGCACAGGATTGTGGTCCCTGACCCCGCACGGGATTGTGGTCTCTGACCCCGCATGGGATTGTGGTCCCTGACCCCGCACGGGATTGTGATCCCTGACCCCGCACGGGATTGTGATCCCTGACCCCGCACGGGATTGTGATCCCTGACCCCGCACGGGGTTGTGATCCCTGACCCCGCACGGGGTTGTGGTCCTTGACCCCGCACGGGATTGTGGTCCCTGACCCCGCACGGGATTGTGGTCCCTGACCCCGCACGGGATTGTGGTCCCTGACCCCGCACGGGATTGTGATCTCTGACCCCGCACGGGATTGTGGGCCCTGACCCCGCACGGGATTGTGATCCCTGACCCCGCACGGGATTGTGGTCCCTGACCCCGCACGGGATTGTGGTCCCTGACCCCGCACGGTGTTGTGGTCCCTGACCCCGCACGGGATTGTGATCCCTGACCCCGCACGGGATTGTGATCCCTGACCCCGCACGGGATTGTGATCCCTGACCCCGCACGGGATTGTGATCCCTGACCCCGCACGGGATTGTGGTCCCTGACCCCGCACGGGGTTGTGGTCCCTGACCCCGCACGGTGTTGTGGTCCCTGACCCCGCACGGGATTGTGATCCCTGACCCCGCACGGGATTGTGATCCCTGACCCCGCACGGGATTGTGATCCCTGACCCCGCACGGGGTTGTGATCCCTGACCCCGCACGGGGTTGTGGTCCTTGACCCCGCACGGGATTTTGATCCCTGACCCCGCACGGGATTGTGGTCCCTGACCCCGCACGGGGTTGTGGTCCCTGACCCCGCACGGGATTGTGGTCCCTGACCCCGCACGGGGTTGTGGTCCCTGACCCCGCACGGTGTTGTGGTCCCTGACCCCGCAGGAGGTTGTGGTCCCTGACCCCGCAGGAGGTTGTGATCCCTGACCCCGCACGGGGTTGTGATCCCTGACCCCCGCACGGGATTGTGATCCCTGACCCCGCACGGGATTGGACAGTGCCACAGGTTGCTGTGTTCCTGCTGCTCCGAGAGCAGGATCCAGTTGCCTTGCCATCCCTGGATCATCATCCCACCACATCACACTCACGTCCAACCCTTCACTCAGGGTCCTGAGGCTCCGAACATTCCCATCCTCCTTTTTCCTTCCCAATTCCCCTCTTCGGTGGCGCTTCATCTGATTAATGTGGAACCATTTGATCCTTTTTGGCAGTTGTACAGCATATACCAAAGGACTTGCTCTCTCTACAATGTTATAAGGTCCCCTGTACAATGGTTCAAAAAACCCCACTCGGGCATAATTCCTAACCAGCACCTGGTCCCTATGTCCCAATTTTCAGGTTTACTGGGTTCTACATTCACCTTATTCCTCACATGCTGCCTTCCCATTGGATGGGCTGCACTGAGGGTCATGGCCTTCAGAGCCTCCCATAGGATGGGCTGCACTGAGAGTCATGGCAGAGCCTCCCATAGGATGGGCTGCACTGAGGTTCATGGCCTTCAGAGCCTCCCATAGGATGGGCTGCACTGAGGGTCATGGCAGAGCCTCCCATAGGATGGGCTGCACTGAGGGTCATGGCCTTCAGAGCCTCCCATAGGATGGGCTGCACTGAGGGTCATGGCAGAGCCTCCCATAGGATGGGCTGCACTGAGGGACATGGCCTTCAGAGCCTCCCATAGGATGGGCTGCACTGAGGGTCATGGCCTTCAGAGCCTCCCATAGGGTGGGCTGCACTGAGGGTCATGGCCTTCAGTGCCTCCCATAGGATGGGCTGCACTGAGGGTCATGGCAGAGCCTCCCATAGGATGGGCTGCACTGAGGGTCATGGCCTTCAGATCCTCCCATAGGATGGGCTGCACTGAGGGTCATGGCCTTCAGAGCTTCCCATAGGTTGTAGACAAATTTATCTCTTGTCACTCCCTTCTCCTGATTTGGCGTCAAGGTTGGGTTGAACAAATGGGTCGGGGTCCTCATTGGTCTTCCGTTACCAACTCATGCGGGGAATATCCCGTGCTCTTAGATGTGTCTGCCCTGATGTTCATCAATATCAAAGGCAGTACTTCATCCCAGCTCTTAAGGGTATTCCCTAGTTCTTTGCGCAAACTTTCATTCAGAGTCCTATTCATTCTTTCCACTATTCCTGACGACTGAGGGTGGTGTGCAACATACCACTTCCCTTCGATCCCTAAGAGCTTAAGGGTGTTCTGCATCACTTGCCCGTGAAATGACTCCCTTGATCACTTTGGGCAGCCACCATCATGAGAACACTTCCTTTACCAATAATTTCGCCGTGGTTGTCGCTGTGGCTGCTCAGCAGGGAAAAGCTTCCACCCATTTACTGAAATTATCACTAAGACTAGACAATACTTATTTCCTCTCTTACTGGTAGGGAGGGGCCTGATAAACTCTACCTGGATACACTGCCAAGGACCCTCTACCCTCCATGTATGTCCCAGTGGAGCTTTCCTCCTATGGGGGGTCAGGATTGTTTGCCACACACACCAGGCGATTCTCACAATATTCCTACACATCCACCCTCAGGTGTGGCCAGCGTCCTACCTCCTCCACTTGTCTCCAAGTGGTCTCGGGTCCCGGGTGGCTCGCCCCCCGTCCTCCGTGTGCTAGCTGTGGAAATTCCTCCCCGCATCCCTCCAGAACTACCCGTCTGTCACCCTTAAACAACACTCTCTTCTTTATCTCCAAACCTGTGGCTCGATAGGGTCCCTCTATTGCTTTCCCCTCCTTTAACTGCTCTCTGACTCCCTCAATGTGCCATCCTTGCTCTGTAATGCAGTCAGGTCTGGTGGTGGGGAACAAGGTCTGCCGGTGTTCTGTCTGTGGGAACCATCGCTGACAGGACCCCCGACTGATGTGGGTCCCAAGGTACCCTCTCTGTGGCCCCTCACTTAGCGAACTCATCCGTCTTCCAGTTCCCTTCCCATCGAAGTTCCGCTCTCGAATGTGCTTTTACCTTCTGAATGTAATACTGGTGTGGGCTTTCCTCAGTCACTTTGAGAATCCCCTGCAGCAATGGGGTGGTGACTAAGGGTTTTCCGTCCGCTGATTGAAATCCCCTTCTGGCCCAAATGGCCAGGATTTCAGTGCATGAGTTACACGTGAACATAGAATCCGAGCAGATTGTGTACGGGGAAGGGAACTCTGTGGGATGTGTTAACACAGGTAACTGCAGCCAGTTCAGCCTGCTGTGCACTCAATCTGGATGGGAGTTTCAGTTGGATTTCAACCTCTCGTTCCAGATCATAAACCCCACAGCCTGTCTTCCTTTCATCCTTTTCGACAAGACTGGACCCATCCACATAAATAACCCTTCCAGCTCGGTGCACCCCTGCTCGGACTCATAATCATAATCATCATAATCAACTTTTATTGTCATTGTTAGTGCACAAGTGCAGTACAACGAAATGTAGGCTTGCGGCTCCCGAGAGTGTACAATTTGGATTAGGACACTTAAACATTTCAACATACATTTGTACATATATATTAGCATAAACATGACCATAATACAGTGCATTGGCAGATGTGCAGGCTTTAGAGTTTATTTGTGGAGTTCAGTAGGATGACAGCCCTGGGAAAGAAGCTGTTCCTAAATCTGGTCGTACGGGTGCGAATGCATCTGTAGCGTCTCCCAGATGGCAGGAGGGCGAACAGACTGTGGCTGGGGTGGGTAGGGTCTTTGATGATGGACCATGACCTCCGTAAACAGCGTTTCTGGTATATGTGCTCTATGGTCGGTAGCCGGGTGCCGGTGATGCGTTGGGCAGTTTTGACTACCCCCTGCAGGGCTTTCTGGTCCTAGTAGCTACAGCTGCCATACCACACTGTGATACAGTTCGTCAGGATGCTCTCTATTGTGCAGCGGTAAAAGTTAGAGAGGATCAGGGGTGACAGGTTACATCCCTTCAGCCTCCTTAGGAAATATAGGCGCTGCTGGGCCTTCTTCACCAGAGAGGAGGTATTGAGGGACCAGGAGAGGTCTTCTGTGATGTGGACTCTGAGGAACTTAAAGCTGTCCACCCTTTCCACCACAGCCCCATTGAAGTGGATGGGGGTGTGACTTCCGCCTTTAGACTTCCTGAAGTCCACAATGATTTCTTTGGTTTTCTTGATGTTAAGGGCCAGGTTGTTATCGGCGCACCACTTCACGAGATGCTGGACCTCCTCCCTGTAGGCTGACTCATCGTTGTTGGTGATCTGGCCTACTACCGTGGTATCATCCGCAAACTTGATGATGGTGTTGGAACCATGAACATTATTATGTCCGTGGGTAATTGAGACACGGACTGCAGGAGTAGGTTACAACAGGTGTTTACTGAGTGGAGACAAAACTGGAACTACTATGCAAAGTTACTGCACAGGCTCATATACAGGGGTGGTCACTACTGGTACTGCAGTATACAGGGGCTGCAGAATATAGTTCCTTCTGCAAAGTACATACACTACAATTCCTCCCCTTTTAGCTAAACACATAACATTCGATTAATAATTAAATAACATATTTACAATTACAGTTGCTAGATACATTAGCTGAAGTTAAGCAATTATAAGTTCAGTCTTTGAGGAGGCTTCCTGATTCTGTCTGGATAACGCCTCTTTGGGGTATCAGGTTCTTCTGGCAAAGTTGATTCGGGATCAACGTCGTTGTTTGGTTCGTCTGCTTCCAATATCACCGATTCTGGGGTAGATGCAATTGGTACTTCGGTTTCATCACCAGGTGTATCGGATCGTGGTGTGGAATTGACATTTTCCAGTGACTCTAGAATCTGGTCAGCATGGCGTCTTACAATGCTCTCTCCAACGTCCACGGTATACATTAGAGGTCCTTGTCGTGTGCAGATCGTTCCTGGCTGCCATTTCTCTGTGCGGTAGTCCCGGGCCAAAACTGGTTGACCTATCTTAAAACTCCTGGTCGGCCTTTCATTCATATTCTGAAACTGCCTGTTCTCCACATCTCTTCTGATGTTTGGCTTAACCAAATCCAAGCGGCATCGTAGTCTTCGATTGAAGAACATCATGGCTGGAGTTTGGTTGGTAACCGCATGTGTCGCATTCCAGTAGGCAAACAAGAAGTTATCCACCTTGTGTTGTAGGGGTATGTCTTCATTACACATTGCCTTGATAGCCTTCTTGAATGTTTGAACGAACCTCTCAGCCAATCCATTGGTGGCTAGATGATATGGGGCGGATGTGTAATGCTTAACACCATTGTTCTTTAAGAACCTCCGGAACTCTTCAGACACAAACTGTGGTCCATTGTCGGAGCAAATCTGTTCAGGCAGCCCATTTCTGGCGAATATGGTTCGTAAGACTGTGATAGTTTTTTCTGTGGTGGTTGAGGACATTTTTATTACCTCTGGCCACTTTGAATGTGCATCCACCGCAATTAGAAACATCGAGTCCATAAATGGACCAGCAAAATCAATGTGTACCCTTTGCCATGGAGATGAGGGCCACTCCCATGGATGTAGAGGGGCTTGTGGTGGGGCGTTTTGGACCTTCTGGCATCCTGTACAGCTCTTGGTCATCTCTTCGATTTCTCTATCGATTCCCGGCCACCACACAAACGCTTTGGCTAAGTTCTTCATTTTTACTCCTCCCAGATGACCCTCATGAAGCTCATTGAGCACTCTATCCTTCAATTTGGGTGGAATTACTACTCTGGATCCACACATCAAGGTTCCTCTGCACACTGACAGCTGTTCTCTTCTCGGCGACCTTTGTGAGTGTTTATCGTGAGATACTTCCTAGAGGATTCTTCAACCTCCATCTGCAAATATGCTTGTGCTAGGTCAATTTTTGTAAAATGCTTCCCTCCAGATAGTGAGGCGAAAATATCTTCTATCCTCGGGAGAGGATACTGCACTGTGTGAAGGACTGGGTTCACCGTCACCTTGAAATCCCCACAGATGCGGACCTTCCTTGGCTCCTCAGGCTTATTATTTAACGTTTTCTTCATGACAGGAATGATGGGTGTCGCCCACTCGCTCCAGTCTACCTTAGATAACACGCCTGCATTCTCCAGATTCTCCAGCTCTGCCTCGACGGCTGGGCGAATTGCATACGGTACCGGTCTTGCTATTTTTATCGAGGCGGTTACGCCTTTAAGAGTTCCCAGTTCTTGTTGAAATACCTCTTTGGCGTTAGCTAAGATTTTTGACAATCGTCCAGGTGTGACGTCGTCATCCTTTTTACCAGCCACAGTCAGTGCCTGAATGGAGTGCCAGTCTAAACTTATCTTTCTGATCCATTCACGTCCCAATAACGGTGGTCCACCATCTTGCAGTATGTACAGATACAATTTCTGTATTTCCTTGCCGTTGTATTCAACAGGCACCCTTATTTTTCCTCTGGGGTATACTTTCTGCCCCGTATACGTCTTCAAGACAATGGATGTCTCTTTCAAGGGTATGTGTGAGAATAGCCGCTCGTAGTCTCGTTGATTCATGACGGTCAGAGCTGATCCTGTATCCAATTCCATTTTGACTCGGGTCCATTCAATTCCAGTCTCCCACACCCCTTCCACTGAGCAGGTGTGCGGGGTTCCCTCATACACTAAGTTGGCTGGCAATCGGGGTTCACTAAACGTTACCGTTTTGAGATTAGATGCTGTCAAACCCAGTGTCCACCGAGCTATCCTGTTGCTGCTCACCATTCCTTCCTTAATCCGCCCAACCAGTAGGAGTTTCGTGGGAGTGCGACAAGTCAGTAGGTCCAGAGTTTCCTCCCGTGAACCCACTGAAATGTTTTATGGCCCAAAAGGTAGCCAGCAGGGGTCTTTCACAGACTGAGTATCCCTGTTCTACTCCTGTTAGCCACTGGCCTCAGCCTCCCCTTCCTTTCTTGCATCAGTACTGCGCTCAGACTTGCATCCATGGCGGCTACCTCCAGGGAAAAACCCTATTCCGCATCAATAGCCCCTAAAGCCGGGGCTGTCTATAGATGATCTTTTAGCTTAACGAAAGCCTGCTGACAATTCTCATTCCAATCCCAGGCAACCCACTTTCTCAACAACCTCAACAGGGGACCCACTGTGGCTGCATAATCTTCAATGAACTCCCTACAATATCCAGTTAGGCCTAGAAAGGACCTTAAGGCCGACACACCCTGAGGTACGGGTAAGTTCTGGACAGTTTCACACTTGGCCCTATCAATAGCCCTTTCTCCGGGTCGGATTGTCAACCCCAAATACTGCACCTCCTGTTTGCCTATCTGTGCCTTCTTAGGGTTGACCTTCAACCCGGCCTCCCCCAACAATTCCAACAGATCTTGCAATAACTCTACATCTTGTGCTTCTTTTTCCGTGAACAACAACAGATCGTCCACATATTGGAGCAGACAGCCGGGTCTGCTAAAGTCCCTGACAATATTTGCCATGCATTGATGAAAGATGGAGGGGCTGTTATGAAATCCCTGGGGGAGACATGTCCACATGTATTGCTGCCCTTTAAAGGTGAAAGCTAACTTGTACTGGTCTTCCTGCCTTACTGGAATGGAGCAGAAGGTGTTTGGGATGTCCAGTACTGTGAATACTGTGGCAGGTGACGGGATATCCCCGATCAGGTCCACGACAACAGCCACCATTGGGACACAGGCGGGAATATTCTGATTCAACACCCTGTAATCAATGGTCATTCTCCATGAGTTGTCCGGATTCTTTACCGGCCATACTGGGGAGTTTACATGGGTGGCTATTGATCTTAAAACACCCTGTTCCACCAGGGATAGCACCACCCTTTCTAGGTCTCTCTCAGCCTCCTTTGTGAAGGTATATTGTTTCTGGGCCCACGTCATGGGCTCTCCACCTATTTGTACCGGAGCTACTTTAACCTTCCCTCAATCATGTTTGTGCGCGACAAAGGTTTTCACATTTGCCTCTAACACTCCCTCATAGAGTTTCGGGATGTCTGTTACTAGTTTATCCCAGTAATGGCTCACTTACGGTAACATCATGCAGCTCCAACCGTCCCCTTTGTTTCCCTTCGGGATTACCCGCACCTCTCCTGATTTATCCCCTTCTGCCGCGCCCCACAAACAATCATTGTGCAGGTCCACTATCACACTGTGGGCCAGCCTCCAATCAGAGCCTCGCACTCCAAGCCCTTACTTGTCCCAATTCATAAGAACACATTCCCATTTGGCCTCTAGTCTCCCTATCTTAACTTTTAACGGTCGAGATACCGCCTCTGCATTTTGGTTGCCCGTGAAAGCGGCGAACACGGATGGTGTTCCTGACGACCAGGGGGGGAGCTATCAGGACATTTCAAGTGAATCACGGTGCTTGAGGCTCGGGTATCCACGAGACACGTCCCGCTTGTGGGCTCAATTTCCACTTTCACACATGGTTGTCACCAATTGTGGTACCCGAGGGGTCACAGGGACTCGGGCCCTTCGTCCGAGGGGTCACAGGGACTCGGCCACTTCACCCGAGGGGTCACAGGGACTCGGGCCCTTCACCCGAGGGGTCACAGGGACTCGGGCCCTTCGCCCGAGGGGTCACAGGGACTCGGGCCCTTCACCCGAGGGGTCACAGGGACTCGGGCCCTTCACCCGAGGGGTCACAGAGACTCGGGCCCTTCACCCGAGGGGTCACAGGGACTCGGGCCCTTCACCCGAGGGGGTCACAGGGACTCGGGCCCTTCGCCCGAGGGGTCACAGGGACTCGGGCCCTTCACCCGAGGGGTCACAGGGACTCGGGCCCTTCGCCCGAGGGGTCACAGGGACTCGGGCCCTTCACCCGAGGGGTCACAGGGACTCGGGCCCTTCACCCGAGGGGTCACAGGGACTCGGGCCCTTCACCCGAGGGGTCACAGGGACTCGGGCCCTTCACCCGAGGGGTCACAGGGACTCGGGCCCTTCACCCGAGGGGTCACAGGGACTCGGGCCCTTCACCCGAGGGGTCACAGGGACTCGGGCCCTTCACCCGAGGGGGTCACAGGGACTCGGGCCCTTCACCCGAGGGGGTCACAGGGACTCGGCCTCTTCACCCGAGGGGTCACAGGGACTCGGGCTCTTCACCCGAGGGGTCACAGGGACTCGGGCCCTTCACCCGAGGGGTCACAGGGACTCGGGCCCTTCGCCCGAGGGGTCACAGGGACTCGGGCCCTTCGCCCGAGGGGTCACAGGGACTCGGGCCCTTCCCCCGAGGGGTCACAGGGACTCGGGCCCTTCGCCCGAGGGTTCACAGGGACTCGGGCCCTTCACCCGAGGGGTCACAGGGACTCGGGCCCTTCACCCGAGGGGTCACAGGGACTCGGGCCCTTCGCCCGAGGGGTCACAGGGACTCGGGCCCTTCACCCGAGGGGTCACAGGGACTCGGGCCCTTCGCCCGAGGGGTCACAGGGACTCGGGCCCTTCGCCCGAGGGGTCACAGGGACTCGGGCCCTTCGCCTGAGGGGTCACAGGGACTCGGGCCCTTCACCCGAGGGGTCACAGGGACTCGGGCCCTTCACCTGAGGGGTCACAGGGACTCGGGCCCTTCACCCGAGGGGTCACAGGGACTCGGGCCCTTCGCCCGAGGGGTCACAGGGACTCGGGCCCTTCACCCGAGGGGTCACAGGGCCTCGGGCTGGGCGCAGCCCCTTCATTGTGATGTCGGTGGTGTATTGCTTCCTTTCGCAGCAGCCACCTTCCCCGCGGCCCCTCGTTGTTTCAGGGCTTCCACTAAAGCCAGTGCCGCCTGATGGTTTCGGGTGGCCTTTGTCTGCTCTGCGGGCGCAGTGGCCTTTGTAACCAGTCCTTCCTTTCTATTTTTCCTCGGTTTTCTGCAGTTCCTAATAAAATGTCTCCTTCCTCCACAATTAAAGCATCACTTATCCTTCTTATAGGGATAGTCTCCTTCCTGTTTCCATCCCCTTACCTCACACACCTTACCCTTTATTTCAGCTTGGTTAGGTCCGTCCCCGCTTCTTCCTCTCTTTCTCTTTCAAAAGCTCGGGTCATTTTCCGCACGGCCAATGCCTCGGTCTGGTTGCCTTGCGGGTCGTACCATGCTTCTGTCGCTGCTCTAATATGTGGCAGGCTGTTGGCTATTAATGCCCGCAGCCAATGATTCAGGGGTCCCGCTACAAGGTCAGCTCTAACAAGTGTCCCTCCACAGGCCGTGTTACACACCGGCCACAACCTTCCTGCATAACGGGTTTGTGCTTAGTTTTGCCCAGCTGTTGGAATGCGTTACCTGACCCCTGCCCTAGTGCCATGGTAATTTGATCCTGAACTTCCTGCAATGTTCCTGCCCCCTGTTGGTAGCAGTGGGTGGGCCACCTCAGACTGATGTTGACAGTGTAAATAGTAACACCTCACTGTGTTCTGGAGCTTCACTCCTTTATCACGGCCCCAGCTGCTACTGCCTGAAACATGGTTGTAGGGTCACCTTGTGGCAGAACCATTGAATGACTTTGGCTAACTGTATATAATTCTCTTTAACGATGTTCTAACACCAGCCTAAACCTGTACCATTGTGTTAGGCATTACTGTGTTTTGTATATAGGATTTGCATGTACGGGGTGTGGCCCCTTTAAGAGCGCGGGCAAACGCGATGACGTCACGTCGCAAACCACGGGGCTGCCCAGGCAGTCCCTGTGGCATCTCCTTTGAGTAAAGACCTGTTTAATTGCTCTCCTGTGTCGATCTCAGTTATTCGTAGGAATTTGTTAATTCCTACATTGGCGACCCCGTTTTTGTGAACGTTTTCACAAAGAAGAACACAGCATGGAAGCAAACGCCGTTTCACTTAAGCTACCGCAGTTCTGGGAGCAGCAAGTGCCCTCGTGGTTTATTCAGGTCGAGGCCCAGTTCGCCCTGAGGAACATCGATGCGGATCAGACCAAATATCTTTATGTGGTCTCCGCACTCGACAGCTCTACCGCCTCTCGGATCGTCAGCCTCCTCGAAAACCTTCCAACAGAGCGCAAGTATGAAACCCTCAAAGCGCGGTTACTGCAGGTTTTCGGGCTCACAAAATCGGAGCGCGCCCGTCGATTACTCGCTATGCCCGGGCTCGGGGACTCCAAGCCTTCAGAGTTGATGAGCCAAATGCTCACACTCCTGGGCTCAGAACGGGAATGTTTCCTATTCCGTGAGATCTTCCTCAGCCAACTACCTGAACAGGTACAAGCTGCCCTGGCCAGATCTGAAATTGAAGACAGCGCAACACTCGCTGCGGAGGCTGACAAAATTTTCGCTGTAACTCGGCAGTACTGCGCCGCCGCGAGGCACCCATCCCCCGCAGATGCCGCCCCAGCTCCTCAGCCTGCTGGGCTGTGTTTCTACCACGCGCAGTTCGGCGCGAAGGCGAAGCGTTGCTGCCCTCCCTGGAGTTTTCCCCCAAAAAACCAACAACTGACACGGCGACCACTGAGGAACGGGTCTAATGGGCACCACGCAGCCGCGATGGCGGTCGGCAACGCGGGAAAATTGCTGTTCATCACTGATACTCTCTCCGGTCGTCGTTTTCTGTGCGACACCGGAGCGCAGTGCAGCATTTTACCCGCGTCTGCCCTCGATGTGCAGACGGGGAATCACGGCCCCGCTTTTGAAGCGGCCAATGGCGGAACAATTCGGACCTTCGGCAGACGGCGAGTGGAGTTGTGGCTCGGGGGGCAATGTTTTCACTGGGAGTTTGTTACGGCCAAAGTTTCCCAGCCCCTCCTCGGCGCAGATTTCCTGTGCGCCAACAGCCTCCTGGTCAATGTTAGGAACCGGCGGCTGATCAACGCAGCAACTTTTAATTCTCTTCCGTGTTACCGCAGTAACACTACGTCACGCACTGACTCCTGTGCGTTCCCGATTCCTGATGAGTTCGCTCGCCTGCTCGGTGAATTCCCTGACCTGACAAGACCCACGTTCTCCTCCACAGCCACGAAACATGGTGTGGAACACCACATCACCACCAACGGTTCCCCGGTCGACGCGCGGGCCCGGCGCCTGGAACCTGGCAAGCTGGCGGTCGCAAAGGCGGAGTTCGCAACCATGGAACGGTTAGGGATTATTCGCCGGTTGAATAGTCCCTGGTCTTCACCCCTCCATATTGTCCCGAAGCCTGGTGGCGGATGGCGGCCATGCGGCGACTATCGACGCCTCAACGACGCCACCACTCCTGATCGGTACCCGATCCCCCACATCCAGGATTTCTCTGCCCATTTGGCAGGGAACACCGTGTTCTCAAAAGTCGACCTCTTCCATGGCTACCAGCAGGTCCCAGTTCATCCACAGGACGTCCAGAAGACCGCAGTCATCACCCCATTTGGCCTCTTCGAGTTTTTACGAATGCCGTTTGGGTTAAAGAACGCCGCCCAGGCTTTCCAATGCCTGATGGACTCCGTGCTGCGGGGCCTCAAGTTCCTCTTCGTCTACCTGGACGATATTCTAATTGCCAGTCCTACCAAGAAGGAACATACCTGTCACCTACGCACCCTTTTTCGATGCCTCAGCCAACACGGCCTGATTATCAACCCGGCCAAGTGTCAGTTTGGCCTGCACCAAATTGATTTCCTGGGGCATCGCATCACCTCAGAGGGAGCGGTTCCTTTACCTTCGAAGGTAGAGGCAGTGACATCTTTTCTACGCCCGCAGAACATAAAGGCCCTGCAGGAATTCCTAGGCATGGTAAACTTTTACCACCGTTTCGTGCCTAAGGCGGCACTACTCATGCAGCCCCTGTACGAGGCCCTCAAGGGCAAGACTGGCAAGAACCCGGTAGACTGGATGGCTGACATGGCCCGAGCGTTCGCCAACACCAAAAGCGCCTTAGCCAACGCCACCATGCTGGTGCACCCGCTACCAGGAGCCACCATCGCCCTCACCACCGACGCATCGGACTACGCAGTCGGTGCCGTGCAACAGCAGTGGGTGAACGGGACGTGGCAGCCGTTGGCATTCTTCAGCCGTCAACTACGGCAGAACGAGAGAGCATACAGCATGTTCGACCGGGAGTTGCTCGCCCTTTCTCTGGCCACCCGCCATTTTCGGTTCCTGCTGGAAGGACGTCCTTTCACCGCCTTTGTGGACCATAAGCCGCTGACCTTTGCAATGTCCAAGACCGCCGAACCGTGATCAGCCCGACAGCAGCGTCAATTGACCTACATATCCGAATTCACCATGGATATACGGCACGTGGCCGGTAAGGACAACCTGGTGGCAGACTGCCTCTCCCACGCGATCGTCAATACGGTTCATTTGGGCATCGACTACACCCTCATGGCAGCGGACCAAGCCTCAGACCCGGAAGTCCAGACTTACAGAACGGTCATCACTGGCCTCCAGTTGGCCGACGTCAAGTTCCATTCGGCAGGTACCATGCTGTTGTGTGACGTCTCCGTACAGGATCCTCGCCCTGTCGTGCCGGTCGTCTGGCGCCGCAAAGTGTTCGACGCCATACATGGGTTGTCACACCCTGGAATGAAGGCCTCCCAGAAACTGATGTCAGCGAAATTCGTATGGCATGGCATGCACAAAGATGTCCGCGACTGGGCCAACATCTGCGTGGTCTGCCAAAAGGCTAAGGTAGAGCGCCACATCAAAGCTCCGTTGGCCGCCTTCACAGTACCGGAGCGACGTTTTGACCATGTCAACATGGACCTGGTAGGACCACTCCCACCCTCCCATGGTTTTTCACACATCCTGACCATGGTTGACCGCACCACCAAATGGCCAGAGGCGGTCCCCCTGTCATCCACTACTTCGGCGGACGTGGCCAGGGCGTTCATTTCCTCCTGGATCGCCCGTTTCGGAGTGCCCGCAGATATTTTGTCGGACAGGGGACCGCAGTTCTCCTCCGAACTCTGGAATGCAGTGGCCCAAGGACTCGGTGTCAAATTACACCGCACCACAGCCTACCACCCACAGGCGAATGGCCTCTGCGAACGCTTCCACCGGTCAATGAAAGCCGCCCTGAGGGCCAGCCTCCAGGACGCTGGATGGGCAGACAAGCTACCGTGGGTCCTGTTGGGCCTTCGCACGGCCCCCAAAGAAGACCTTTACTCTTCATCAGCGGAGCTCGTCTATGGTCAGCTGCTGCGAGTCCCAGGGGATTTCCTACCAACATCGACAGAGCCATGGTCCGCGTCTGCCCAGCTTGCTTGTCACCAAGAGGTGGCCAGATGTTTCGCACCGGTGCCCACTTTGCACCACGGGCTGCAGAGGTCACATGTTCCCACGGAGATTCACAAGACCACATTTTGGTCGACCGCTTAAAGCAAGCGCATTTAGACCTCGACCGCCCCGTCGAGACTGCACAACCGCCGAGACGGGGTCGGCCACCCATCGTGGTTACGGCAGATCAAGTGCGACCGCCCGCCAAACCGCCAGCCGCCCAGCAGCCTCCGCCTCGAGAGTACAGGAGTCGTTCTGGCAGGCTTGTCAGACCCCCTCACCATTTGACTTTGTCTGTTAAAGCAAATTCTGGGGGGGTGCATGTGGCAGAACCACTGAATGACTCTGGCTAACTGTATATAATTCTCTTTAACAATATTCTAACACCAGTCTAAACCGTTACCGTTGTGTTAGGCATTACTGTGTTTTGTATATAGAGTTTGCATGTATGGGGCGTGGCCCCTTTAAGAGCGCGGGAAAACGCGGGCAAACGCGATGATGTCACGTCGCAAACCACGGGGCTGCCCAGGCAGTCCTTGTGGCATCTCCTTTGAGTAAAGACCTGTTTAATTGCTCTCCTGTGTCGTAGTGGTTAGCACAGTTGCCTCACAGCGCCAGAGACCCGGGTTCGAATCCGGCCTCGGGCGACTGTCTGTGTGGAGTTTGCACATTCTCCCCGTGTTTGCGTGGGTTTCCTCCGGGTGCTCCGGTTTCCTCCCACAGTCCAAAGATGTGCGGGTTAGGTTGATTGGCTATGATAAATTGACCCTTAGTGTTAGGGGGATTAAATGCGTGGGGTTACGGGGATAGGGTGGGATATGTGTTGGTGTAGGGGTTACGGGGATCGGGTGGGATATGTGTCGGTGCAGGCTCGATGGGCCGAAATGGCCTCTATCTGCACTGTGGGGTTTCTGTGATTTCTGTGATTTTTGATTTGTAGGAATTCGTTACTTCCTACAACCTCCCATTTTTAGTTTCCCTAAATCACCACCCATTTATTTCAATTGTGCCGTGTTATACGGTGTGGTTTAATCACTTTGTAACAGCCCTCGGTTCTGTCCCCTGGCAGGGGGGTCGAATTTCTGCTGCCTCATAGGATTCATTGGGGGTGGAACCAGAGGTCCCACTACTGCCAGCGGGGGTCTCAACTCCCCGTGTTGTGATCCATCAGAACACTTTCCTTCCCCCTCTACATCCCCTTCCTCTGGGGTCATTAAGCATATTATCCCCTTCTCTACAGATTGCTGAGCTTCCGATCGCTCAATTTCCTTTTGGCATTTGATGTGTTCAGCTTCTCCCTCCTTTTGTTGCCGCAACACCTTCAGTGCTGTTTTTACATTGCTGAACTCTTCCTCAGCCGAGGCTGCCTGCCGCTGTTGCTCACGGCTTTCGTTCTCCCATCGATCAGCTCTTCGCGCACACTCCCTCACCTGACACGGAGTATTCCAGCTTACTTTCCCCTTTCACTTTCTCAGCTTGTCTCTGTTCTTTCACTTCCTCGAACTCTTTTAGAAAGCGGTTCACTACTGCTTCCTGCCGCTCACCTTTTGTTTCAGTTGTTCAATCTCTCTGGTTTGTTCTTCCACCACTTTCTTATTTTGAACTGATTGCCTTTGATAGGCTAACACGATTCCTCCTTTCCTTACTGCAATTATATAGGGCCCTGGTGAGACCACACCTGGGGTACTGTGTACAGTTTTGGTCTCCTTACCTAAGGAAGGATGTACTTGCCATAGAGCGAGTGCAACGAAGGTTCACCAGACTGGTTCCTGGGATGGGGGGATTGTCCTATGAGGAGAGATTGAGTAGACTAGGCCTATATTCTCTAGAGTTTAGAAGAATGAGAGGTGATCTCATTGAAACATACAAAATTCTTACAGGGCTTGACAGGGTAGATGCAGGGAGGATGTTTCCCCTGGCTGGGGAGTCTAGAACCAGGGGTCACAGTCTCAGAATAAGGGGTCGGCCATTTAGGACTGAGATGAGGAGGAATCTCTTCACTCAGAGGGCGGTGAATCTTTGGAATTCTCGACCCCAGAGGGCTGTGGAGGCTCAGTCGTTGAGTATATTCAAGACAGAGAGCGATAGATTTTTGAATATTAAGGGAATCAAGGGATATGGGGATAGTGCAGGAAAGTGGAGATGAGGTAGAAGATCAGCCATGATCTTACTGAATGGCGGAGCAGGCTCGAGGGGCCGAATGGCCGACTCCTGCTCCTATTTCTGATGTTCTTGTTTTTATGTTCTTACAGACATTCCGTCCATTCCTTTGCTTTTGGTACTAAGTCATCGTTCTACACAATATCTCTAACCCATGGTTTATCTGTATCGATTTTTCCGTTAATATATTGTGTTACTGAACCCTCCATATTTTTCCCCTTATCTGCCATTGTTATAAAAACATGTTTTTCACTCGGGGTCCCTTCGTGAATCGCCAGAAATCTGTAGGACTTTCTCTTACTGCTGTTGGGACCCTGAGAATTACGAGTAAGCGTAACAATGACAGGTAAGTTTGTCACCAATAAAATGGTCTTTATTTACACTACAGTTTACTAATTCATGCATATATACAAGTACCCCAGGACCCTATGTCTGACTTTCATACCTACACTCCTTCTCGGGTGATCAGTCCGAGTTGCTCGTAGGCTCCGAGAGTCGACTGGCCAGTCAAGCACCTCCCTTTGTTCTGTTCTTTTTGTGCCATTTTCTCTTCTCTTTATAGTGTTCCCCTTAATGGCCCCTCGTATTTTCTTCAGTTGCCTCCCTCTGATAGGTCAGTTTCACTTCCAACTTCCCATGTTGGCGTTCTTCCTGCATGATATGCTCATGTTCCTGTGATGTGTGTTTGGGGGGGGGGGGGGGTGGGGGAAGAGTGGCAGGACTTCTTCTTCACCCTGTGTTTCACCTTGTCCATGTGGCCTTACTAACAAAGGATTACACACTGACCTCCTCCATTTTGAACCTGTCCGTTATCATCTCCAATGATTAGCTGGAGAGTGCGAACCGCTGGTGGGGTGAGGGGGAAGTGGGATGTGAGAAGGAGGAATGGGGATGAACATACCATTGTTGTCCCCAATTGCACCCAATAATCTGCAGCACTCTATTTTCCAGCGGAATCGTTGGGTGTCGGCTTATCCCCCGCCTGTTCACTCCTTCTCCCTCCTGTTGTGAGCCACCTTGGCCTGCAAGAGAAAGGAAAGTGTGTGTGAGTGTGGAGAAATATGTTTGGGTGATGTGCCTGCCATAGTTGAATAGCTGTCATTGTGTGCAAGGTGTAAGATGTGGGTGTGAATGTTGCTAGGTAGAGATTGTTGGTGGGTGAGTGCTGGGGGCATGGTGCTTTGGGCAGTGTGTGAAGATTGTGGTACTGATGGTGGTATGTAGCATTTGTTGAAGCCTTCGCTCACCCTGACCACCTGAGTGAGGTTGTTAAATTTCTTCCTGCACTGTGTGGGGGTCCTGGGGACCACAGTGCTGCCCGAGACCAGCTGGGCTACCTCCTTCCACATGGTGCGGATGACTTGCGGCGAGGGCCTCCTGAATTTGAAAATTAATCCCCTCTGATCTCTCTTCCCATCGTGATCTCTCACAATATCTGTCCGCAATCTCTTCCCCTGCAATCTCTCCCACTGTGATCTCTCCCCCACTATCTCAGCACCCGCTATCCCTCCCCGCGATCTCCCCCCCCCCGCGATCTCTCCCCCGCGATCTCAGCACCCGCTATCTCTCCCCCGCGATCTCTCCCCCGCGATCTCAGCACCCGCTATCTCTCCCCCGCGATCTCTCCCCCACGATCTCAGCACCCGCTATCTCTCCCCCGCGATCTCAGCACCCGCTATCTCTTCTGGCGATCTCAACCCCCGCGCTCTCTCCCTACACTGTTTCCCCCACAATCTCTCCCCTGCGCTCTCTCCCCCCCCACACTTTATCCCCAGTGCGCTCTCCCCCGCGATTTCTCTAGTGCCACCACAGTGTCTACCAATGAGTTGGAGGTGGGCTGGACTCACAGCAAACAGTCTATTTTACAGCAAAATGTTTTATTTACTCAGCAGAGTCTGTTCAAACAGCGCACTACAGCAGCCTACAGAGTCTATTTAAAAAGAGTCTCTATGAAATACAGCAAACTCATGACTGAAACTGCAGCAACTTCTCTCGATAAAAGCAGGGTGATTTCTCCAGAAAATTGCAGTGAGCAGAGAATACAAATTATGTGGGTAACATCAATACCTGTCACTTCCAGCAGTGCGTGCGAGGTTGACTGGGGAATTACCCAATCAGCTTCATTCTGGCCGGGAATAGTGGGGTCACTATATGCAGCTATAAATAACTGCCTTAAGGGGGAAGCGTAGAACAGGAGCAAAGAACAAAGGGACAGACAGTGATCGCCTGCTCTCCAAAGGATTGGGGTAATCTCCATCTTCAGTACTTACTGCCTGTCTTGTTACTAATTGTATTTGGTCATTAAAATGACTGATTGCCACCATATTGGTTGACTTCTCAAACTGATCTACACTTGGGAATTAACCAGCTCAAACGTATAATTTTGAAACCATATTTAAATACTGAACCTCTATTGGGCCCATTCAACGTGTACATGCAGTCTGTGGGACTATAGTATAACAATCTTTTAAGTCTGATTGAATAGTGGGAAGTGACTGGCAATGTGTGTGCACTAGATTAATGGTCGACTAAAGTCAGGGCAATTTGGAAAACACAGCTCAGTTCTCCTAATAACCTGCTATCCTGTGGTATCTTCGTTCAATCATGGCCCTTTTTAAAGTCTAGGCTTCTTCATAATTATTCACAGTTACAATGTAAGAAAAGCCAAAGTTGAGAAAAGGGCATTCAGCCCATCGAAGCTAATCCTTGTACTCTCCCATTTTAGCATCCAATTACATTTTGAAAGTTATGCCACTGACATCGTGTTGCTGGTTGGGGAAGTGGCCTGTTACTGCTGCATCAAGGACCTTTCTACTTGTTGAACCTCAATCATTTTTAATACAACCAAACTGCGATGGGAGAAACCAGCGTCGGAGCGACACACTCCAGTGTCTCCAGGTCACTCCGGGTGGTGACTGGCGGGCGGGCGGCCCTTTAACTCTTGTTCAGTTCCATTGGGAGACCACCCTTCATTGCATTTGAACAAGCAATGTTCAGCCAATGAAAGAACTTATTTCAAAACATTGCCATCAACTGCCAAGTTGAGGTGAGCTTGAAGGATCAACAACCTGAGCCAATCTCACAGCTTAGTAAGAGTGCATGCGCGAGACTGTCCAGAGGAAAGGGCCGTATTCTCAGGTTTTAAGATGTCTAGAGCAGGATGCCAACTCTGGTTAGATCTATTCCAGGCAGCTTCATTACATGCCCCACCTGGTCAATCAGCCTTTTTTTCCTCTCCCATATTTTTATTACTAATAAACAGAAGTGTTCAAAGAAATTAAAATACATGTTCTTTTAACGCCCCGATGATCTTTCTCCTGAGTTCCTTGTAGCAGTGTCAAGGAGATTCATCTTTAATTCCCAGAGACTCCAGCACAAGCCTTCAAGGTTGGCAGCCCAGTCTAGAGCTGAGAAATATCCTGCTTATCAGATAGGTACTAACCCAATCAATGACAAACTGCTGACTCATGAGTTCAGCTAGATCTACAGGTTGAAGAATTTATCTAGCGCCTTTCAGGGCATCCCAAAGTGCTCCACAGCCAATGAGGTACTTTCAAAGCTGTTGGACTTGTCAGCACATGCGGCCGCCGCTCTATGTCTCAGCGTTGCGTCAGGGCTGTGCCTGTCCTGCCCTAAAAGACCATTTCCATTTTAGAGATGATCATCTTTGGAATTTGTATGGAAAAGTCCTGCAAAAGTCCTGCTCCTCACTGTGGCCAAGGGTGGATGTCAGCAGGACCAATGCCCAAATGGCAGTGACTGGAAGATGGTTCAGGCCATTGTCAGGGAGAAAACTTGCAGAATGGGCGTGTAAATGTCAAATTAATTTCAATATAGATAAGTGTGAGGTGGTACGTTTTGTTAGGAATAATAAGCCTATTCTCCTTGGAAAATAAGGGGGGAAAATTGGGTTGCTTTGCGCCTCCAGTTAGTGCCCCCAAAGGGGGAGCAACCGAATGTTTCCCCCTAAGAGTCTAAATGGGGGAACAGAGGGATCTGGGGCTCCAGATAGACAATCACTAAAAGTAGTGACGCAGATTAATAAGGCCATAAATATGCAAACCAAGCACTGGGGTTCATTTCTAGAGGGATAGGAAAGCAGAGAAATGATGTTTAACTTGCACAGAACCTTGGTTGGGCCACATGGAGTCCTGTGAACAGTTCTGGTCTCCATATTCTAAAAAGGACATCGAGGCACTGGAGAAGGGGCAAACAAGATTGACAAGGATGATACCAGAACTAAGGTTCTAACTACCAGGAAAGATTGAACAGGTTGGGGCTTTTTTCCTCTAGAAAAGAGAAGGCCGAGGAGTGACCAGGTAGAGGGCCTTAAGATTATTAACAGGTTTGATAGAGTAGACATAGAGAACATGTTTCCACCAATACTATGAGCTATAAATATAAGATAGTCATTACTAAATCTAATCGGAAATTCAGGAGAATCTTCTTTACCCAGTGTAGTTAGAATGTGGAACCCACTGCCTCAGCGAGTGGTTGAGGTGAATAGTATCGATGCATTTAAGGGGAAGCTAGATAAACACGAGGGAGAGAGGAGTAAAAGGTTATGCTGATATTGTGAAATGAAGAGGGGTGGGAGGAGGCTCATGTGGAGCATAAACACAGCATGGAGCAATGGCCTGATTCTGCACTGTACATTCTATGTAATTCTAAGTAATGTTGAGTCTTCTGATTGTTGAACATGATCCTTCCCATTGACGCCTGCCAAGACCAAACAGGCCTGCCCGTTTCTCTTGCAGACAGGGAAAGGCAGAATTACTAAGCCCTGTGCTCCTAGAGCTCTCTCAACAGAACAGACGGGAAGAGGCAAAGTAGCCCGTTTGATTTGAGTACAATTCCTTGCAGGGGTGCTATTGAAGTCCAAAGGGAGAGATTGAGAGGCGCTGTCGATGAGCCAGAGGGGTGGCACCGGTGCAATGGACACTTAGGTGCACTCAGGTTCACACGGCCTAAACTCGCATCATCTGTTAATAGACAGCAGCAGGAAACGGGTAAAGTCCCAGTCTTCAGAAGAGCAGAGCCTATGATGGCAGATACATTTACAATCACACAGGATGGGGCTTCCTCTCCGGGAGGGATGGCATCAGTTCAGTTGTCGTAGGACTTGTAGTTGTTACAAATCTGGCAGTACATGGTCATGGAGAATGACATGCCCAGCACCTGAAAGCAGATAAAGCTAAACGTCACCATTGTCCACTCTACGGTCACAGTAAGTGCGACTCGGTCACCATCTATCACCGGGGGTCATTGCCCTTTTAGTTGCCAGTTTTTGCCCATCTCGTTTCCTCCCCCTCTCCACTCCTCTCAAAGGCACGGTCCTCGCTGGAGTACAGCTCCGTAGGGTGCTGCCCACTGCCCAACAGCTGGCCGTAGAGTGCTGCCCACTGCCCAACAGCTGGCCGTAGAGTGCTGCCCACTGCCCAACAGCTGGCCGTAGAGTGCTGCCCACTGCCCAACAGCTGGCCGTAGAGTGCTGCCCACTGCCCAACAGCTGGCCGTAGAGTGCTGCCCACTGCCCAACAGCTGGCCTCTTATGTGAGCCCAGACAGTGAGTGTCACCAGGTGACCTTGTCACCAAGGGCATCAATCCCAAACCTCTTCAGTTTGCTGCTTCTCTCCTGCCTAAAAAACCCCCCTCAAAATCTGCCATAGGGACAGGAGTGGGCCATTCAGCCCCTCGAGCCTGCCCCACCATTCATAGGGACAGGAGTGGGCCATTCAGCCCCTCGAGCCTGCCCCACCGTTCATAGGGACAGGAGTGGGCCATTCAGCCCCTCGAGCCTGCCCCACCGTTCATAGGGACAGGACTGGGCCATTCAGCCCCTCGAGCCTGCCCCACCGTTCATAGGGACAGGAGTGGGCCATTCAGCCCCTCGAGCCTGCCCCACCGTTCATAGGGACAGGACTGGGCCATTCAGCCCCTCGAGCCTGTTCCACCATTGATAGGATCACCGCTGATCTGTACAACACCGTTTAACCACCTTTGTTCCATATCCCTTGATACCCTTACCCAACAAGCATCTATTAATCTCAGTTTTGAAAGCTCCAATAGAACCCCAGCATCCACAGCCTTCCAGGGGGGAGAATCCCAGATTTCCACTACCCTTTGTGTGAAGAAGTGCTTCCTGATTTCACCCCTGAACAGCCTGGCTCTAATTTTAAGATTATGTCCCCTTGCCCTGGATTCCCCCACCAGAGGGAATAGTTCCTCATTTTAAACATCTCGATCAGATCACCCCTCACCCTTCTAAACTCGAGGGAATACAAGACAAGTTTATACAACCTGTCCTCGTAATTTAGCCCTGTAAGCTGCAGTATCATTCTGATAAGGGGAATGGGGTAACTAGAGAGAGCATAAATTTAGGATCATCACCAGAACAAACAAAGGAAAGGGTTCGGAGAAATTATTTTTTGCACAGAGGGTTTTTTGGACCTCAAATGTGCAACCGTGAAGAGCCTTGCGAGGATTATTAAAGTAAAAGGTGCCTCACGAACGCTAGTTAGTGTTTTGTATTGATTCAGACTGGCACCTCTACTGGTACCAGTGGGCGAGGCTTTCACCTAAGCTGCCAACATGATGGCATAACGAATATTTACAGCAATGTGAGATGGATTTACGGGAAGTATTTACCTGGATGATCGACACACAAATGATGACAATTCCAATGATTAGAAAGTTGGCCTCAAACCAGTCCCGGACCAGGCCATAGCAACCCTGGAAAACACACGGACAGCAATTTCAGAACCTGCTTCTCAGCAAAGCCAGTGGGAGTCACCCCGAGCACACAGATAGATGAGTGAGTAGCATACTGAGACTAAATGCACACAGACACACACTCACACGGACCCACAGACACACACTCACGCACTGCAGATCCTTCTAAATACCTTTGTCACTCAAACTCAGAATCTCTAAGCAAGCATCAAAGGAACCTTAACTCTTTGCAGTGCGCGTGCATATACTGTTTAAGGGTCCATTTTATTCACAGTTGGCCCTATTTATGCTGCCCTACAACAGTCACTCATTAATCATACAGATTATTGATGGGTTAGCTGGGGATAATCATCTCGTTTACTTGCAATGCTGCCTCATGCAATCTACAGGCTGCAGCTGCAGGGAGAGGACACCACCCACTTAATAGGCTGATGTCAATAGCATGGCCCAACAGGCATATCCCAGTTCCAATAGTAAGGAGTGTCCCGCCACCTCACAAAGTGCTAAAGGATGGAAAAATGAATTGAAAGAGTCTGTCGGATGCCAACATTAATGGTTTTCCTTGAGGAGGAGGCTCTGCTGCAGGTTTAGGACAGTTCATTCGTTCACCTCACCTTTGCAAAATAGTGGTGGGAGTTGCAGGGTCCATTAGTTACCGGACAGCAGGAATTGGGCACAGCATTGCCCCAGTCGGTGTAGTTCATGACACCACAACATTGCAGCTAAGAGGAGACAAGGAGAGAACAAAGTTATCCTCCCTCGTACAATGAGCAGCACAGTCATCAAAACAAGATGTTAGCCCATGTTTATAGGTGATTACTCAATCATATGTTTGAAGGGTTTTTATATTCATTCTCAGGGTGCGGGCTTTCTAGCAAGGGCATTATTTATTGCCCATCTCTAGTTGCTAGGGTTACCAGCTCTGATTGGACGTATTCATGGAGGTTTCATCACATGACCTCCCACCTCCAACCGCCCCGCCCCCACACGCCCGTCACTGGTTACCCAACACGCCCACCCTCACGGCACACTGCCTTCCCCAGGCCAAACAGATGATGCTTGACTCTCCCTCAAACAGCCTCTTCATCCCACCTCCAATATTTTTATAACTAATAAATGTTGAAAGAATATTCTTCTTTTTTTTTTTAAATGTCGCTACAATTTTTCTCCTGTGTTACTCATAGCAGAGTCTTGGCGATTCACCGATAGTTCCTGGAGACTCCAGGACAATGCTGGAGGGATGGCAACTCAACTCGTTGCTCTGAGAAGGTGGTGGTGGGCCGCCTTTTGTAGATGTTTGATACAACTTGGTGGCCCTGAAAATCCTCCTCACCAACATCTGGGGTCTGTCCCACAAACTAGTCAAGCAACGGCCTGACATAGTCATACTCACAGAATCATACCTTTCAGCCAATGTCCCAGACTCCACCACCGCCATCCCTGGGTATGTCCTGTCCCACCGGCAGGACAGACCCACCAGGGGTGGTGTCACAGTGGTATACAGTCGGGAAGGAGTGGCCCTGGGAGTCCTCAACATTGGCTCCGGACCCCATGAAGTCTCATGGCTTCAGGTCAAGCATGGGCAAGGAAGCCTCCTGCTGATTACCACCTACCGCCCTCCCTCAGCTGATGAATCAGTACTCCTCCATGTTGAACACCACTTGGAAGAAGCACTGAGAGTAGCAAGGGCACAGAATGTACTCTAGGTGGGGGACTTCAATGTCCATCACCAAGAGTGGCTCGGTAGCACCACTACAGCCTGAGCTGGCCGAGAGCTGAAGGACGTAGCTGCCAGTCTGGGCCTGCAACAGGTAGTGAGAGAACCAACACGAGGGAAAAACTACTTGATCTCGTCCTCACCAATCTACCTGTCGCAGATGCATCTTTCCATGACAGTATTGATAGCAGTGACCAACGCACAGTCATTGTGGAGACGAAGTCCCGTCTTCACACGGAGGATACCCTATATTGTGTTGTGTGGCACTACCACCGTGCTAAATGTGATAGATTCAGAACAGATCTAGCAGCTCAAAACTGGGCATTCATGAGGCGCTGTGGGCCATCAGCAGCTGCAGAATTGTATTCCACCACAATCTGTAACCTCATGGCCCGGCATATCCCTCACTCTACCATTACCATCAAGCCAGGGGACCAACCCTGGTTCAATAAGGAATGTAGAAGAGCATGCCAGGAACAGCACCAGGCGTACCTAAAAATGAGGTGCCAACCTGGGGAAGCTGCAACACAGGACTACATACATGCTAAAAAGCAGAAGCAGCATGCTAAAGACAGGGTTCAGCGATCCAACAATCAACGGATCGGATCAAAGCTCTGCAGTCCTGCCACTTCCAGTCGTGAATGGTGGTGGACCATTAAACAACTAACGGGAGGAGGAGGCTCCATGAATATCCCCATCCTCAAATGATGGTGGCGCCCAGAATGGGAGTGCAAAAGACAAGGCTGAAGCATTTGTAACCATCTTCAGCCAGAAGTGCTGAGTGGATGATCCATATCGGCCTACTCCTGAGGTCCCCACCATCACAGAAGCCAGTCTTCAGCCAATTCGATTCACTCCACGTGATATTAAGAAACGGCTGAGCGCACTGGATACAACAAAGGCTGTGGGCCCCGAAACATCCCAGCTGTCAAGCGGCACTTACCCACCAATAACCTGCTCACTGATGCCCAGTTTGGGTTCCGCCAGGACCACTTGGCTCCAGAACGCATTACAGCCTTGGTCCAAACATGGACAAAAGAGCTGAATTCCAGAGGCGAGGTGAGAGTGACTGCCCTTGACATCAAGGTAGCAATTGACCGAGTGTGGCATCAAGGAGCCTGAGTAAAACTGAAGTCAATGGGAATCGGGGGGAAAACTCTCCACTGGCTGGAGTCATACCTAGCACACAGGAAGGTAGTTGTGGTGGTTGGAGGTCAATCATCACAGCCCCAGGACATCACTGCAGGAGTTCCTTAGGGCAGTGTCCTAGGCCCAACCATCTTCAGCTGCTTAATCAATGACCTTCCCTTCAACATAAGGTCAGAAATGGGGATGTTCGCTGATGACTGCACAGTGTTCAGCACCATTCACAGCTCCTCAGATAATGAAGCAGTCCATGCCCACATGCAACAAGACCTGGACGACGTTCAGGCTTGGGCTGATAAGTGGCAGGTAACATTCGTGCCACAGAAGTGCCAGAGAATGACTATCTCCAACAAGCGAGAGTCTAACCACCTCCCCTTGACATTCAACAGCATTACCATCACCGAATCTCCCACCATCAACATCCTGGGGATCACCATTGACCAGAAAGTTAACTGGAGCAGCCACATAAATACTGTGCCAACAAGAGCAGGTCAGAGGCTGGGTATTCTGTAGCAAGTGTCTCACCTCCTGACTCCCCAAAGCCTTTCCACCATCTACAAGGCACAAGTCAGGAGTGTGATGGAATACTCTCCACTTGCCTGGATGAGTGCAGCTCCAACAACATTCAAGAAGCTCGACACCATCCAGGACAAAGCAGCCCGCTTGATTGGCACCCCATTCACCACATTAAACATTCACTCCCTGCACCACCGGCGTACCGTGGCTGCAGTGTGTACCATCTACAAGATGCACTGCAGCAACTCGCCAAGGCTTCTTCGACAGCACCTCCCAAACCCGCGACCTCTTCCACCTAGAAGGACAAGGGCAGCAGGCGCACGGGAACACCACCATCTCCAAGTTCCCCTCCGAGTCACACACCATCCTGACTTAGAAGTATATCGCCGTTCCTTCATCGTCGCTGGGTCAAAATCCCGGAACTCCCTCCCGAACAGCACTGTGGGAGCACCTTCACCACACGGACTGCAGTGGTTCAAGAAGGTGGCTCACCACCACCTTCTCGAGGGCAACTAGGGATGGGCAATAAATGCTGGCATTGCCAACGATGCCCACATCCCATGAACGAATAAAAAAAAATGGTTGATACAACTGGCTGGCTTGGTTAGGCCACTTCAGAGGGCAGTTAAGCGTCAGCTATCACAGAATCACAGAAACCCCACAGTGCAGATAGAGACCATTTCGGCCCATCGAGCCTGCACCGACGCATATCCCACCCGATCCCCGTAACCCCTACACCAACACATATCCCACCCTATCCCCGTAACCCCATGTATTTAATCCCCCTAACACTAAGGGTCAATTTATCATAGCTATGTTGGTGTGGGACTGCAATCACGCGTAGAGCAGACCAGGCAAGGACGGCAGGTTTCCTTCCCGAAAGAATATCACTGAACCAGTTGGGTTTTTATGACAATCCAACAGCTTCGCGGTTACTTTACTTTGTGATGACTTTACAACATTAATTAACAATATCAGTGTTCCCTTTGTGTGTCTCACCAACATGGTGGAAGGAGTCACACAGATGGTAGCCTGGTAATGGGGGGGGCGGGGGGGGGGGGAGCGGAATTTCCCCACTCTCGCTCTCCTGCCATGACTTCAGGGTACAACCCTGGGAAATCCCCCCCACCCCCCCGTGCTACCCCCCCCCCCCCCCGCGCCCCCCCCCCCCGTGCTAGGTTAAGTAAGTTGCATCCTGTGGGATTGGCAGTCAGGTTTTAAGCTGGATTGTTGAAAATGTCGCATATTAATGGTAGCGGATCTGTGCGGGCTCTGGTTAAGGTTGCCAGCTCTGGTGATACTTACCCCGTACAAGGCCTTGGTATGGCCACATCCAGAATACTATGTCCAGTTTCTGGTCCCCTCACATGATGGGGAATATCAAGGCCCTTGGAGAATGTCCAGAGTGGGGTAACCAGATTGATAGAAAGTCTTAGGTTAATTAGTTATCAGGTCAGGCTAAGGGAACTGGGCTTTTTCACTGGAGAAGTATAGAGGATATTACTGATGTGGCCATTCCAAGGCCTTGTTACGGGGTAAGTATCATATTGCTAGCTTTGTATTTAACTGCTCTAGCTATACACCCTAACACTCTGTTTGCTTTCACTGCGACCTCGCTAGGTCAGGGTCATGGACCCTCAACATTTCTTGTATTGTGTCCCCAGGCTCTGTAGCCTTTAGAGGGGCAATCCGGCATAGTTGACACACGCATGGAATTACCAGATTCTGTTCAAGTGGAAAGGTTTTGGAGCTGGATAGGGAGAGGGGACAGGGGCTTTAGTATAATATAGAGTTAGGCTCGACAGCAGCAACTTCTTTTTGCAGAGATTTGCCAACCTCTGGAACAGATTGCGCGATGAAACGGACCTGGACAAGTTCCCATGAGTGGAAGAGACCTTGAGTTATCGAAGGTGGGTGGGGTTCTCTGTGATTAGTGAGATCAGTCACTGCTGACTCCTGGGGTTTGCTTGATCATCTTCAGAGGTTAGAGGGGAATTTACCAGAATTCTTTTCCTAAATTAGTCTGTTTTTTGCCGCTGGTAGGACATTGTGTGACTGGAGGGCGGGTGAGTTGATGGTAATCATAGGCTGCTCCATGTCTGGATGGGCAGACCGGGTGGGCCAGTTGGTCTATTCCTGTCTTTCTTCTTCGCAAGTTCATATGTATCGCACAGCAGCCCTCTGGTGACATCATACACCTCAGTTATGTGACCACACCATTCTCTTTGTGACATCACACTGAACACTGTGACATCACACATCTCTGTGACATCACATGACAGCTCCACCCTTCATTCTACATCCTCCAACAAGTTTTAAAACAGCTTTTTTAAATCCATGTAAAACAAATGAAAGTTTTATCATGTCATTTCAGATGCTATCTCATTTTTATTCAAACTTTAATTGTGTGAGAAAAGCAGTCTCGAGCTGTCTATTGTACAGGACGAGTACTCCCCTAAAGGATCGAGTATTTGTTAGGAAACAGACTTTCAACTGTCCACATCTTCAGGGAAACACACCCTCGGAGCGAATACTCCTACATCAAATCATTTCTGTCACAGGGCAATGCACCACTCCACATTTGTTATTATTGTAGGGAAAGTGTTTGTTGTGGAGTGTTGGGAGCAGAGAGTGCAGCTCAGCCAGGTTCAGGGAGCAGCCTATGGTGCTGGAGGAGGGACATCAGTCCCAGAGTCTCCACCTCCGAAGACCAGATGATTGAGTTTGAATTTATTTAACTGTATTCTTGCTATTATAATTACAAAACCAATTAAACACTGATGGCAATCTCCAACTAAAATAATTTGTGTTCATACAGAAAAATGTACAGACTTTCACCACTTGTGCAGCAGGGGTAAAGGCACTGTTGCTGGGGAACACTGGTCATGGTCGGGATTCATGGCACCTGGAATTTACCTGATTCTGGATTTTATCCCAAGCTTCCCTAATTCCAGTGACGTTTTCGGTCTGCACTTTCTGCAAAGCAAGTTTCATGTCATCTTCGATGTAAACGTCTATCTGCAGAACAAAAACAGGAACGCTGTCAGGAGACTGGGATTTCCTTCTCGATCTTCATGTCCAGGGTACCGGGGCAGCCCACTGGTATCACCCCTTTGACACAGACCCTGATACCAGAAATAATCATCCAGACATAACTTGCCAACAATTCAACAGAGAAACAAATGGCTAATTACAGGCAACCACTGTCCCCAAACAGGGGCAGGACGGGAATGATGCATTTCATGGCAGAGGGAACTGAGGGAGTAGATCAGAATCAGGGGAGGATGGAATTGAGAGAGTGGGGAGAATTGGGAATGTTGAGGATTGAAGGAGTGGTAGAATGGGGAGAATGGGGTTGAAGGATCGGGGCAGAATGGGGGATGTTGGGAATTAGGGATTGGCGCAGAATGAGGGGGGATGGGATTGAGGGAGAGGTGGAATGGGGAAGGATGAGGGGTGGAGAGGTGGAATGAGGGAGGATGAGGAGTGGAGAGGTGGAATGGGGGAGGATGAGGAGTGGAGAGGTGGAATGGGGGAGGATGAGGAGTGAAGGAGAGGTGGAATGAGGGAGGATGAGGAGTGGAGAGGTGGAATGAGGGAGGATGAGGAGTGGAGAGGTGGAATGAGGGAGGATGAGGAGTGAAGGAGAGGTGGAATGAGGGAGGATGAGGAGTGAAGAGATGGAATGGGGGAGGATGAGGAGTGAAGGAGAGGTGGAATGAGGGAGGATGAGGAGTGGAGAGGTGGAATGAGGGAGGATGAGGAGTGGAGAGATGGAATGGGGGAGGATGAGGAGTGGAGAGGTGGAATGGGAGGATGAGGAGTGAAGGAGAGGTGGAATGGGGGAGGATGAGGTTTGAAGAAGTGGCGTGCAAGAGATTGTACGATGTCCACAGGTGCAGACAGGACTTTATCTAGCCATATATTTACCTCTGGCTTTTGAGCAATACAATAAAGGCACATTAAAATCACATTCCCCTGAGATTTGCTGCACATATACACACAGGTGAACGGGGTGATTCAGATGCGAACTGACTGAGGGCTCCCTGCCTGAAGATCTTGGAAAGGGCTGGCACTCTCACACATACCATTGCCATTTCTCTTTTTCTAATTTCAAATTCCTGATTAATGGGGTTTCAAGTCACTCTGTCCCAGAGGATGAGAGTGAGAATCTAACCCACTGCACCCTGTCCCAGAGGAAGAGGCTGCGAATCTAACCCACTGTACCCTGTCCCAGAGGAGGAGGCTGAGAATCTAACCCACTGCACCCTGTCCCAGAGGAGGAGGCTGAGAATCTAACCCACTGCACCCTGTCCCAGAGGAGGAGGCTGAGAATCTAACCCACTGCACCCTGTCCCAGAGGATGAGAGTGAGAATCTAACCCACTGTACGCTGTCCCAGAGGAAGAGGCTGAGAATCTAACCCACTGCACCCTGTCCCAGAGGAGGAGGCTGAGAATCTAACCCACTGCACCCTGTCCCAAAGGAGGAGGCTGAGAATCTAACCCACTGCACCCTGTCCCAGAGGAGGAGGCTGAGAATCTAACCCACTGCACCCTGTCCCAGAGGAGGAGGCTGAGAATCTAACCCACTGCACCCTGTCCCAGAGGAGGAGGCTGAGAATCTAACCCACTGCACCCTGTCCCAGAGGAGGAGGCTGAGAATCTAACCCACTGCACCCTGTCCCAGAGGAGGAGGCTGAGAATCTAACCCACTGCACCCTGTCCCAGAGGAGGAGGCTGAGAATCTAACCCACTGCACCCTGTCCCAGAGGAGGAGGCTGAGAATCTAACCCACTGCACCCTGTCCCAGAGGAGGAGGCTGAGAATCTAACCCACTGCACCCTGTCCCAGAGGAGGAGGCTGAGAATCTAACCCACTGCACCCTGTCCCAGAGGAGGAGGCTGAGAATCTAACCCACTGCACCCTGTCCCAGAGGAGGAGGCTGAGAATCTAACCCACCGTACTCTGTCCCAGAGGAGGAGGCTGAGAATCTAACCCACTGTACACTGTCCCAGAGGAGGAGGCTGCGAATCTAACCCACTGTACCCTGTCCCAGAGGAGGAGGCTGAGAATCTAACCCACTGTACCCTGTCCCAGAGGAGGAGGCTGAGAATCTAACCCACCGTACTCTGTCCCAGAGGAGGAGGCTGAGAATCTAACCCACTGTACCCTGTCCCAGAGGAGGAGGCTGAGAATCTAACCCACTGTACCCTGTCCCAGAGGAGGAGGCTGAGAATCTAACCCACCGTACTCTGTCCCAGAGGAGGAGGCTGAGAATCTAACCCACTGTACACTGTCCCAGAGGAGGAGGCTGCGAATCTAACCCACTGTACCCTGTCCCAGAGGAGGAGGCTGAGAATCTAACCCACCGTACTCTGTCCCAGAGGAGGAGGCTGAGAATCTAACCCACTGTACGCTGTCCCAGAGGAGGAGGCTGAGAATCTAACCCACTGTACGCTGTCCCAGAGGAAGAGGCTGCGAATCTAACCCACTGCACCCTGTCCCAGAGGAGGAGGCTGAGAATCTAACCCACTGTACCCTGTCCCAGAGGAGGAGGCTGAGAATCTAACCCACTGCACCCTGTCCCAGAGGAGGAGGCTGATAATCTAACCCACTGTACACTGTCCCAGAGGAGGAGGCTGC
The DNA here is from genome assembly GCF_052327205.1 of Somniosus microcephalus. Lineage (NCBI taxonomy): Eukaryota > Metazoa > Chordata > Chondrichthyes > Squaliformes > Somniosidae > Somniosus > Somniosus microcephalus. The sequence continues at coordinate 80,144,865 of NC_141004.1, forward strand.
GAATCTAACCCACTGTACCCTGTCCCAGAGGAGGAGGCTGAGAATCTAACCCACTGTACACTGTCCCAGAGGAGGAGTTTGAGAATCTAACCCACCGTACTCTGTCCCAGAGGAGGAGGCTGAGAATATAACCCACTGTACGCTGTCCCAGAGGAGGAGGCTGAGAATCTAGCCCACTGTACCCTGTCCCAGAGGAGGAGTTTGAGAATCTAACCCACTGTACCCTGTCCCAGAGGAGGAGTTTGAGAATCTAACCCACTGTACCCTGTCCCAGAGGAGGAGGCTGAGAATCTAACCCACCGTACCCTGTCCCAGAGGAGGAGGCTGAGAATCTAACCCACTGTACCCTGTCCCAGAGGAGGAGGCTGAGAATCTAACCCACTGTACGCTGTCCCAGAGGAGGAGGCTGAGAATCTAACCCACTGTACGCTGTCCCAGAGGAGGAGGCTGAGAATCTAACCCACTGCACCCTGTCCCAGAGGAGGAGGCTGAGAATCTAACCCACTATGCTCTGTCCCAGAGGAGGAGGCTGAGAATCTAACCCACCGTACTAACCCAGTTAGATCAACTAAAATGTAGTGATAGCTAAGAAGACACTGAAGCAAATAGATCGTTGGTAATTTGCACCACCCATGGCCGGGAGTATTCTGTCGGAATGCAATCCTCGTCAGACTGTCCTCTTGTTGATTTCTACAACGGATGGGCAATCGGATTGAGCAGATCACAGCACAGACGCTGAATGTGAAAATCTATTTTGCTTTTCCCAAATCGCTTGACATTGATTCAGACCCCATCCATGGTGATAATATTCAGGGGGTGTCAAACCTACCTCTTTTTCATAGAAGAACAGAACGATGGCGGCTGTGACCTCAATCAGAAGGATCAGGAGGAGCAAAATGAAGAACTAGGGATACAGGAGAGAGAAACAGGGCAATGAGTGACTGTGACACCCCTCTCACACCAGCAGAGACACACTCACTGGCCTGGCACTGAGTCCCACAACAAGCAAAGTACATAAACACCTCTTGATATCATGGCGCCTCGCTGGGTGACACACACAATCACACCAATAGGCTCACATACACACACGCACACAGACACACTCATTGGCACTCACCCATCGGCACACACAAACACAGAGGTTCACACACACAGACATAGACACACATAGGGACATATACAGATGCATATACGTGGATATACACAAACAGACACATCAGTGTACAGACATACATAGGCAGACACATACAGTCATAAATACACACATACACACACAAACACAGAGAATTGAAAATATTGATGGAGATTGTTCCCATTGACAATGGTTCAAATCTGAGAGGGCATTAAACTAAAATGAGGAAGTTAGGAGGGATATGGGGAATTAAGAAATATGGGGATAGTGCAGGAAAGTGGAGTTGAGGTAGAAGATCAGCCATGGTCTTATTGAATGGCAGAGCAGGCTCGAGGGGCTGAATGGCCGACTACTGCCCGTTTTTCTTATGTTCTTATGTTCAGCACGATATAAATGAATGAGTTGTGGAAACGTTAGTATGGATGGTCACTACCTATCTGTGAGGTAGGCAGGACAAGTATTGTTTACAGGGCAGCAGATCAGGGCTGAATGGAGGAGTTTTGAAGACAGATAAATATTCTGGAGTTTCTAACTTGATAAATTTTAAGGATAATTATGTATACATACAGAATCTTCCTTCGAGAGATTAAATGGGTGGGTAGAGTCCATGATAGGGGAGAGTGTACATGGGCTGTGGGAGGAGATTAAATGGGTGGGTAGAGTCCATGATAGGGTAGAGTGTACATGGGCTGTGGGAGGAGATTAAATGGGTGGGTAGAGTCCATGATAGGGGAGAGTGTACATGGGCTGTGGAAGGAGATTAAATGAGTGGGTAGAGTCCATGATAGGGTAGAGTGTACATGGGCTGTGGGAGGAGATTAAATGGGTGGGTAGAGTCCATGATAGGGGAGAGTGTACATGGGCTGTGGAAGGAGATTAACTGGGTGGGTAGAGTCCATGATAGGTAGAGTGTACATGGGCTGTGGAAGGAGATTAAATGGGTCAATGGTGTCATAGAGTCATAGAGTTATACAGCACAGAAAGAGGCCCTTCGGCCCATCGTGTCTGTGCCGTCCATCAAGCCCTGTGTAGAAGGAGCAGTTGTGATAGATTGAATTGCCTTTTCTCGTACTCTAATCTCTGACCATGGCATCCAGACACACTGACATCCACACCCCATTAAACTGACAGCAACTGTGCACTGATATTATCAAATCGCTCTGGTTTTTTGACCTCCAACAGCTGAGTTTCCTGACACTCATCATCATGGCCACTTGGGTGAGTTGCCAGTGTCCTGCTGGTGTCAATAGAACCGCACCCCTCCGACAGTTAGAGTCTCAGGAGCAAAGAGGACAATACAGGAGAGTTCCTTCAAATCAGAAGGAAGAGAAAGAACTTGCATTTCTATAGCGCCTTTTATGACCCCAGGATGTCCCAAAGCACTTTACAGCCAATGAAGTACTTTTTGAAGTGTAGTCACTGTTGTAATGTAGGAAACACGGCAGCCCATTTGCGCACAGCAAGCTCCCACAAACAGCAATGTGATAATGACCAGATCATCTGCTTTTTTGTTATGTTGGTTGAGGGAAAAACATTGGCCGGGACACCGGGGAGAACTCCCCTGCTCTTCTTCGAAGTAGTGCCATGGGATCTTTTACTTCTTCCTGAGAGAGCAGACGGGGCCTCGGTTTAATGTCGCATCTGAAAGACGGCACCTCTGACAGTGCAGCACTCCCTCAGTACTGCCCTGGAGTGTCAGCCTGGATTATGGGCTGGGCAATATTTATCCTTCCACCAACATCACTAAAAACAGATTATCTGGTCATTTATCTCATTGCTGCGTGTGGGAGCTTCCTGTGCGCAAACTGGGCTGCCGCGTTTCCCACATTACAACAGTGACCACACTTCAGAAGTACTTCATTGACTGTAAAGGGCTTTGGGCCGTCCAGAGGTTGTAAAATGCGTGATATAAATGCAAGTCTTCCTGTATTTCTTTCTCTTTCTCTGTTTCAAGTATTAATGCTCGGAGTTGACCTGACAAGATGGATATTCCTCCCTATTTACTGTCATTTGTTATTTTTAAATACTGTGAACAGTGGAGGCCCCAGGCCTCAGCCTTGCCTGGATACTTGTTCCAGCTCACCATTTAAACAAAAATAACAGCTCCTAAAAGTCAAAAGAAATAAAGAGGATCTTTAAATCAATCTCGTTCTGTGCATGTGTGAGACCTCCAACTCCTCGCTGAGTGAAGGCGGAGTGTTCCACAGGTAAGACAGGCTGAGGATACAGACAGAACTTACTGACAGAAGCAGGCATTTGTTTTCCTTGATAGCCCCCATGCAGCCCAGAAAAGCCACCACCATGGTGACTGATCCCACGATGATGAGGATGTTGGCCACGGAGAGAGATGGTAGGCTGGAGAGCAAAGCTCCAAAGTTATTCATCGCCAGTAGGTAGATCCCCAATCCCATGATAACGCATCCGCAGATCTGAAAGAGATGGAAGGTTGACACAGCGTCTCCTACTGTGAGCGGAAACAAGACCAGGTGCCTCTCCTCAAACAGCTACTTCATTATCCGCTGGTACCCTCACAGTCCGGGCATTCTGCGCACGGAACAGCTGACCTCAGGATGTAATCCAAGGATGCTGCAATGTGCCGCGAAAGCCAGTGCCAACCGAACAGGAACCAGCAGCCAGTCAGGGCCCGATGACCACCAGTTGTACACTGGCCACTTTCCTGACATTGGGGGCAGGGGTGCCAAGAGGCAAGGGGCAGGGGGAGATGGCAAAGGTGGGAATGGGGGGGGATTGGTACCAAGGGCAGAGGAGACAGAGTTGTTTTAAAAAGAAATTTGCCCAAATGGGTGCAGTGCGGCCAGAGTGTTATTCAGGCATCACACTTAAAAACCAGCCGGGGTCTAATGAGCATTGGGCACAACTTATCCACAGGTTCCCGGCCGCCTGTGAGAGCACCACCACACAGGGTTACACTGAGCGTTGTGAGACGGCCCTTTGTCAGCGACTCTGGTCACAACAACCGGTGGACAAAAGGGACATTGCATCCTCACCAGGCCAGAGCCAGACCAGGAATTTACCACCTGAGCAAACTTAGGCAGCAATCCCCATCTCGCGGGACAGGGGCTCCCCGCGCTGGGGTGGGACAGGGGCTCCCGGCACAGGGGCTCCCCGCACTGGGGCGGGACAGGGGCTCCCCGCACTGGAGCGGGACACGGGCTCCCCGCACTGGGGCGGGACAGGGGCTCCCCGCACTGGGGCTCCCAGCACTGTGGCGGGACAGGGGCTCCCGGCACAGGGGCTCCCCGCACTGGGGCGGGACAGGGGCTCCCCGCACTGGGGCGGGACAGGGGCTCCCCGCGCTGGGGCGGGACAGGGGCTCCCCGCGCTGGGGCGGGACAGGGGCTCCCCGCACTGGGGCGGGACAGGGGCTCCCCGCACTGGGGCGGGACAGGGGCTCCCCGCACTGGGGCGGGACAGGGGCTCCCGGCACAGGGGCTCCCCGCACTGGGGCGGGACAGGGGCTCCCGGCACAGGGGCTCCCCGCACTGGGGCGGGACAGGGGCTCCCCGCACTGGAGCGGGACACGGGCTCCCCGCACTGGGGCGGGACAGGGGCTCCCCGCACTGGGGCGGGACAGGGGCTCCCGGCACAGGGGCTCCCCGCACTGGGGCGGGACAGGGGCTCCCGGCACAGGGGCTCCCCGCACTGGGGCGGGACAGGGGCTCCCCGCGCTGGGGTGGGACAGGGGCTCCCGGCACAGGGGCTCCCCGCACTGGGGCGGGACAGGGGCTCCCCGCACTGGGGCGGGACAGGGGCTCCCCGCACTGGGGCGGGACAGGGGCTCCCCGCACTGGGGCGGGACAGGGGCTCCCGGCACTGGGGCGGGACAGGGGCTCCCCGCACTGGGGCGGGACAGGGGCTCCCCGCACTGGGGCGGGACAGGGGCTCCCCGCACTGGGGCGGGACAGGGGCTCCCCGCACTGGGGCGGGACAGGGGCTCCCGGCACTGGGGCGGGACAGGGGCTCCCCGCACTGGGGCGGGACAGGGGCTCCCCGCACTGGGGCGGGTCAGGGGCTCCCCGCACTGGGGCGGGACAGGGGCTCCCGGCACACGGGCTCCCGGCACTGGGGCTCCCGGCACTGGGGCAGGACACGTGCTCCCGGCACAGGGGCTCCCCGCACTGGGGCGGGACACGGGCTCCCCGCACTGGGGCGGGACAGGGGCTCCCCGCACTGGAGCGGGACAGGGGCTCCCGGCACAGGGGCTCCCCGCACTGGGGCGGGACAGGGGCTCCCGGCACAGGGCGGGACACAGGCTCCCGGCACTGGGGCGGGACAGGGGCTCCCCGCACTGGGGCGGGACACGGGCTCCCGGCACAGGGGCTCCCCGCACAGGGCGGGACACGGGCTCCCGGCACACGGGCTCCCGGCACTGGGGCGGGACAGGGGCTCCCCGCACTGGGGCGGGACACGGGCTCCCCACACTGGGGCGGGACAGGGGCTCCCCGCACTGAGGCAGGACACGTGCTCCCGGCACAGGGGCTCCCCGCACTGGGGCGGGACACGGGCTCCCCGCACTGGGGCAGGACACGTGCTCCCGGCACAGGGGCTCCCCGCACTGGGGCGGGACACGGGCTCCCCGCACTGGGGCGGGACAGGGGCTCCCCGCACTGGGGCGGGACAGGGGCGGGACAGGGGCTCCCGGCACTGGGGCTCCCGGCACTGGGGCAGGACACGTGCTCCCGGCACACGGGCTCCCCGCACTGGGGCGGGACACGGGCTCCCCGCACTGGGGCGGGACAGGGGCTCCCCGCACTGGGGCGGGACAGGGGCTCCCGGCACAGGGGCTCCCCACACAGGGCGGGACACGGGCTCCCGGCACAGGGGCTCCCGGCACTGGGGCAGGACACGGGCTCCCGGCACAGGGGCTCCCCGCACTGGGGCGGGACACGGGCTCCCCGCACTGGGGCGGGACACGGGCTCCCCGCACTGGGGCGGGACATTAATACTTTGTCCTGTAGATTTTTCGCCTCAGAATCTGCTCCAACACTTACCCAAAATATGAAGTTGAATGCGAACAGCATATATTTCAGAGTCTTTAAACATCCTTGTGCCATTGTGAGGCTCACACACCTGCTATAGAAAAGACCAGTGTTACTCCGTATCTACACAGTCAAGTCCTTTAAATACAGCTCAGTCTGTTAAAACAGCTCAGTGCACTGGATACAGCAAAGGCTATGGGCCCCGACAACATCCCGGCTATTGTGCTGAAGGCTTGTGCTCCAGAACTAGCCGCGCCTCTAGCCAAGCTGTTCCAGTACAGCTACAACACTGGCATCTATCCGACAATGTGGAAAACAGCCCGTGGACGTCCTGTCCACAAAAAGGACAAATCCAACCCGGCTAATTACTGCCCCATCAGTCTACTCTCTCTGGTGGTGCCGGAGGACTGGAGAATTACAAATGTTACACCCTTGTTCAAAAAAGGTTGTAAAGATAAACCCAGCAACTACAGGCCAGTCAGTTTAACCTTGGTAGTGGGGCAGCTTTTAGAAACAATAATCAGGAACAAAATTAACAGTCACTTTGAACAAGTGTGGATTAATTAAGCAAAGCCAGCACAGATTTGTTAAAGGCAAATCGTGTTTAACTAATTTGCTCGAATTTTTTGATGAGGGCAATGCAGCTGATGTGGTGTACATGGACTTTCAAAAGGCGTTCGACAAAGTGCCACATAATAGGCTTGCCAGTAAAGTTGAAGCCCGTGGAATAAAAGGGACAGTGGCAGCGTGGATATGAAATTGGCAAAGTGACAGAAAACAGAGAGTAGTGGTGAACGGTTGTTTTTCGGACTGGAGGAAGGTATACAGTGGTGTTCCCCAGGGGTCGGTACTAGGACCACTGCTTTTTTTGATATATATTAATGACTTGGGTGTGGGTGTACAGGACACAATTTCAAAATTTGCAGATGACACAAAACTTGGAAGTATAGTGAACAGTGAGGAGGATAGTGATCGACTTCAAGAGGACACAGACAGGCTGGTGGAATGGGCGGACACGTGGCAGATGAAATTTAACGCAGGAAAGTGCGAAGTGATGCATTGTGGTAGAAAGAATGAGGAGAGGCAATATAAACTAAAGGGTACAATCCTGAAGGGGGTGCAGGAACAGAGAGACCAGGGGGTGCACGTGCACAAATTGTTGAAGGTGGCAGGGCAGGTTGAGAAAGCGGTTAAAAAAGCTTACGGGAATTATGATGAACATGTATAAAACACTGGTTTGGCCTCAACTGGAGTATTGCGTCCAATTCTGGGCACCGCACTTTAGGAAGGATGTGAAGGCCTTAGAGAGGGGCAGAAAAGATTTCCGAGAATGATTCCAGGGATGAGGGACTTCAGTTACGTGGATAGACTGGAGAAGCTGGGGTTGTTCTCCTTGGAGCAGAGAAGATTGAGAGGAGATTTGATAGAGGTGTTCAAAATCATGAAGGGTCTGGACAGAGTAGATAGAGAGAAACTGTTCCCATTGGCGGAAGGGTCGAGAACCAAAGGACACAGATTTAAGGTGATTGGCAGAAGATCCAAAGGCAACATAAGAAAAAACTTTTTTATGCAGCGAGTGGTGAGGATCTGGAATACACTGCCTGAGAGGGTGGTGGAGGCAGATTCAATCGTGGCTTTCAAAAGGGAGTTGGATAAGTACCTGAAGGAAAAACATTTGCAGGGCTACGGGGAAAGGGCGGGGGAGTGGGACTAGCTGAAGTGCTGTGGAAGGGCTCGACGGGCCGAATGACCTTCTTCCTTGCTGTAACCATTCTATGATTCTATGATAAGCTGGAGGAGAGGGTGTGGTTAAGCAGAAATGTTGCGGTGAATGGAGGGCCAAATGCTAGACAATTGGGCTTTAAAAAAGTGTGGTTGTAAGTGAGTTGGGAGAGTTTTTCCGGGGGGGGGTGTGGGGGGGGGGCACAGAAGGAAGTAGGGTTTGGAGGAGGAAGGGGGATGTGGGCGGATAGGGATATAAGGAAGTGATCAGAGATGACCTTATCTGTGATTGACACGATGGGGGTAGCGAGGCCACGTGAGATGGCGAGGTCGAGGGGGTGGCCGTGAATATGGGTAGTGGAGTTTATAAGGAGGGAGAGATTAAGGGAGGATAGCAGGGCAGTGAACTAAGAGGAGAGAGAGCATGATGAATTGAGATGGAGGTTGAAGTCACCGAGGATGAGAAGTCGCTCGGTGCAGAGGCTGAGAGAGGAGAGCAGTGAAGATATCTCGGTTCCTATGATAGTGGAGGAAGGAGGACATTTCAAACTGCAACACTGGGACGTTTCCATGGAAACCCACATTGCCTGGGTCCTTAAGACAAACTTTGAACATTGAGGAGAGAGCAGTGGATTACTAAATATAAACACCAAACTGCACACAGGAAGTGCGACCTTTTCTAGCAGCCACTTCGCCATCTTCCAAAGAGAGAGAGTAGCTGTTTCCGCACAGGAAGCTGTTGGCACCAAGCAGGGTCGCAGGGCCGAGAGGCTGTGTGCTTCTGTCGGAGGTCAAGGGATCTGGGAGCAAAATATTCTTAAAGACCAGCAGGTGCCAGGATTTGTCCCTGGCCTGTCCCAAGTTAACTGATCTCACCCAGATGGGGGGTCGGGGGATGGGGGGGGGGGGGGGTAGTAGGCAGGGGGTGGGGGGAGGGAGTAGGCGGGAGGGGGGGTGGATGAGAGTAGATGAGAGTAGACGGGGTATGCTACAATTGGCCTCAGTGCCCTTGGGAGGGGGAAGGGAGCAATCGACCGGGGAGCCCACATCTTGGCTGCTAACCAGCAACCCCTGCTGCAGACCCCAAGTGCATGGACTCTAGGGGAGTAATTCAGGCGCGATGCAGCCCTCTGTCACAGGCTGGCTACCGGTGCCAGTCTAACTGTACCCGACGGGAGTTGGCACCTTCGGGAGAGGAGAGTGGCTGGAAGGGGAAAGAGCTGGACAGCTCGGACGGAGTGTGAAGTGAATTCCTCACAATGCAAAGCGTGCAAGCTGGTCACTTTAAGCAGGGCCGAGGAGAGGTCCCAGGGTGAGAGGGGTCCCAGGGCAAGAGGGGTCCCAGGGCGAGGAGGGGTCCCAGGGCGAGGAGGGGTCCCAGGGACAATGAAGGTGAAGTCTGCAGCTCACGTGCACATGACCAGCCTGGCCGGTGACCGCCAGACCTGGCTCCACCAGCCGAGAATATCCGCCCGCTTCCTCTCTCTCTGGTCAGACCATTCCAATATTCTAGCATTATCTGGGAGTCAGAGGTTTCTCAATTCCTTTCTCAAACACAAACCACCTCCTTTCAGCTCCATCTGCTGCCTACCTTTCTCCCATCAGATCCCAGTTGCCAAGAGCCTGATGGATTTCTTTGGCTCCAAACTCAAGGCTTTCCCCCCTCCACCCTCTTCTCTCTGACAGTCCCTCCCTGACTAGCCTCAGCCCATTCCCTACCCATTCCAACCCCACAACAATCGCTTCTACCCCCATCTCCACCCCACCACCCTGCTCCTCCCTTGACACCCGCCCTTCCCAAATTTCTCAACATGTCTTCAGCCAAAAGATGAAGTGCATCATCCCCTCAGGTGCTGTTCCCACACTCCTGGCTCCCCCACCACACCGTTTTCCAAACTGCTGTTACCACCTTACCCTTACCAAGTCTATCTTCTCTCCAATCCCTACCCCACCAACTAAAAAAGGTCCAGTCGTGTAGTGGTTGTGTTACTGGACTAGTCATCCCAGAGGCCTGGACTAATAATCCAGGGAATGTGACTCCAGAGCCCACCAGCCCAGGTTTGAGAAATTGCATTCAATGAAAACTAAATCTGGAGATAAAAAGCTGGGATCAGTAAAAGTGACCATGAAGCTGTCGGATTGTTGTAAAAACCCACCTGGTTCACTAATGTCCTTTGGGGAAGGAATCCTGCCGTCCTTACCCAGTCTGGGTCTGTGTGTGACTCCAGTCCCACAGCAATGTGGTTGACTCTTAACTGCCCTAGCAAGCCCCTCAGTTGTATCAAAACTGCTATAAGACCCACCAGCATCTCCTCAGGGCAACTAGGGATGTTCAATAAATGCTGGCCTTTCCAGCGATGCTCACATCCTGAGAATGAATGAAAACTACTGTTTTATTCTCTCCGCCTCTACCATTAATTACATGACTGTACCCATGTGACCTGATGGCCTGTCCAATATCATGTTGTAGATGAGCTAGACCTTCCTACAGCTCATCATTGACAAGCCAAAGCCATTTTCTTCAGCTCCCATCAGAATCTCCGATTCTATTCGCCGAGGACCTGTAACTTCATGCCTCTGCTTGATGCTGATCCGAGCTTCCAATCTCACAGCTAGCCCATCACCAAGACTGCCTACTTCCACCTCTGTAACATTGCCCATCTCCATCCCCACATCACCCCACTGCCACTGAAAGCCTCATTCATGGCTGTTGTGTATGTAATATGTGTGCTACTTTGAACCTATGGACAGGACTGCACTACTTGTTGGGCGTAGTGATACGCAGTACCACTCCTGGCCATAGGGGTATAAATAGTACTGTGGGTACTGATCCCCCTCAGTTCCCGCCTGTGGGCATGAAGTAAAGACCTACGTATAGTCCCTACCTCCAACCAGTAAAGACCTGTTTTATTGTTACTGATTAAGTCTGAGTATTAATTACTTGAACAACTCACAGATTTAACACTGGCGACGAGTCTGATTCGGACCCTGCGGCAGTCACTCCACGGCAGCTTCGTCCACAGCCAGGACGTTGCAGAGAGGTTTCCACCCTCTCCACCCCACTGGAAGACATCCTGACCTCGGAGCCTCCATCGGCGACCGTCAGCTTCTTCTCCAGCTTGGTGGTGGGTAAGCCGTTGTCTGAGCCGGGCAGCGACGCGACAGGCAGTCGACCGCGTTGGCCGCACGAACGGGGCTGGGGGAGCTGGAGGAATAGGGCGCGAGAGCCGCTTCGAGCGGGAGGCGTTTCAACAGAGCGATCGCATCCGCTGATAAGGGCCGCACTCGGGCGATCGCGGCGAAGATAAGGGCCGCACTCGGGGGCTGAAGGGAGACGGCGTTGGGGGACGGGTGAAGACCGCCAAGCGCGGGAAAACCGCCATTTTGTGGGCGGAGGACGACGGCAAGAGCAGGAAGCCGCCATCTTGGATAGCAGTAAAAAAAAAAAAAAAATCTGAGAAATTGCAAATCTACAATGCCTAAACACGGGAATATTAGCACCTTTGATAGTGACCTCGAAGATTGGGCCATATATGTTGAAAGAGTAAAAAATTATTGTAAGGCCAATAAAATTCGTGACCAAGATAAAGCTCTAACATTATTAAATTTAATGGGTGCGAAGACATACGGGCAATTGAAACACCTGTTATCACCAGATGAACCGGCGGATAAGACGTTCGATGAGATTGTTACTGTCCTGAAAGATCATCTAAACCCCACGCCGCTGATGCTAGCGGAACGATTTAAATTTTACGACAGAAGGCAGCTACAGCATGAAAGCAATGCTGATTATTTGCTAGAATTGCGTAAATTAGCGAAATATTGCCAGTTTGGAACGGGACTGACAGAGGCACTTCGAGACAAATTTGTGTGTGGTTTATTTAAACAGGATACACAAAAGCGACTGCTCGAGGAGAATGAGCTGACGCTTGAGAAGGCGGTCACTATGGCAGCAGCACACGAAGCCGCAGCGAGAGGCACGGCAGTAATGCAGCTACGGTCACCGGAGCTCAGTGCACACAAATTGGGTGTGAGTTCTGGCAAATGTTATCGTTGTGGAAAGACAACGCATGATCAGAACCAGTGTTGGTTTAAAAACCAAGAATGTAGAACTTGTGGTAGGCTTGGACATATAGCTAGAGTATGCAGGTCAGGGAAGAAGACCAGCAACAAGAAGTCACCGCAAGGAAAATACGCAAAGGTACACAAGGCGACCGAACAGGTGTCCGATTCAGACGCTAGCAGTAATGAACTGGCTAGCTTAAGCTGTAACGAACTGGCTAGCTTAAGAGTACTCAACGCTGGTAAGGGTGCAGACCTCCAGACAATTTGGGTCACTCTTCAGATAGAAGGAGTCCAAGTAAAACTGGAATTGGACACTGGATCGGCATTGACGGTCATAAATAAGAAAGATTACGGAAAGTTATTCCAACATATTCCCCTACAGGATACGGGGATTATATTGAAAACATACACGGGGCAAAGAGTGTACCCCATCGGGAAAATAGAGGTTGCAGTGGTCCACAAGGGCGAAGACAGTCAAATAATGGACTTATATGTGATATCTGAAGGAGGTTCTCCACTACTAGGACGGGAGTGGATTAGGAAAATGAATATGGACTGGCATTTCCTACAAACAATAACGAGTGAGAACTCGGTGAAGATAGTCGGCCCAGACTCTGGAACGGATGATGGTAAGCCCAACTCAGGTGCAAAAGACAAAGTTTCAGCACAGAATTCCACTGAGCAACAACAACATAGTTTAACTGTGGATTCTGAGTCTGGCAAGTCTACTGATGTGCCCATTTCTGAGGGACACCGGGCTCGAACTCAACTCCATTTCAAACTACAACAGCAATTAGAACAAATGCTTCGCCGTTGTGAGCAAGAGTTGAATGCAACGAAAGAGTTCTTTGATATAGAGTTGGAGAATCTGGAAAGACAACAGAAGCAGCTGATGGAGAAAATGGAGCAGGAGCACACAAAACGTCTGATGTCAGAGGAGTTAACGGTCAGCCAACTCCTGCATATGCTGAAGGACAGGACTCTGAAATGGGAAAAACTTGAACACGAACTTCAATATTCAAACGAAAGGGGTTCGGAGCTCTCAAAGGTTATTGGAAGAGCTGAGGTGGCAACACAGACTGAGATGACTGCAACAGAGCAGCCCTTGGATGCCAAAAGTACGCTGACTCACGTCAACGTAGAACAACAGACCGCTGAAACAGCTGCTCCGGTAGAGGGATTGAATAGTCCGATCAATCAATCTCCAAAAGAAGTTGAAGTAGTAAAATCTCAAATGAGGTCATTAGTAAACGACTTGCTGAAAGCCCAGAAAAAGCTGGATGAAGAGGTACGCATGAAGAAGTCTCTTCAGGAAAGATGTCTGGACTTGGAACAAAAGCTGGCTAACGCCCAGCTGGGTATGGAGGAAATAGACGACCCTCTCGCTGGCCTAGATCAGGACGACACCGAATATTACTATGTCCTGTCCTGCCCAACTTGTAACTTCGACTCCCACCATACAGAAATCATGGAGGAGCACCGAAAGTCTACGGAACATCGGGAGAAGGTGGCTCTACTACGGAAAAAGGAGGGAGAGAAGGAGGAACTGCGCATGCAGCTGGCAGCTGACAGTGGAGCCCAGAGAGTCTCCAAGAAGCAGAAAAGGAAAAGTCGAAACAGAAGATGACCCATCTGAACCATTATTACCTCTACCAGATCACACACGTGGTCCCTCCGAACGGAGCCAATTCAGTTCGGAAGTTCAAACTGTTAAATCCATGGAAGGACTATTGAATGAGTCACTCCAGCAACGTGAACCGACTCCACCACAGAGATTGAATCTGTGAACTGTTTTCCGCAGAGACTGAATCTGTGATCTGTTTTGACATGAAGTTATCTATGTATCTATGTTATTCTGTTATGTAAACCTGAAGTTATATATGTATATATGTTATTACGTTATGTTAAATGGGGAGATGACTGTAAAGCTAGGAAGGGAGGAATGTTGTGTATGTAATATGTGTGCTACTTTGAACCTATGGACAGGACTGCACTACTTGTAGGGCGTAGTGATATGCAGTACCACTCCTGGCCATAGGGGTATAAATAGTACTGTGGGTACTGATCCCCCTCAGTTCCCGCCTGTGGGCATGAAGTAAAGACCTATGTATAGTCCCTACCTCCAACCAGTAAAGACCTGTTTTATTGTTACTGATTAAGTCTGAGTATTAATTACTTGAACAACTCACAGATTTAACAATGGCTTTCTCACATCCAGCCTCATTGCCCCCAGAGCTGTGTCCTCTATAAGCCTCACGCTGTCCCTCAAGATCCCGCTGACCCCTCAGCCCTGCCCTTGCCGACCTCCCATGTCTCCCCATTAGTCAGGGAATCAAATTCAAAATCCACAGCCTTGTGTGCAGATCCGTCCAAGGTCTCACTCCACTCTGCCTCTAGCTCCCTCCAGCTCTGGTCTGCCAATTCTCCCTACTCCATCTCGATCATCAGTGGCAGACCCTTCACTTGCCTTGTCTCTGGGCTGCTAGTTCAGTACTAGAATCACAACACTACTGTCCTGTAATCTCACTACCACTCTGATTGCCAACATGAATGTTTTTCTATTGGTTGAACTATATAAATGTGTGAGAGGTGGGGAAGAGATGCCAATGCTATACTATTATTTCGATTGACCCTGTTGACTCCTCAGCTTCTACCTTGCCCTATTCCCAAGGGGAGGAGCCCGGTCTGTGTGCCCAGGAGCACCGAGCTGTGCCCACTCAGGTACCCAAACCTAATTTGCTGGCACATTTTAATCGCAAAATCACTTTTCCTGCTGAGAATTTAACTTATGCTCTGCGCCTGGTTCAGACCTGGCTTCAAACCCAGGCCCTAGAATTGAAGGGTCACTGCAGCCAATCTGAATCCCACCTTGTTCATCCAACGTAGCATTTAGATCCAGATTGGTTGACAGAGAATGTAATAAATGGCATTACTGACATGTGTTAGTCACAGAGAAGCATCAGCCAATCACCATCAGTGACCCTCACTACAAAGGGCACATATTTGGGCACTGGGTAAGGACAGGATTAGACTCATCAGAGATACCCTCCAGCCTGTAGGCACTCGCTCTCTAGTCTCACATGTCTAGAATGGCCAGATGGGTAATGTACTGAAGGGCAATTAGCAGCCAGTACAACATGGGACGCTCCCCCCGTGCAGCTTGGGTGTCAGCCATGGTTCAGTGGCAACACTCTTACCTTTGAGTCAGAAAGTCACGGGTTCACATTCCACTCCTGAGATTTGATCACATAATCTGGGCTGACACTCCAGGGCAGTGCTGAGGGAGTGCTGCACTGTCGGAGATGCCGTTTTTTGTATGAGGCGTTAAACCGAGGTCCCGTCTGCTCTCACAGCTGGATAGACAAACATACGCAGCACTATTTGAGCAAGAACAGGGGAGCTCCCTCCAGTGTCCTGGCCAATATGGACCCCTCAAGCAACATCACACAAAAAATAGGTGATCTGGTCATTGTCTCATTGCTGTTTGTGGGAGCTTGCTGTGCGCACATTGGCTGCCGCGTTTCCCACATTACAACAGTGACTACATCTCAAAACAAGTACTTCATTGGCTGCAAAGCGCTTTGGGACATCCTGAGGTTGTGAAAGGCAATATAGAAATGCAAGTCTTTCTTTAGCCAAGAAAGGTGGGGAGGAACCTGGGAGTATCAATAGTGGTGGAATAGGCAAATGGTTGCTGCAGCCTCCAGGGTAATCTCAGCCACCGTGTTTCTGGTCTCAATGTTGCAGCTGAGCAGAAGCAGAACCTCGCGCTGGCGCAAGCAGCAGCCTCCATTCTGAGCGCGAGCCCACATCCTGCTTCTGTTTCCTGCCCCAAGACAACACACCCTGAGGCACTGACTTCAACACATGCAAAAGCAACGGGACCAGCGAGAGCACAAAGGAAGGCCTCTCCTTCTCACCAGCCTCAGGTTCTGACTCCGCCACCCACCCCTCCCTCCATGCCTAGCTAGCAGTGGAATTCTCTGTTTCTAAATAAACATTGTGTGTAGGGGTAGGGACTGTCACCTGGTTCTGATGTGTGGGGAATTTACCAGTGAGTAATGGGTATGAAATGTCTAACATTTAAGTCAGCTGCAGGATACAGAAGGGGCTTTCCTAGATTAGCACGGTTAGCTCAGAGTCAGTTAGCACTGAATCAACCAACGATTATCATTTCTTAAAAGAGAAGAAAACACAGAGGGGTGGAGGGGCGGAGCCTCAGTGAGACAATGACCTCACTGTACCATTAGCATCAAGTGTAAAAGGTGCTTAACTCTGTATCTAGCCCGTGCTGTACCTGTCCTGTGAGTGTTTGATGGGACAGTGCAGAGGGAGCTTTACTCTGTATCTAACCCGTGCTGTACCTGCCCTGTGAGTGTTTGATGGGACAGTGTAGAGGGAGCTTTACTCTGTATCTAACCCGTGCTGTACCTGCCCTGGGAGTGTTTGATGGGACAGTGTAGAGGGAGCTTTACTCTGTATCTAACTCGTGCTGTACCTACCCTGGGAGTGTTTGATGGGACAGTGTAGAGGGAGCTTTACTCTGTATCTAACCCATGCTGTACCTGCCCTGGGAGTGTTTGATGGGACAGTGTAGAGGGAGCTTTACTCTGTATCTAACCCATGCTGTACCTGCCCTGGGAGTGTTTGATGGGACAGTGTAGAGGGAGCTTTACTCTGTATCTAACCCATGCTGTACCTGCCCTGGGAGTGTTTGATGGGACAGTGTAGAGGGAGCTTTACTCTGTATCTAACTCGTGCTGTACCTGCCCTGGGAGTGTTTGATGGGACAGTGTAGAGGGAGCTTTACTCTGTATCTAACCCCGTGCTGTACCTGGGACTGCTTGAGCATAAGAACATAAGAAATAGGGGCAGTAGTTGGCCAGTTGGCCCCTCGAGCCTGCTCCGCCATTCAATAAGATCATGGCTGATCTTCTACCTCAACTCCACTTTCCTGCACTCTCCCCATATCCCTTGATTCCCTTAATATTCAAAAACCTATCGATCTCAGCCTTGAATATACTCAACGACTGAGCCTCCACAGCCCTCTGGGGGAGAGAATTCCAAAGATTCACCACCCTCTGAGTGAAGAAATTCCTCCTCACCTCCGTCCTAAATGGCCGACCCCTTATTCTGAGACTGTGACCCCTGGTTCTAGACTCCCCAGCCAGGAGAAACACCCTCCCTGCATCGACCCTGTCAAGCCCTGTAAGAATGTTGTATGTTTCAATGAGATCACCTCTCATTCTTCTAAACTCTAGGGAATATAGGCCTAGTCTACTCAATCTCTCCTCATAGGACAATCCCCCCATCCCAGGAACCAGTCTGGTGAACCTTCGTTGCACTCCCTCTATGGCAAGTATATCCTTCCTTAGGTAAGGAGACCAAAGCTATACACAATACTCCAGGTGTGGTCTCACCAGGGCCCTATATAATTGCAGTAAGACGTCTTTACTCTTATACTCAAATCCTCTTGTAATAAAGGCCAACATACCATTTGTTTTCCTAATCGCTTGCTGTACCTGCATGTTAACTTTCAGTGATTCGTGTACAAGGACACCCAGGTCCCTCTGAACACCAACATTTCCCAATCTCTCACCATTTAAAAAATACTCTGCTTTTCTATTTTTCCTACCAAAGTGGATAACTTCACATTTCTCCACATTATATTCCATTTGCCATGTTCTTGCCCACTCACTTAGCCTGTCTATATCCCCTTGAAGCCTCCTTGCATCCTCCTCACAACTTACATTCCCACCCAGCTCTGTATCATCAGCAAACTTGAATATATTACATTTGGTCCCCTCACCAAATCATTGATGTAGATTGTGAATAGCTGAGGCCCAAGCACTGATCCTTGCGGTACCCCACTAGTTACAGCCTGCCAACCCGAAAATGACCCGTTTATTCCGACTCGCTGTTTTCTGTCCATTAACCAATCCTCAATCTATGCTAGTATATTACCCCCAATCCCATGAGCCCTAATTTTGTTTAATAACCTCTTGTGTGGCACCTTATCGAATGCCTTCTGAAAATCCAAATACACCACATCCACTGGTTCCCCTTTATCTATTCTGCTAGTTACAACCTCAAAAAACTCTAACAGATTCGTCAAACACAATTTCCTTTTCATAAATCCGTGTTGACTCTGCCCAATCCTATTATTATTTTCTAAGTGCCCTGTTACCACGTCATTAACAATAGATTCTAGCATTTTCCCTACTACTGATGTCAGGCTAACTGGTCCGTAGTTCCCCATTTTCTCTCTTCCCTCCTTTCTTAAATAGTGGGGTTACATTTGCTACCTTCTAATCTGCGGGAACCGTTCCAGAATCTATGGAATTTTGGAAAATGACAACCAATGCATCCACTATCTCTATAGCCGCCTCTTTCAAAACCCTAGATGAAGGCCATCAGGTCCAGGGGATTTATCGGTTTTCAGTCCCATTAATTTCTCCCGTACTTTTTTTTTACTAATATTAATTTCTTTCAGTTCCTCATTCCTCGCTAGAGCCTTGATTCTCCACTATTTCTGAGAATTTTTTTGCGGCTTCTTCCGTGAGAACAGACATTTGTGTTATGGTTCGGGATAGGGCTTTGATCATGTTTATGGTTCTAGTTATGGTTGGGGATAGGGCTTTGATTCGGGTTAGGGTTCTAGTTATGGTTGGGGATAAGGCATTGATTATGGTTAGGGTTCTAGTTATGGTTGGGGATAGGGCTTTGATTATGGTTAGGGTTCTAGTTATGTTTAGGGATAGGGCTTTGATTATGGTTAGGGTTCTAGTTATGGTTGGGGATAGGGCTTTGATTATGGTTAGGGTTCTAGTTATGTTTAGGGATAGGGCTTTGATTATATTTATGGTTCTAGTTATGGTTGGGGATAGGGCTTTGATTAAGGTTAGGGTTCTAGTTATGGTTAGGGATAGGGCTTTGATTAAGGTTAGGGTTCTAGTTATGGTTGGGGATAGGGCTTTGATTATGGTTAGGGTTCTAGTTATGGTTGGGGATAAGGCATTGATTATGGTTAGGGTTCTAGTTATGGTTAGGGATAGGGCTTTGATTATGGTTAGGGTTCTAGTTATGGTTGGGGATAAGGCATTGATTATGGTTAGGGTTCTAGTTATGGTTAGGGATAGGGCTTTGATTATGGTTAAGGTTAGAGATAAAGTTTTTGTTCAGATTCGACAACCTGTCAGTCTCCAACTGTTTTTCTCAAACAGATTCAGTCACTCGCTATCTCACTCTGCTTGCTTCTCTTCACTGCCTCTCTCAACTTCACACCAATTGTTTCACAACCACAGATAACGTTGTTTATTTTCGGGTTTTCAACAAACTTCGATTATTGTTAAGTGATGTTAGATTTGTGGGGTTTTAATGGGCAGGTGCCCTGATATATTAGAACACTCATTGTGTCAGCTCAGCTCAGATTACAAAACTCACCATTTCAAGTACTTAACTTTACAAATCAAGATGATTCTTGGGCGTTTCATTTTCCAAAAATAATTAGGTCAGTTTTGTGTTCAACAAGGTGAGGGGTCATAGTGCTGGGAATGGACATCTATTAATACCAAAATGTTGGTGTTCAGAGGGACCTGGGTGTCCTTGTGCATGAATCACTGAAAGTTAACATGCAGGTACAGCAAGCAATTAGGAAAGCAAATGGTATGTTGGCCTTTATTACAAGAGGATTTGAGTATAAGAGTAAAGGCGTCTTACTGCAATTATATAGGGCCCTGGTGAGACCACACCTGGAGTATTGTGTACAGTTTTGGTCTCCTTACCTAAGGAAGGATATACTTGCCACAGAGGGAGTGCAACGAAGGTTCACCAGACTGGTTCCTGGGATGGGGGGATTGTCCTATGAGGAGAGATTGAGTAGACTAGGCCTATGTTCCCTAGAGTTTAGAAGAATGAGAGGTGATCTCATTGAAACATACAAAATTCTTACAGGGCTTGACAGGGTCGATGCAGGGAGGATGTTTCCCCTGGCTGGGGAGTCTAGAACCAGGGGTCACAGTCTCAGAATAAGGGGTCGGCCATTTAGGACTGAGATGAGGAGGAATTTCTTCACTCAGAGGGTGGTGAATGTTTGGAATTCTCTGCCCCAGAGGGCTGTGGAGGCTCAGTCGTTGAGTATATTCAAGACAGAGATCGATAGGTTTTTGAATATTAATGGAATCAAGGGATATGGGGATAGTGCAGGAAAGTGGAGATGAGGTCGAAGATCAGCCATGATCTTATTGAATGGCGGAGCAGGCTCGAGGGGCCGAATGGCCGACTCCTGCTCCTATTTCTTATAATCAAAGCCCTATCCCTAACACTAACTATAACCTCAATCCTGGCCCTAATCCTAACTGTAACCCTAACCCTAATCCTAACTCTGGCAGTTTCTGAATTTTAATTCAGTTTTTAAAATAATCTGGAAACAAAAAGCTGGTAACTGTAAAAGTGAAGCTGTTGGAATGTCGTAAAAACCCAACTGGTTCACTAATGTCCTTAAGGGCAGGAAATCTGCCACCTTACCCGGTCTGGGCCTATTCGTGACTCCAGACACTGCATTGTGGTTGACTCTTAACTGCCATTTGAAGTAACCTCGCAAGTCACTCAGTTGGGCAACAAGGGACGAGCAATAACTCCTGTCATTCAAAATCCAGCAGGCTCCAGCTCCTGTCATTCAAAATCCAGCAGGCTCCAGCTCCTGTCATTCAAAATCCAGCAGGCTCCAGCTCCTGTCATTCAAAATCCAGCAGGTTCCAACTCCTGTCATTCAAAATCCAGCAGGCTCCAGCTCCTGTCATTCAAAATCCAGCAGGCTCCAGCTCCTGTCATTCAAAATCCAGCAGGTTCCAACTCCTGTCATTCAAAATCCAGCAGGCTCCAGCTCCTGTCATTCAAAATCCAGCAGGCTCCAGCTCCTGTCATTCAAAATCCAGCAGGTTCCAACTCCTGTCATTCAAAATCCAGCAGGCTCCAGCTCCTGTCATTCAAAATCCAGCAGGTTCCAACTCTTGTTTCCATTAAGGGATTTTAGAAGAAATGACTGCATTGTTTATGAAATAGTTAAGATGATTAAATTCGAGTTGAAGTTTTCTTTTTAGCTTGTGAGCAACACTGGCAACTTCTGCATTTATTGCCAAACCCTAGTTGTCCTGAGGGTATTGAGTCAACCAGGTGTTGGGATAGACACAGGGCTGTGGGGAGAGCGCGGGGCAGCGGGATTAGTTTGGGTTTGATACAGGGCTATGGGGGGAGAGCGGGGCAGTGGGGTTAGTCTGGGATAGACACAGGGCTGTGGGGAGAGCGCGGGGCAGTGGGATTAGTTTGGGTTTGATACAGGGCTATGGGGGGAGAGCGGGGCAGTGGGGTTAGTCTGGGATAGACACAGGGCTGTGGGGAGAGCGCGGGGCAGTGGGATTAGTTTGGGTTTGATACAGGGCTATGGGGAGAGAGCGGGGCAGTGGGATTAGTTTGGGATTGTTACAGGGCTATGGGGGGAGAGCGGGGCAGTGGGATTAGTTTGGGATTGATACAGGGCTATGGGGGGAGAGCGGGGCAGTGGGGTTAGTCTGGGATAGACACAGGGCTGTGGGGAGAGCGGGGCAGTGGGATTAGTTTGGGATTGATACAGGGCTATGGGGAGAGCACGGGGCAGTGATATTAGTTTGGGATTGATACAGGGCTGTGGGGAGAGAGCGGGGCAGTGATATTAGTTTGGGATTGATACAGGGCTGTGGGGAGAGAGCGGGGCAGTGATATTAGTTTGGGATTGATACAGGGCTATGGGGAGAGAGCGGGGCAGTGGGATTAGTTTGGGGATTGATACAGGGCTATGGGGAGAGAGCGAGGCAGTGGGATTAGTTTGGGATTGATACAGGGCTATGGGGAGAGAGCGGGGCAGTGGGATTAGTTTGGGGATTGATACAGGGCTATGGGGAGAGCACGGGGCAGTGATATTAGTTTGGGGATTGATACAGGGCTATGGGGAGAGAGCGGGGCAGTGATATTAGTTTGGGATTGATACAGGGCTATGGGGAGAGCACGGGGCAGTGATATTAGTTTGGGATTGATACAGGGCTATGGGGAGAGAGCAGGGCAGTGGGATTAGTTTGGGATTGATACAGGGCTATGGGGAGAGAGCGAGGCAGTGGGATTAGTTTGGGGATTGATACAGGGCTATGGCGAGAGAGCGGGGCAGTGGAATGAGATCTGGCTTGGGCTGCTGATTCTCATTCAGAATGGTGACACACACATACACCTCTCAGATTATCACTTTTAGGTCCAAAGTTTATACATAGCAGCAGGATGAGTCACTTGGTTCTATACTGGTAATAGTGAGTCAAACAGCTAGAAGCTTAAAAAAAATGCATGCACCAAAGTGAAAGGAGAGAATATGGAGACTGCAGCCACTGTTTTCCACTACGTATGATGGATATGTAAACCCGACACTGGACTGCTCACGTCTGATGCTCTTTAAATGGAATCGTAAATATTTCCAGATCGCCTTGGGACTCTCGGGAAAGACCCTGGCCTGCTCCCATTGGCTGTGCCATGTCCCAGTATCCTGAGAATGTTTCCAGATCCTTTTTTACTCTTCTCCACCTGCTTCATTTCATGCCTATAGGACCCACGTTTGTTGTCAATTAATCATTACATCATGAATTATCCTGTGTTGTCAGCCCTGTGCTCTGGGCCTTGGTCCCTCACCTGGGATTCTCCGAGTCAAGAGGTGAAGGAGTGATGTCACCCTTGCTGTAATGACATCATTCTTCTGTAATATCATCCTGCTGCTTGTGTGTGACATCAGCTCAAGGCAAAATGATGCTCAGCCCTTCCAGAACTGCCTGATTATTGGGCTCCCGTTTACAATTCTCTAAGTGCCAGAAAGGGTACCGTTCCAACAGCCTTCGGGGTTGAAATTCTGTACGGCACACCGCTGTTTATCTACCCAGGGTTTCCAGAGACAATCCATGGACAGTTGGAGCAACCGCAGCAAATATTGAGGAGAGAGACTGATGAGGATTATCCCAGTTTGGGATTGAGGAGAGAGAATGATGAGGATTATCCCAGTTTGGGATTGAGGAGAGAGAATGATGAGGATTATCCCAGTTTGGGATTGAGGAGAGAGAATGATGAGGATTATCCCAGTTTGGGATTGAGGAGAGAGAATGATGAGGATTATCCCAGTTTGGGATTGAGGAGCGAGAATGATGAGGATTATCTCAGTTTGGGATTGAGGAGAGAATTTTTTTAAAATTTTTTAAATATTCATTGCTGGGATGTGGGCGTCACTGGCTAGGCCTGCATTTAATGCCCATCCCTAATTGCCCTTGAGAAGATGGTGGTGAGCCGCCTTCTTGAACCGCTGCAGTCCATATGGTGTAGGTACACCCACAATGCTGTTAGGAAGGGAGTTCCAGGATTTTGTCCCAGCGACAGTGAAGGAACGGCGATACAGGGCCAAGTCAGGATGGTGTGTGGCTTGGAGGGGAACTTGTAGGTGGTGATGTTCCCATGCGTCTGCTGCCCTTGTCCTTCTAAGTGGTAGAGGTCGCGGGTTTGGAAGGTGCTGTTGAAGGAGCTTTGGCGAGTTGCTGCAGTGCATCTTGTAGATGGTACACACTGCAGCCACAGTGCGCCAGTGGTAGAGGGAGTGAATGTTGAAGGTGGTGGATGGAGTGCCAATCAAGCGGGCTGCTTTATCCTGAATGGTGTCGAGCTTCTTGAGTGTTGTTGGAGCTGCACTCATCCAGGCAAGTGGAGAGTATTCCATCACACTCCTGACTTGTGCCTTGTAGATGGTGGAAAGGCTTTGGGGAGTCAGGAGGTGAGACACTCGCCGCAGAATTCCCAGCCTCTGGCCTGCTCTTGTAGCCACAGTATTTATATGGCTGGTCCAGTTCAGTTTCTGATCAATGGTAACCCCCAGGATGTTGATAGTGGGGGATTCAGCGATGGTAATGCTATTGAATGTCAAGGGGAGATGGTTAGAGTCTCGCTTGTTGGAGATGGTCATTGCCTGGCACTTGTGTGGTGCGAATGTTACTTGCCGCTTGTCAGCCCAAGTCTGAATGTTGTCCAGGTCTTGCTGCATATGGACACGGACTGCGTCAGTATCTAACGAGTCTCGAATGGTGCTGAACAGTGTGCAATCATCAGCGAACATCCCCACTTCTGACCTTATGATGGAGGGAAGGTCATTGATGAAACAGCTGAAGATGGTTGGGCCTAGGACACTGCCCTGAGGAACCCTGCAGTGATGTCATGTGATTGAGATGAATGACCGCCAACAACCACAGCCAACTTCCTTTGTGCTAGGTATGATTCCAGCCAATGGAGAGTTTTCCCCTTGATTCCCATTGACTTCAGTTTTGCTAGGGCTCCTTGATGCCACACTCGATCAAATGCTGCCTTGATGTCAAGGGCAGTCACTCTCACCTCACCACGAGTTCAGCTCTTGATGAGAATTATCCCAGTTTGGGATTGAGGGGAGACTGATGAGGATTATCCCAGTTTGGGATTGAGGGGAGAGACTGATGAGGATTATCCCAGTTTGGGATTGAGGAGAGACTGATGAGGATTATCCCAGTTTGGGATTGAGGAGAGACTGATGAGGATTATCCCAGTTTGGGATTGAGGGGAGACTGATGAGGATTATCTCAGTTTGGGATTGAGGGGAGACTGATGAGGATTATCTCAGTTTGGGATTGAGGAGAGACTGATGAGGATTATCCCAGTTTGGGATTGAGGGGAGAGAGACTGATGAGGATTATCTCAGTTTGGGATTGAGGGGAGACTGATGAGGATTATCCCAGTTTGGGATTGAGGGGAGAGACTGATGAGGATTATCTCAGTTTGGGATTGAGGGGAGAGACTGATGAGGATTATCCCAGTTTGGGATTGAGGAGACAGACTGATGAGGATTATCCCAGTTTGGGATTGAGGAGAGAGACTGATGAGGATTATCCCAGTTTGGGATTGAGGAGAGAGACTGATGAGGATTATCTCAGTTTGGGATTGAGGAGAGAGACTGATGAGGATTATCCCAGTTTGGGATTGAGGAGAGAGACTGATGAGGATTATCTCAGTTTGGGATTGAGGAGAGAGACTGATGAGGATTATCCCAGTTTGGGATTGAGGAGAGACTGATGACGTTTATCCCAGTTTGGGATTGAGGAGAGAGACTGATGAGGATTATCCCAGTTTGGGATTGAGGAGAGACTGATGAGGATTATCCCAGTTTGGGATTGAGGAGAGACTGATGAGGATTATCCCAGTTTGGGATTGAGGGGAGAGAGACTGATGAGGATTATCCCAGTTTGGGATTGAGGAGACAGACTGATGAGGATTATCCCAGTTTGGGATTGAGGAGAGAGACTGATGAGGATTATCCCAGTTTGGGATTGAGGAGAGAGACTGATGAGGATTATCTCAGTTTGGGATTGAGGAGAGAGACTGATGAGGATTATCCCAGTTTGGGATTGAGGAGAGAGACTGATGAGGATTATCTCAGTTTGGGATTGAGGAGAGAGACTGATGAGGATTATCCCAGTTTGGGATTGAGGAGAGACTGATGAGGATTATCCCAGTTTGGGATTGAGGAGAGACTGATGAGGATTATCCCAGTTTGGGATTGAGGAGAGACTGATGACGTTTATCCCAGTTTGGGATTGAGGAGAGAGACTGATGAGGATTATCCCAGTTTGGGATTGAGGAGAGACTGATGAGGATTATCCCAGTTTGGGATTGAGGGGAGAGACTGATGAGGATTATCCCAGTTTGGGATTGAGGAGAGAGACTGATGAGGATTATCCCAGTTTGGGATTGAGGAGAGAGACTGATGAGGATTATCCCAGTTTGGGATTAAGGAGAGAGACTGATGAGGATTATCCCAGTTTGGGATTGAGGAGAGAGACTGATGAGGATTATCCCAGTTTGGGATTGAGGAGAGACACTGATGAGGATTATCCCAGTTTGGGATTGAGGAGAGACTGATGAGGATTATCCCAGTTTGGGATTGAGGAGAGACTGATGAGGATTATCCCAGTTTGTTACCAGAGTAATATTACCTTTTTGGATTGATCTGTTTGCTAACACAAAGATTGCTCAAACCAACAAACCTCGGAAACAACAGCCACAAGGTACACCCTTCCTCTTGCTTCTGTAACTTTAAGAGTGCTCCGTCCATTATATCAAACCAACGTTAAACACAGCGAAACAAGAAACAGAACTCCCCGGTCAGATGACAGAGGGCTGGGTTGAAAAAATCAGATCCATTTTAAGTAAAGAACAATTCTGATCAGATTTAGTCTTCCAATCAGTAATGAGTAACTGTACTATTCATAGAATCGTACAGCACACAAAGAGGTGTCTTTCTGTCGAATTCCCCCTGCTCTTTTTTCATAGCACTGCACAAATTCCCCTGTCAAATATATATTGTTCAGAGGGTGTTTGTGACATGTCCAACACCTGCACCATGTTCGAACACGTTTCTGTCCAAACATGCTTCAAAAGCAAGTAAACCCCCCTACATTCCCAGCCTGTGATATAAAGAGTGGAGTTACCCTGACCACAAACCTTTCTTCACAGGCTTGCTGGTCCCAACACATTGAACACAAGCATACAGGAGCGCCAGCTTCCTAAACCCAGCTTCACAATTCTGTACAGGAGCCCCGGCAATTGCTTAACGCATTATTAAGATCCTATCAGTCACATGACCACTCGGGCCACGACCATCAGCTGAAAGAGAATCAACTAAAGATGCTGGAAAGACGGAGCGGGTCAGTCAGTGTCTGAGACACAGAAAGGCAGTTTGAGGACCATCAGGGCCAGCTGTGGTGAGCGCGCTCGGAGGTGGGCCTGAATCGCGGGGATGGGGATGGGGAAGGGAAGGGGTTGTCATATTAACCTAAACTAACCTTGGAGAGGGTGCAGAGGAGATTTACTAGAATGGTACCGAGGGTGAGGGGTTTCAGTTATGTGGAGACAGGAGGACCTCTCATTGTTTTCCTTAGCGCCGAGAAGATTGAGAGGAGATTTAATACAGATGTTAAAAACTTTGAAGGGTTTTGATAGAGTATATAAGGAGGAACTGCTTCCATAGGCAGGAGGGTCAGTAAACAGTGGACACAGAATTAAGGTGATTGGAAAGAGCCAGATTTGAGATGAGGAAACATTTTTTTACCTGGCAAGTTGTTGTGATAAGAACATAAGGATATAAGAAACAGGAGCAGGAGTCGGCCATTCGGCCCCTCGAGCCTGCTCCGCCATTCGGCCCCTCGAGCCTGCTCCGCCATTCGGCCCCTCGAGCCTGCTCCGCCATTCGGCCCCTCGAGCCTGCTCCGCCATTCAAGATCATGGCTGATCCAATCTTGGCCTCAACTCCACTTTCCCGCTCTCTCCCCAGACCCCTCGACCCCCCTGTAGTTCAAATGTCTGTAAATCTCCGCCTTGAATATATTCACTGACTCCGCCTCCACAGCTCTCCGGGGCAGAGAATTCCTCTCAGAAGAAATTCCTCCTCATCTCCGTCTTAAATGGGTGACCCCTTATTCTGAAACTATGCCCCCAGTTCTAGATACCCCCACGAGGGGAAACATCCGCTCTGCATCCACCCTGTCAATCCCCCTCAGAATCTTGTTTCAATAAGATCACCTCTCATTCTTCTAAACTCCACTGAGTATAGGCCCAACCTGCTCAACCTTTCCTCATACATCAACCCCTTCATCCCAAGAATCAACCGCGTGAGCCTTCTCTGAACTGCCTCCAATGCAAGTATATCCTTCCTTAAATATGGAGACCAAAACTGTACACAGTACTCCAGGTGTGGTCTCACCAACGCCCTGTACAATTGCATCAAAACTTCCCTACTTTTATGCTCCATACCCCTTTGCAATAAAGGCCAACATTCCATTAGCCTTCCTAATTACTTGCTGTACCTGCATGCTAACGTTTTGTGTTTCATGTACTAGGACCCCCAGATCCCTCTGTACCGCAGCGTTCTGTAGTCTCTCTCCATTTAAATAATAATTTGCTTTTTCATTCTTCCTTCCAAAGTGGATAACCTCACATTTTCCCACATTGTACTCCATCTGACAAATGTTTGCCCACTCACTTAACCTGTCTATATCCCTTTGCAGACTTACTTTCCCACCTATCTTTGTATCGTCAGCAAATTTGGCTACAGTGCACTCGGTCCCTTCATCCAAGTCATTAATATAGATTGTAAATAGCTGAGGCCCCAGCACTGATCCCTGTGGCACCCCACTAGTTACTGCTTGCCAAACGGAAAATGACCCATTTATCCCGACCCTCTGTTTTCTGTTAGTTAGCCAATCCTCTATCCATGCTAATATATTACCCCCAACCCTGTGAGCTCTTATCTTGTGCAGTAACCTTTTGTGTGGCACCTTATCGAATGCCTTCTGGAAATCCAAATACACTACATCTACTGGTTCCCCTTTATCCACCCTATTTGTTACATCCGCAAAAAACTCTAGCAAATTTGTCAAACACGATTTCCCTTTCATAAAACCATGTTGCCTCTGCTTGACTGTCTTATGATTTTCTAAATGTCCTGCTATTACCTCCTTTATAATGGATTCCAGCATTTTCCCAATGACAGATGTTAGGCTAACTGGTCGATAGTTTCCTGCTTTCTGTCTCCCTCCTTTCTTGAATAGGGGAGTTACATTTGCGGTTTTCCAATCCGCTAGGACCTCTCCAGAATCCAGGGAATTTTGGTAGATTACACTATCTCTGCAGCCTCTTCTTTTAAGACCGTATGATGCAGGCCATCAGGCCCAGGGGACTTGTCGGCCTTTAGCCCCATTAGTTTGCCTAGTACTTTTTCTCTACTGATAGATTGTTTTAAGTGACTCCCTCCCTATAGTCCCTTGATTATCTACTATTATTGGGATGTTTTTAGTGTCTTCTACCGTGAAGACTGATCCAAAATAATTGTTTCGAGTCTCTGCCATATTCCCCCATTATTAATTCCCCAGTCTCATTGTCTAAGGGACCAATGTTTACTTTAGCTACCCTCTTTCTTTTCATATACCTGAAGAAGCTCTTACTGTCTGTTTTTATATTATTTGCTAGTTTACTCTCATACTTTATCTTCTCCCTCTTTATAATTTTTTTTAGTCATCCTTTGCTGGTTTCTAAAAATTTCCCAATCCTCTGGCCTACCACTAATCTTCGCAACATTGTCTGTCTTTTCTTTCAATCTGGAATGCGTTGCCTGAAAGGGCGGTGGAAGCAGATTCAGTAGTAACTTTCTAATGGGAATTGGAGAAATGCATAAAGGGGAAACATTTGCAGGGCTCTGGGGAAAGAGCCGGGGAGTGGGACTACTTTCAAAGAGCCGGCACAGGCTCGCTGGTCCCAATGGCTCCTTCCGTGTATGATTCTAACGATGTGATCAGATCGGCCCCAGATGTGATCAGATCATCCGCCTCTTTAACACTCTGCCCCATTTTACTTGTCGTTGAATTCGATGGGAAGTAACATCGGGTGGCCGATCTGGTCCCATCAGTGTCCCGCCTGGGGGGTTAAGGGCAATGTTCCCGCTAAGCCGGGCTTTATTGTGTGTGGCCTGTTTATTTCGGCGCATGTGCGGTATTTCCAGTGGAAAGCTTGTGCGTGGCCTGCCTGGGATCTCGCGGATTACCGCACAGTCACGCACGCGCACAGATACAAGGGAACATTGGTTAAGGGGGATTTAGGTTAAAATAACCCCCTTATCTTTCAGAGCTGCGTGTACTTCCACCATCTTCTGTTTTTATTGCACAGTTCCACTTGCCTTTCCAGTGCTCTGTGACGTGTAGTCACTGTTGTAATGTAGGAAATGTGGCAATGAATTTGCGCACAGCAAGCTGTCAGAAAAAGCAATACGATAATGACCAGATAATCAGCTTTAGCTACATTGGCCAGGACACTGGGCAGAACTCCCCTGCTCTTCAAAATAGTGCCATGGGATCTTTTATATCTACCTGAGAGAGCAGGTTTAACATCTCATCCAAAAAAAGACAGCACCTCCAACAGTGCAGCACTCCCTCAGCACTGCACTGGGAGTGTCAGCCTGGATTCTGTGCTCAAGTCTCTGACTTGAACCCACAACCTTCTGACTCCGAATCAAGAGTGCTGCCACTGAGCCAGCGCTGGACTTGTATCGAAACACTGAGCACCTGGCCTGTCGACAACCAGTCACTGATTTGACCCAAACAATGGAGCTCTTTGGCCCCTGCAGTTTCTACTGAGCCCTGGGCTGTGCCTGGGCGGCTGGGAGTGAGCTGCAGTTTTACACGACCTGATCCATACCTTGTCTGCGACTGGTCTCCTCGTAACTCTCCCGGCGAACTCGGCGATGTGCCTGGTATCTCGAATCCTCAGGTCGCTGAACGTTTGTCTCTGGAGGAAGACGGAGCTTTTTTTTTTACAACCTCTTCTCGGCTTCAGTTTATGCGGTTTCCTTTCCAGTCAGCCTGGTGCGGGGGGGTGGGGAAGTTACAAGTCGAGATCCATTGATGTCACTGCAACGATATTGCAACACAGCCGATTGCTGTTTGGGGAACAGTTTGGTTGCTCACCACCCCTCGATCAGTTAGAAGGAAATGGGAGGGAAGAATGAGTGAGACTTTGGACCTCAGAATTCATCGCACAGCACAACTTGGCCGGGTTTTGTGTAGACTGGTGAAACACAACTTCACTTAGACAAGTTAAACAATTCTCATGCAATGGATACAGACACAAAATGGTTGGGATTTCCCATCTATAGGTTTTTAATGTATATCATGGACACATTGGCCAGTGTCCTTATTGAACAGTCTCGTCGTCCATGTGACCTTTCCAATGTTCGCGTGGCTGTCTGGGAATATCATTGGCCCTGTAATTGATTGCTGACTGATGGTGACTCAGGTTCGATTGATGGCAGCCCAGGTCACAGAATCACAGAAACCCCACAGTGCAGATAGAGGCCATTTCGGCCCATCGAGCCCGCACCGACACATATCCCACCCGATCCCCGTAACCCCTACACCAACACATATCCCACCCTATCCCCGTAACCCCACGTATTTAATCCCCCTAACACTAAGGGTCAATTTATCATAGCCAATCAACCTAACCCAGGTCTGATTGATTGATGGCAGCCCAGGCCTGATTGATTGATTGATGGCGGCCCAGGTCTGATTGATTGATTGATGGCAGCCCAGGTCTGATTGATTGATGGCGGCCCAGGTCTGATTGATTGATTGATGGCGGCCCAGGTCTGAATGATTGATGGCGGCCCAGGTCTGATTGATTGATTGATGGCAGCCCAGGTCTGATTGATTGATGGCGGCCCAGGTCTGATTGATTGATGGCGGCCCAGGTCTGAATGATTGATGGCAGCCCAGGTCTGATTGATTGATGGCGGCCCAGGTCTGATTGATTGATGGCGGCCCAGGTCTGATTGATTGATGGCGGCCCAGGTCTGATTGATTGATGGCGGCCCAGGTCTGATTGATTGATTGATGGCGGCCCAGGTCTGATTGATTGATGGCAGCCCAGGTCTGATTGATTGATGGCGGCCCAGGTCTGATTGATTGATGGCAGCCCAGGTCTGATTGATTGATGGCAGCCCAGGTCTGATTGATTGATTGATGGCGGCCCAGGTCTGATTGATTGATTGATGACGGCCCAGGTCTGATTGATTGATGGCGGCCCAGGTCTGATTGATTGATGGCGGCCCAGGTCTGATTAATTGATTGATGGCGGCCCAGGTCTGATTGATTGATTGATGGCGGCCCAGGTCTGATTGATTGATGGCGGCCCAGGCCTGATTGATTGATTGATGGCGGCCCAGGTCTGATTGATTGATTGATGGCGGCCCAGGCCTGATTGATTGATTGATGGTGGCCCAGGTCTGATTGATTGATTGATGGCAGCCCAGGTCTGATTGATTGATTGATGGCGGCCCAGGTCTGATTGATTGATTGATGGCAGCCCAGGTCTGATTGATTGATGGCGGCCCAGGTCTGATTGATTGATTGATGGCGGCCCAGGTCTGATTGATTGATGGCGGCCCAGGTCTGATTGATTGATTAATGGCAGCCCAGGTCTGATTGATTGATTGATGGCGGCCCAGGTCTGATTGATTGATTGATGGCGGCCCAGGTCTGATTGATTGATTGATGGCGGCCCAGGTCTGATTGATTGATTGATGGCGGCCCAGGTCTGATTGATTGATTGATGGCGGCCCAGGTCTGATTGATTGATTGATGGCGGCCCAGGTCTGATTGATTGATTGATGGCGGCCCAGGTCTGATTGATTGATTGATGGCGGCCCAGGTCTGATTGATTGATTGATGGCGGCCCAGGTCTGATTGATTGATTGATGGCGGCCCAGGTCTGATTGATTGATTGATGGCGGCCCAGGTCTGATTGATTGATTGATGGCGGCCCAGGTCTGATTGATTGATTGATGGCAGCCCAAGTCTGACTGATTGATTGATGGCAGCCCAGGTCTGATTGATTGATTGATGGCAGCCCAGGTCTGATTGATTGATTGATTGATGGTGACCCCACTCTGATTGGACCGGGGCCACCATCAATCAATCAATCAGCTGCCATGTTGTTCAACACACAAGTTTAGGGGAATGGGAAGAGCACAGCAATCACTTCGCCCCTGCAGTTTCCTCTTTCACTCGCACATACCCGTTTAACACAGAGCTGTCTTTTGTCTGGTCTGTTTGTGGTCACATCCTGATACTTTTGTTTAATCAGTTAGTGGTGAGGTCATGATGTGGGGGCACTAGCTTTGACGAGTGGCCTGAGCTCAGCAATGTCAGTAACCTGAACTGGCATTAGTGGCGACCCTCAATGGCCAACAGGGGCCTCCGCACCCACTGTATTAGGGCAATATCCCAAGTCCGTAGCGAAGTTTGGAACCATGTACTCTTGGCTGTTGATGTGGTACATGTGACTAGTGGGTGAGGTGGCGCAAATCCCCCAAAACATGCCTGGTGTGTTTACCCAGCTTCACAATCTAATATTAACTTCATAAAAGCGTGTGTGTGAAATCCTTCTCAACAGCTTCAGACCCAGTTCCTTCCTCATTTTTCAATAACTGAAATAAGATTTGTTTTGTTACTCGGGTATTTTTTTCTCTCCTTGTTTTGGTCTTTTTCTCCTCGGGTCTGTAGTGAATGTACCTTTAAGAGAGAACTACTTTTACAGCTCCTGTATACTGTAGTACCGGCAGTGACCACACCTGTATATAAGCCTTGAGCATGCCTCTGTACTGTCAGTCTTTAGACTACCCTCCTCCAGTAAACATCTGTTGATTGTTAAATTACAGCCTCCGTGTAGTTATTGGAAAACATCATACTCTCAGAATCACGGATCTAACAGTGGCGACGAGTGTCGATTCGAATCTACCTGCAACTCTGCATTTCCCTTCAAGGATTCACTCCGGGAGGACGGTGGAAGAAAGTCGAGGCCAGAAGCACGGGCGTCGACCACGAGCAACCGCCCAGTCATCCGGCAGAGAGTGAACATCGCAGGGGAGGCTGTTGAGAGCCGGGCTTGGTTCCCCAGCCATGACGATCCAGCAACAGACTGGCAACAGGTACAGTGCAGACCCTTCCCGGACAGCGGCGGCTGGAGCCGACCGACGGCAGAGAAAAAGCCGAGCGGCGTCGAGGAAAAACAAACAGAGAGAGAGAGGGTAAAGCAGCAGCCGGGTTCAGGACCGAGCGACGACAACAGGAAAGGTGCACAGAAGAACGCGCAGAGCACAGCCAGGGCTCAAGGGCTGAACCACGTCCGCGGGGAGAAGAAGGGAGAGTGCGGGAGATGCCATTGAGCCATGGAGAAGGAGGGAGAACACGGGAGATGCCATTTTAGAAGCCGCAGCGGAGAAGAAGGGCAAGCGCGGGAAGAAAGGAAAGCGCGGGAGATGCCATTTTGTGCCAGCGGAGAAGAAGGGAGAGCGCGGGAGATGCCATTTTAGACAGTTAAATCACACCCAGGGATGCCGAAGAGTGGCAGTATCACTGCGTTCGACAATGAAGTCGAAGATTGGGTGACATATGTGGAACGCATTGAGGTGTACTGCAGGGCGAATGAAGTGCCAGATGCTAGGAAAGCACTGGTTTTGTTAAATTCCATGGGTGCAAAAACTTATGGCTTACTGCGAAACCTAATAACCCCAGAGAAGCCCGTGGATAAGAATTTCAAAAGCATAGTAGAAATCCTACAGGACCACTTAAACCCCACACCACTGCTGATAGCAGAAAGATTTAAGTTCCACAAAAGGAACCAGCATAAAGACGAAAGTAATGCTGAGTACTTAACGGAACTGCGCAAGCTATCGAAACACTGCCAGTTTGGAGTGGGACTAGCAGATACGTTAAGGGACAAGTTTGTGTGTGGGCTTCAAAGTGAAGGAACCCAGAAACAGCTTCTATCAGAAAAGGATCTTACGCTGGACAAGGCTTTCAGCATGGCAGTATCACATGAAGCAGCCGCACGGGGCGCTGCAGAGATACAACGGAGACCGCAAGAATATGGCACCAATGAAATGTCATATGGAGCAGGGAAGTGTTATCGCTGCGGCAGAACAACACACGACCAGAAGGATTGTTGGTTCAAGGACCAAGTGTGCAGACAGTGTGGAAAAGCAGGACACATAGCAAGAGTCTGCAGGTCAGGGAAGAAAACCAACAGCAAGAAATCTCCACAGGAGAAGTACAAAAAGGTACATAAGGTGATGGACAGTAGTTCAGACGAACAGAAAAGTGATACAGACTCCGGAAGCAAGGAGCTGGGTTGTCTGAAACTACATAAGGTAACCAAAATGGAGGATCACCAGACTATCTGGGTCACACTCAAGATAGACGGAGTCCAAGTGAAAATGGAATTGGACACAGGATCAGCCCTAACAGTCATAAACCAAAGGGACTACAAGCGGCTATTTTCACATATACCCTTGAAAGCTACAGAGATTGTCTTGAAGACATACACGGGGCAAAAAGTCTACCCCAAAGGAAAAATAAGGGTGAAAGTGATATACAAAGGCCAGGAAATACCTAAAATGGACCTATATGTATTGCCAGATGGAGGACCACCACTACTAGGACGCGAATGGATCCGGAAGATACAATTAGATTGGCATTCCATACAGGCACTGAAGGTTGAGGCCAAAAAGGATGACGACGTCACACCTGGACGACTGTCAAAAATGCTAACTGACGCACAAGAAGTGTTCCAGGAGGGACTCGGAACACTAAAAGGCATAACAGCAACGATTAAAATAGAGGAAAATGCAAGGCCAAAATTTTTTAAGGCCAGACCGGTGCCGTAAAAGATCCGACCAGCCGTCGAAGCAGAGCTGGAAGGGTTAGAACGTTCAGGAGTACTGTCCAAAGTAGACTGGAGCAAG
Organism: Somniosus microcephalus; assembly: GCF_052327205.1. NCBI lineage: Eukaryota > Metazoa > Chordata > Chondrichthyes > Squaliformes > Somniosidae > Somniosus > Somniosus microcephalus. The sequence goes on from NC_141004.1 coordinate 80,180,209, forward strand.
TGGGCTACACCCATCATTCCTGTAATGAAGAGATCATTGAGTAATACGCCTGGGGAACCAAAGAAGGTCCGCATCTGTGGGGATTTTAAGGTGACAGTGAACCCAGTCCTTCACACGGTACAATATCCGCTTCCACGGATTGAGGATATTTTCGCCTCGCTATCTGGAGGTAAATGCTTCACCAAAATTGATCTGGCCCAGGCATACTTGCAAATGGAGGTAGAAGAAGCCTCGAAACAATACCTCACGATCAACACTCATAAAGGTCTCTACCAATACAACTGGCTGGTGTTCAGGGTAGCATCGGCTCCAGCTATTTGGCAAAGGGCAATGGATCAAGTCCTGCAAGGGATTCCAGGGACTCAGTGTTATTTGGACGACATCCTGGTCACGGGCGAAAATGACAGTGATCACCTAGCCAACCTGGAGAAGGTGCTCACTAGATTAAAGGAATATGGGCTACGAGCTAATCGCCACAAGTGCGAGTTTTTCCAGAAGCAGATCTCGTATTGTGGCCACGTTATTGATGAAGAGGGGCTACATAAGTCCCCTGAAAAGATTGAGGCAGTAGTCAAGGCTCCAGCACCAGAAAATGTGTCACAACTGAGGTCGTTCCTCAGGCTGGTAAACTACTACCATAAGTTCTTACCAAATTTGTCTACAGTACTACACCCACTGAACACCCTACTGCAAACAGGGGTACCATGGAAGTGGAATGACGAATGTAAACGAGCTTTCCAGAAGTGCAAAGAATTGATCACATCAAAAGAGGTGTTGGCCCATTTCAACCCAGCACTACCAATTCGATTGGCATGTGATGCATCACCCTATGGTATTGGAGTGGTGCTGTCGCACAAATTCCCAGACGGGTTGGAGAGGCCAGTAGCCTTTGCGTCTCGGTCACTAACCTCAGCCGAGCACAACTACGCTCAGATTGACAGGGAGGCCCTCAGCCTAGTATGGGGAGTAAAAAAATTCAACCACTATCTGCACGGGCAGAAGTTCACCTTGCTGACTGACCACCAACCACTTGTCTCCATCTTCAATCCAAAGAAGGGCGTTCCGGAGATGACTGCACAATGGTTACAAAGATGGTCCCTTTTTCTAGGGGCGAACCAATATGAAATAGAATATAAAGGCACGAAACAGCATGGAAATGCTGATGGGCTATCACGCCTGCCACTGCCTACTGTGGAGGAAGCACCAGCAGTGGACCCTATCGAGATATTTTATTCGTCAATAATTGAACGATTGCCAGTAACTAACGCGGATATAGAGAAGGAGACCCGCAATGATCCGACACTGTCTCGGGTATATGATTTGACGGTGAGGGGATGGCCAACACATGGCGACTCACTGTTGCAAGCATTCTCATCCAGAAGAGAACAGCTGTCAGTATGCCAGGCGACAGTGATGTGTGGATCCCGAGTGGTAATTCCACCCAAGTTAAGGGAGAGAGCGCTCAATGAGCTTCACGAAGGTCATCTGGGAGGGGTGAAAATGAAAAGCCTTGCTAGGGCTTATGTGTGGTGGCCGGGGATCGATCAACAAATCGAGGACCTAACCAAGAGCTGCTCAGGATGCCAGAAGGTCCAAAATGCACCACCACATGCTCCTCTACACCCATGGGAGTGGCCCTCCTCTCCATGGCAACGGGTGCATATTGATTTTGCTGGTCCATTCATGGACTCAATGTTCTTAATAGCAGTGGATGCTCACTCGAAATGGCCTGAGGTGATAAAAATGTCCTCAACCACTACAGAGAAAACGATTGCAGTCCTACGGACCATATTTGCCAGGAACGGCTTGCCAGAGCAGATTTGCTCTGTTAATGGACCACAGTTTGTGTCCGAAGAGTTTTGAAAATTTATGAGAAGGAATGGGGTAAGGCATTACACATCCGCCCCGTATCATCCAGCCACAAATGGATTGGCTGAGAGGTTCGTACAAACCTTTAAAAAGGCGATAAAGGCCATGTGCGGTGATGAAATTCCACTGCAGCATAAGGTGGACAATTTCCTGTTAGCCTACAGAAATGCGACACATCCAGTTACCAACCAGACCCCGGCCATGATGTTCTTTAACCGAAGGTTGAGATGTCGTCTGGATTTGCTCAGACCAAATGTGCGAAGAAATGTTGAGGATAAACAATTCCAGCACATCAATGAGAAGCCGACAAGGAGCTTCAATGTTGGACAACCAGTCTTGGCTCGTGACTACCGAACAGAGAAATGGCAACCCGGAACGATATGCACACGGCCGGGGCCATTAATGTACACAGTGGATGTCGGGGAGAACATTGTGAGATGCCACGTCGACCAGATCTTAGCGTCACAGGAACAAGTCAACCCCATGTCTCGCATCCCTGGGGATGAACCCGACATACCGGTAGCATCTACCTCAGAAACAGTAGCAGCGGAAACTGATGAAATAACCGACGAAAAGGGGCCAGAATCGCCTCCGCACCAAGAACAAGAACCTCAGGAAAGGCGCTATCCAGGAAGGATCAGGAAGCCGCCCCAAAGACCGAATCTACAAATGGACTATTTCAGTTTAATGTGCATGTTAAAGTGTTAATTGTTATTTGAACATTATGGGTACTGCTAATCTAAAAGGGGAGGAATTGTAGGGTATGTACCTTTAAGAGAGGACTACTTTTACAGCTCCTGTATACTGTAGTACCGGCAGTGACCACACCTGTATATAAGCCTTGAGCATGCCTCTGTACTGTCAGTCTTTAGACTACCCTCCTCCAGTAAACATCTGTTGACTGTTAAGTTACAGCCTCCGTGTAGTTATTGGAAAACATCATACTTTAAGAATCACGGACTCAACAGGGTTGTGTATTCTTAGTTTGCCAGATTTGCCTGCTCACATTCTGACCTCACTGTCAAAGAATCATAGAATGGTACAGCACAGAAGGAGGCCTTTCGGCCCACTGTGCCTGTGCCGGCTCTTTGAAAGAATTAGCGTAGATCACAACAACTCGCTGCATAAAAAAATTCCCCTCATCTCTCCTCTGGTTCTTTTACCAATAACCTTCAATCTGTGTCCTCTGGTTACCGGCCCTTCTGCCACTGGAGACCGTTTCTCCTTATTTACTCTATCGAAACCGTTCATGATTTTGAACACCTCCATTAAATCTCCTCTTAACCTTTTCTGCTCCAAGGAGAATAATCCCAGCTTCTCCAGTCTCTCCACATAACTGAAGTCCCTCATTCCTGGAATAAAAACAGAAAATGCTGGAAATACTCAGCAGGTCAGGTAGCATCTGCGGAGAGAGAAACAGAGCTAACGTTTCAAGTCGCTGACCCTTCATCAGAACTAGAAAAAGCTGGAGATGGAGCAGGTGCAGGGGCAGCGAAAGGGGGAGGGGAGGAAAGAACAAAAGGGAAGGTCTGTGATCCCTCATCCCTGGGACCATTCCCATAAATCTCCCCTGCACCCTCTCCAAGGCCTTGAAATCCTTCCTAAAGGGCGGTGCCCAGAATTGAACACAATACTGCAGCTGGGGCTGGATTGGTTAGAACAAAGGCAAACAACTCTTACTGAATGACTCCGATATGTTGTAGCAACAAATCTAGTCTGCAGAGGATTCCCGAGCGATAGGAAATAATCCGAATTATCCCGAGATAGGGACCAGGAGACAATCCATAGAAACAAGAAGATAGGAGCAGGAGTCGGCCATTCGGCCCCTCGAGCCTGCTCCGCCATTCAATGCGATCATGGCTGATCATCCAAATTCAGTACCCTGTCCCTGCCTTCTCCCCATATCCCTTGATCCCTTTAGCCTTAAGAAATATATCCAACTCCTTCTTGAATATATTTAATGAATTGGCCTCTACTGCCTTCTGTGGTAGAGAATTCCACAGGTTCACCACTCTCTGGGTGAAGAAATTCCTCCACATCTCAGTCGTAAATGGCTTACCCCTTATCCTTAGACTGTGACCCCTGGTTCTGGACTCCCCGGCCATCAGGAACATCCTTCCTGCATCTAGTCTGTCCAGTCCTGTTAGAATTTTATAAGTTTCAATGAGATCCCCTCTCATTCTTCTAAACTCCAGCGAGTATAAGCCCAATCGACCCAATCTCTCCTCATACATCATTCCTGCCATCCCAGGTATCAGTCTGGTGAACCTTCGCTGCACTCCCTCCATGACAAGAACATCCTTCCTCAGATAAGGCGACCAAAACTGCACACAATACTCAAGATGTGGTCTCACCAAGGCCCTGTACAACTGCAGCAAGACATCCTTGTTCCTGTACTCGAATCCTCTCGCTACGAAGGCCAACATACCATTTGCCTTCTTAACCGCCTGCTGCACCTGCATGCTTACCTTCAGCAACTGGTGCACAAGGACACCCAGGCCTCGTTGCACTTCCCCTTCTCCCAATCTATTGCCGTTCAGATAATAATCTGCCTTCCTCTTTTTGCCACCAAAGTGGATAACCTCGCATTTTCTCTCTACCACCTTTTTTGAATAGTGGGGTAACATTAGCTCCCTTCAAATCCATGGGAACTGTTCCAGAGTCTATTGAATTTTGGAAGATGACCAGCAATGCATCTACTATTTATAGGGCCACTTCCCTAAGTACACTAGGAAGTAGATTATCAGGCCCTGGGGATTTATCGGCCTTCGATCCTGTCAATTTCCCTTACACCATTTCCCTACAAATACTGATTTCTTTCAGTTCCTCCCGCTCATTAGACCCTATGTTCCCCAACATCTCTGGGAGGTTATTTGTGTCCTCCTTTGTGAAGACAGAACCAAAGTATGTATTTAATTGGTCATCCATTTCTTTGTTCCCCATTATAAATTCCCCTGATTCTGACTGCAAGGGACCTACGCTTGACTTCACCAATCTTTTTCTCTTCACATATCTATAGAAGCTTTTACAGTCAGTTTTTATGTTCCCTGAAAGCTTACTCTATTTTCCTCCTCTTAATTAATCCATTTGTCCACCTTTGCTGAATCCTAAACTGCTCCCAATCCTCAGGTTTACTGCTTTTTCTGGCCAATTTATATGTCCTCTCCTTGGATCTTATACTATCCCTAAGTTCCCTTGTTAGCCATGGTTGAGTCACCTTTTTTGTTTTATTTTTATGCCATACAGGGATGAACAAATTCTGTCGTTCACCCATGCAATCTTTGAATGTTTGCCATTGCCTATCCACCATCAACCCTTTGAGTAACATTCCCCAATCAATCCTATCCAACTTGCGCCTCATACCATCGTAGTTTCCTTTATTTAAATTCAGGACCCTAGTCTCTGACTCAACTACTTCACTCTCCATCTTAATGAAGAATCCTATCATATTATGATCACTTCGACCCAATGGGCCTCGCACAAGATTGCTAATTAATCCTTTCTCATTACATAATACCCAGTCTAAGATGGCCTGATCTCTAGTTGGTTCCTCGACATATTGGTCCAGGAAACCATCCCGTATACACTCCAGGAATTCCTCCTCCACAGTATTGTTACTAATTTGGTTAGCCCAATCTATATGTAGATTAAAGTCACCCATGATAACTGCTGTGCCCTTATTGCATGCGTCTCTAATTTCCCATTTAATGCCATCCCCAAACTCTGCATTACTGTTTGGAGGTCTGTATCCCACTAATGTTTTCTGCCCCTTGGTATTTCTCAGTTCTACCCATACAGATTCCACATCATCAGAGCTAATATCCTTCCTTTCAATTGTGTTAAGCCCCTCTTTAACCAGCAATGCTACCCCACCTCCTTTTCTTTTTTGCCCATCTTTCCTGAATATTGAATACCCCTGGATGTTGAGTTCCCAGCTTTGGTCACACTGGAGCCATGTTTCCATAATCCCAATCATATCATATCCATTTACCTCTATTTGCGCAGCTAATTCATCCACCTTATTACGAATGCTCCTCGCATTAAAACACAAGGCCTTCAGGCTTGTTTTTTTTAACACTCTTACACTTTTTAGAATTATTATTTACTGTGGCCATGTTTGATTTAAACCCTTGATTTCTCTGACTGCCACCTTTGTTTTTCTCCTTCCTGTCTTTTGCTTCTATCCTTGTTTCCCTTTCCTCTGTCTCCCTGCTCAGGTTCCCAACCCCCTGCCATTTTAGTTTAAACCCTCCCCCAGAGCACTAGCAAACACTCCCCCTAGGACATCGATCCCGGTCCTGCCCAGGTGCAAACCATCCGGTTTGTACTGGTCCCACCTCCCCCAGAACTGGTTCCAATGTCCCAGGAATTTGAATCCCTCCCCCTTGCACCATTCTTCTAGCCATGTATTCATCTGAAATATCCTTCTATTTCTACTCTGACTAGCACGTGGCACTGGTAGCAATCCTGAGATTACTACTTTGAGGTCCTATTTTTTAATTTACCTCCTAACTCCCTATATTCAGCTTTTAGGACCTCATCCCATTTTTTACCTATATCGTTGGTACATATATGCACCACGACAACTGGCTGTTCACCCTCCTCTTCCAAAATATTCTGCAGCCGTTCTGAGACATCCTTGACCCTTGCACCAGGGAGGCAACATACCATCCTGGAGTCACGTTTGCGGCCGCAGAAACGCCTATCTATTCCCCTTACAATAGAATCCCCTATTACTATAGCTCTCCCAGTCTTTGTCCCCCCGTCCTGTGCAGCAGAACCACCCACAGTGCCAGGAAGTTGGCTGCTGCTGCCTTCCCCTGATAAGCCATCCTCCCCAACAATATCCAAAGCGGTGTATCTGTTTGAGAGGGGGATGGTCACAGGGGACCCATGCACTACCTGTCTGTGCTTACTACTCTGCCTGGTGGTCACCCTTTCTCTTCCTGCCTGTGCAGCCTTTACCTGCGGTGTGACCAACTCCCTAAATGTGTTTTCCATGACGTCCTCAGCATCGCGAGTGCTGCAGTATGCATCCACTCGCAGCTCCAGATAATGCGGTCTGTCAGTAGCTGCAGCTGGATACACTTCCTGCACACATGGTCGTCAGGGACACAGGAAGTGTCCCTGATTTCCCACATCGTGCAGGAGGACATTAGAGATGTGGGGGATGTAATTTAAGTGAGGTAGGCAGAGGGCTGGAGAGTGGCCTCATTCTATGTTCTACGATCCTTTGAACAACATTAAAAAGGGGCTCTAGGCATCTTGTGAGTTTTAAGATGCCAGAACTTCCACCTCCCATATGCTCAAAATAATCAGTGTGCTTAATGTGTTGTAAGTGACACCTCTGTAGATAATGCCTGTGGTAATGGGAATGGTTAGCACAATCTGCCCAATAGGCCAGTGTTGGTGATTAGTGTGGATGATGTAAGAGGTGGGGGCTGTATATAATTTCCCCACCTATCTCTGATTGTATTAACAGTCTGTCTGCCTCTTGTTTTTCAGCTTTCAATGTTCCACATTAGGGACATTCATCGGCTCCCTCTCCAGCATTTTATGCTTCGTCTCAGAGTCCCAGTACCTGAAGGATTTTGTGTTTTTTAAATGCCGTT